>NC_046661.1:46864685-46918974 GCF_010883055.1 Belonocnema kinseyi | reverse complement strand
CACCACCAAGTAAGTGTGTGGAGGGTGTGTAAAGGAATAAAGAAGGTGTAAGAAAAATGTAAACCCTTAGGGGACACATTAGAAGCTTCCACTGAATATAATTATTTATATGAAATTTGTTGAAAATCAACATTATCCTTTAAATTCAGCAAGTGTATAATTTAATCTCAAAAATAACAAATTTCCCCGATTTACAGGCAAATACATTTTTTAAACAAATAATAGTTAGCTATTTCAGCAATTGAAAAATGGATTCATAATATTTCAAAAAATTATTGGCTATTTATATTTCAAGATTTTTAAGGAATATCATCAGATTTGATGCAATTTCACGGGATTTCAGCAGATTTGATACTTTAATGGAATGGATTTTAAAGAATATATTCACAAAAATTGAGGGATTTCACAGAATTTCGAAAATTTGAAAAGATTATCAAACCTTTTGAATAGATTGCAACAAATTTAACGGGCTTTTAATACAATTGAAGAATATTTTAAAAGATTCCTAAAAATTTCCAAGCTTCTCAGAATTTTCAAGATATTTTAAATTATATCAATAAAGTATCTGCAACATTTTAGGGTATTTTCGTGGAAACCTCTATATATAGAGGTTCTGGGACATTAAAAAAGATTACAGGTTATTTTGAAACAATTTTAAAGGATTTAATAAGATGTTCAAGGATTTCAATGATTTCAAAGCAATTTAAAAGCTCTTATGACGGTATTTTAATAAATATGATGGGATTTCAGGAAATTTCATAAGATTTCATAGAATTTCATGGATTTTAAAAGAAATTTGATTGAATTTCAACGGATTGTACAGATTTGAAGTGATTTTATAGTGTTTTAAGGGATGTAAAAGGAAATTTGAGAGAATTGAGGGAATTTTTATAAGGTTTTCAACCGTTAAAGGATTTTTATTTATTTCGTTTGATCTTAACAATCGCGTTTTTGAAATTAATATCAAACGGGTATTACATTTTTTATATCGATAGTACGAGTATACCTACATATCCTACCCAATGCTTGTTTTTCTATTGGGAACTTCAAAAACTGGCGATCTCTAAAAATGATTAAGTTCAAATTTAATGCCCGTAAATATCTTATAATCTCAACAAGGGATTGACAACTTAAATTAAACATTAATTTTATTTAGTTGAAAAATCTAGCATATAACAAACTAAATATTAAAAAATTATTAACTTTCCTGATTGAGCATTTAAAAATTTTAAAAATTTGAACCATTATTTGGAAATAAAACTTTTGAAACTAAACAACTTTTGCTTCAATGTTTCAAAAATTATATTTTTTGTTACAATTTGTCATTTGAAATTATAATTTGTAATTGAAGTTACATACATGTTTAAGATAATATACATTATTGAGTGATATCATATCATTTTGTATCAAATTCCATTAAAAGTGATTGCATAGATTTAATTCTTAAGAAATTAGATTTCTATGAAAAAAGACGTTCCCTGGTATTTTTACTGTTAAAAATTAAAGACTTTGAAATATTATAAACCTTTAAGGTTGAATTATACTCTATATACTGAATTATACGTTGAAAATTATATGATTTCTAATTCAAATCTTTGAATAAATAAAGGCAAGGCTTAGGGAACCGTCAAAAATTAAGTAATTCGCAACTTTGTTTGAAATTGAAATATTCTAAAATTAGGATCGTGAAACTAAACCGTTCTGAATTATTCATTTCCAAATTGAGCCTCCCGCAATCGAAACGGGACACCCTCGAAATGCCTTGGTTTCAGTTAACCTCTTGGTTCTTCTCGTTCTTGATTTTTTCAAGTCTGATTTTCAATTTTGTTGAAGCATATCTTAATAGTAAATTTCATTCCACACATTTTTGTTTCTAGAAAAAATTTCTAACTTTTTTAGTTTTCGAGATAATCACGAAATTGCTACTTTTTGACAAAATTGAAAATCATTATAGTTTTTCGTTCCGCTCACTCTAACTCCTTCAATAATAGGAGAATTGGGATGAAATTTGTAGGGAACATGCATATAACTGTTCCAAAAGTGAGAGTAATAATGAAATTTTAATTTTTCCCCCAATCATTTGTTATTAATTTATTCCCGGCTCAAGTCGTAAATTACACATTAACACTTTCAAGTGCTTCGTTTGGCTGACAAATTTCTAAAAAACTGAAACTTATCTTCACTGGAAATTCGAGGAGGGTTCAAAGAATTTTTTTGGAAAATGGCAAGTCATTCTGACTTGTGGTTTACCAATAACAATTAAGTAAATACCTGAAGCTCGACCGATACACTTCTTGAGATCCATAAAATTAATTTTCGGTTTGAAATAAAAAGAAGTAGGATTTTACAATTTATAACTGGCATATACATCAAATTTTCCATCGGAGAAAAAGTATAGAACGAAAGCTTCACTGACTCTTAATTTGTTCGGCTTTGTCATTCTGCCTTTGAAACTTTTTTGAAAGTCCTGCGAAAATAGAAAGAATGGAAGATAGGAAGAAAGGTTATTCTAAACCTTCTTTGCGCATCCTTAGAACAAACTCGCACGTGTATCGGTGAGCGTCAGGTCTTTATTTAATTGTTATTGGTAAACCACAAGTCAGAATGACTTGCCGTTTTCCAAAAAACTTCTTTGAATTCTCCTCGAATTTATGAATTGAACAGGGAATAAATTAATAACAAATGTTCTGGGGAAAAATAAAAATTTCATCATTATTGTCACTTTTGAAACAGTTTTATGCATGTTCCTTACAAATTTCATCCCGATAGTCCTTTTATTGACGGAGTTAAAGCGAGCGGAACGGAAAAATATAATGATTTTCAATTTTGTCAAGAAGTAACAATTTCGTGATAATCTCGAAAACTAAAAGAGTTAGAAACTTTTTTTCATAAACAAAAATATGTAGAATGCAACTTCCTATTAATATGCGCTTCAAAAAATTAAAATCCGACTTAAAATGTCAAACCCGAGGTAAAAACTAATGTGTGCTATACTGCCGTCCAAACTAAAAAGATACATAAGTGACATTTTTATGAAAAATAAGTTTTTCGTATCGTCGTATTCGTAAGAGAAAGCTACATCTGTGTTAATATAATCTATTAATTATTCATATTTATTGTAAAAAACGTTTATTTGTAAATGAGGAAATTTGAAAAATTTCACAAATACAACAGAAAAAGATAGGCAAAGCAGCTTGCCCTTATGTATGTTTTAGCCTTGTGAATTAGCTCGGACTCTGATCGGAAATCCACGGAAAATAAGTCCCGGCTAAATTTGACTACACTAACGACGATCGTTCGGGTAGGTTCGAAACAGCCACTAAATACACAGTGTCCTTCACGTACGTTTTGATATTGTTTTTTGAGGCTGCGCTCGAGCTCTTCGACAAAGTCATCGTCCGCAAGTGACTTTATGTTCTTTTTGGCTTGTACTTTTGACTGTCCGCGACTAGAAAAACATTGTAAGTCCATTTTCTAAAAGGAATTGTTTGAAAAATCAATTTGTTATTGCAAAATATGAAAAAGCTGATTATTTTTACACAAATAGCGTATCCTAATTATCCAAAATTTTATTTGATATTAAAGTTCTTTGGGCATGAAGTTTTTCTTGACTTTCTCAGTTCGAGTCAGATTGGATTTATGTACCTTTTTAGTTTGCACGACAGTATAACACACTGTCAAATTGGCATTTGTGCAATATGAGTGATTGAATTTATAAGAAGACATATAGAAATGGACCGATAACGCTGTGGAGGAAACGGACTCTAGAGAAAGAAAAAACATATGAGATGTAGGCATGTCTCTTTCTAGATAACGCTGATTGGACGAGAGAATTTTTGTTCGTGTAAATAAATATTGAAGGTAATCTGTGGAGTTTGTGGGCGTTGTAAGGACGTTGGAGTTCATTTTTAATATTTTTAAAACATAAGATTAGAAAACTGAAAATTGTTGTTAAAAAATAAAGATAATTTTTCCTTTCACATTTCTTTATTTCAGACCACACATTATTTTAATTATTGAAGAATTGTATGACACTATGTTTTAAATTTCTGACACTTTTGACACTATTCTTGATCTCACAAAAGGATTATTATTGTAGCATTTTTAATCAAATTTCAAGAAGAATTTAAGGTTAGCAAGTTCTTTTTATAAGCTAACTGAAACAGGATATTTTGCATTAATGTTCTTAAAAATTCGATTTATTATAACTACACATTTGAAATGTATTATTTATATTTGCTTTAAAAGAAATTAACCGTGCATAATATTAGGACAATACCCGGGGCCCCCGATTCACTTAACATAGTCCTGGAATAGGCGAAGGCAGGTCTACATCTCATACGTTTTTTCTCACTCTAGAGCCCATTTCCATTCTACCTACAGTGTTATCGGTCCATTTCTATATGTCGATTGCTTGAGAATATAAAATAAGAAAAAGTAAATGAATACATGAGAATGACAACGAGATAAAGACCAATTTTTCCAAATTTGGTTTTTAATGACTGCAAGAAATTTTGGGCAATAATTATCGGCAATCATGTGAAATACGTAAAAATAATATCTTCTTTCACAAAACATTTTAATTTCTCTGAAATATTGTGAATGATAGTCACATACACGGAAAAATGTAGACGTAAAGAAGTCACAAACTAGTTGCTAGGTCTCGGATGTGACAAAAATTTATCGGACATTGATGTATTTTCGTAAATAATCTGTCAATTTTGAGAAAGAATTGACGAACTCGATAAGACAAGTCTAAAACCGGTCATCACTTTTTTCCGTAAATAATTACAAAAATATTATGAGTGATTGGAACAAGTTTCAGAGAGCACTCACGAGCTTATCCGACAAAGGACCCCTCAGCAAATGTACATGAAATGGCTTTCGTTCGATTTTGATTAAACTTCGTAAAATTGTAGTTCTCAATGTCTCGATCAAAAGTGTTATGGGGCACAAAGTCCGAAAATGGACAGTTTTCGAGTTATAGAGGTTTAAACATCCAATCCTTTTAAGAAACATTACAAAATATCCTGAAAACTGCAGCTCTGCGAAAAAAATGTTCCCTATGAAAGTTATTAGGCTCTAACGGGAAAATGCCAAGGAAGTCATGGCCTTAAGACACAGGTCATTTTTCTAGGTCATTCAATGTGAACTTTTCGTTTATTGCTAATATTCAGCCAATAAAGACAAGATATAAAGATGAAATCAATATAGAACCCATAATGACAAGAAATGAGAATGACTCAGTCAATATTGACAACATCCTGGAGAAATCTTGCCTTCATTGGCTAGATAATGACTAAATCGCACTCATGACTTGTCTTCATTGGCTAGATAATGACTAAATCGTACTCATGACTTGCCTTCATTGGCTGGCTGTTGACTAAATCATTCTCATTTCTTGCCTTTATGGGTTCTATATTGATTTGCTCTTCATATCTTGTTTTTATTGGCTGAATATTAGCAATAAATGACAAGTTCACATTGAATGATCTTAAACAATGACCTGTGTCTTAAGGCCATGACTTTCTTTGCATTTCCCCGTTAGAGCCCAATAACTTTCATAGGGAACATTCTTTTCGCAGAGCTGCAGTTTTCGAGATATTTGTTAATGTGACTTAAAAGGGTTGGATGTTTAACCCTCTATAACTCGAAAACGGTCCATTTTTGGACTTTGTGACCTATAACACTTTTGATCGAGACATTGAGAACTACAATTTTACGAATTTGAATCAAAATCGACCGAAAGCCATTTCTTGTACATTTGCTGCGGGGTCCTTTGGGAACTACGAAGTAGGTTTGTTTTCACGTGGCCCGCCCTCACTACCAACCACGCGCGCGCCCTATATACGCGCGGTGCGTATATCACGCGAATGTCTGGTTCGAGTTCATCGGATGAGTGGCTAGAAGTCTTATAATACCTAAATCATTTAAGCCTCGATGGTTTCTGGATTCCTCGATGGATCACTGGATTCCATTTTTCACACAAAATTTAATGCAAACTCTTTGCTCCATTTTTTTCGAAAGAAGAAAATCGCCGAGCACACCAAACCCTTCTAACCTTTTACGCCTCTGCCAGAAAAACAACACGAGCTATATAGTCAAAACTGTGAAAATATGATCGTGACGAGTGTACCAACACAACAAAACAAAAAATTTAAAACTTGAATGTACGTAGCCCGCGAAAATTGAAAATTCACCTTACTTTTTGAACACAATTCGTATACTAAAAAATCTGGAAAAAGTCTGCGTAGGAAAATGTTTGAAAATTTGTTCAGAAAAAACTAATAATACAATTACTGAAATAAAATGTTCCAAAGATTAGTTACCTGGACATTTTTGTAAAACGACTCTAGAATCTAATTTTATGAATTTATAGTGGTGTACGAGAAATCAATATCGAATTTCACAGACAGCTGTATTTTCCTAAACAGCTAATGCCTAACCAACCTGGTCGTTTATTGCCAGCCAAAGTTGGTCCCCGATTTCGCAATGACTGTACATTATGGTGTGAGACATTGCTTGAATACGATCTCAACATTCCCAACTTTATCGGTAATTCTGGCCATTAATGCATACCGCCATTAACGAGGTATACAACCGCACTTACAAGAGGAAATCGAGGTTACTCAACTCTCATGGTTCACGAAATGTTGTGCATGAGAAGTAGCGAAAGCCCGTCTCTGGGCCTGATTCGCGATAATTTTGAACAGCAAGGCATGTAATGAGTAATGCATTTACATGTAATATGAAGATGTTGAGGAACGTACACCATCCCTTTAAATCTTGCTCAGCTTACCCTGAAGTTCAAACTAACCATCTTTGATACCCTTGTAACTTGTAGAGAGAAACTTTGCTCCGTAAATTACTTGACAAAGTTTCACTAATATAGAAACCTGGGACAAGATAAGTTGCTTGAAAAAATGAAATCGATAAACCGCAAATTAGTCTTTGGGTTTCAGTCAGTTTCCCGTCTATATACAATATAGGATTAATGAAATCAAAGCACATGAATATTTTCTAAATTCTTTTTCCCTAATGTTCATTTTACCGAAACTAATTCTAAGGAATAAAAAATGCTTTTGGCTTTTATTTTTCCGATTCAGTCCCCAGCAGTAGGTACTTAAATAGACCCAATTTTTATTTGTTTGAATTACGATTGGACCTAATTTTAAATTTATGGAAGTACTATTTGGTATAATTTATATTTCTCTGAATTTTTATATGTCATAATGTCAATCTTTCCGAATTTCTGTTGGGCACGATTTTAATTTTTCCAGATAGCCACATAGCCTAAAATTCGTTTACCATAATCCTGATTTCATCAAGTCGTTATTTAAGAGAAATTGCATTTTTTTGAAAGAACATCCGGCATAAAAATAATGTCTCGAAATTTTAATAACAAATTCATTCTTATGGAAAATGGTAGTTCTGAAAAATGAAAATAAAACTGAATAAATATTTTAAAAAATGAAAATTGTGCCAAATAGAATTTCGTAATAACAAAAATTGTGTCATACAGTACTTTTGAGAAATAATAATTAGGGGAAATTGTTCTGTCGAATTTATTCTCGATCACTTTTTCGATCACACATAGTTTTTGTTTAGTTGTTTTAATCGTGATAACTTGAAACCAAAATTTTTCAATTTTATTTTTAAAGACAGTACTAGAAGCACCTGCTGCTTTGACGATTACATTCTCATTGCGACACTTGCGCTCGGAAATTGGGTTATACAGACGGTTCTCTTTATAAAATAAAAGTATGCAGACAAAATAGAACTGCGTATAAGAAGTGGATATGTTTTTCGATATAACATTGATAAAACATATAGATTTCTTTAAAATATACTTACTAGAAATATTAAACCAGAGGTTTTACTTTTCTTCGTCGAAAATTCTGTTCCACGTCAACCCCATAAAAATGGGTATTAAATTTGCAAATCTTTTTGTCATGAATCAGAAAATTTGATAAAAATTTGTAAAACGCCTTAACAAATTTTGTTTCAAATGTTGAAAATGATTTAAATATCACAGGTTTGTTCGAAAATATCTGGTTAACCAATTGGACCTTCATTCGGGGACCTTCAAGGAGTGAATCAAAGGCTGTCTCGAATTGAAAAAGCTTTCCAAATTTGCGTGGACACACATTCAAGTGCTCAGACATAAATACCCAGCCAGTCACCAACGAAGTTTTACACTGTTTTGGCTCTGAGAGTAATGAAACGTAATCATCCTTAAAACACTAGATACCAAAAACTTAGAAGAGTTTAATACACTCTCAAGAACGAGACTGTAAAAATCAATGATTCACTTTTCTAGATAAAGATCTAAAGAGTTAAAATTCTGGATCCCTAAAAAATCTGCAAATTTAATTCAAAGCAATTTTTGACAAGAAGTATGGTTTTTCATATGCTGCATACGAAAAAAGGCCAAAAATTAACTTTTTACTTTTAAGAATACCTGCAAAATTGTCTAACCTTATTCTTTTTGAACTCACAAGGGTTCATTTACAAAACAAAAATGCTATTGAAAAAAGTGAAAATAAAAGTTTGTGGACAAAGAACGAGAGGTATGAAAAAATGTGTAGAGAAGAAATCAGTGCTTTTAAACAGACCTATGAGATATTAATAAATATTTTTTAATATAACTCATCTTCATTCTCTCAAACCTCGAAAATGCTTCTCACGAATCGAACATTAAAATTTATGTGATGGTATAATTTATTGGAGAATTATATAAATAGAGTAGAGTGGGCGAAAGGAACATTATTTACTACTGAGTCATGGAATAGCGCATTCGTTTATCCTACACTGGTGTACTTCAAGAGCACTCCAATCGCTCCTTCTTACTTCGTCTTACTTCTTCCTTCTCGCTCCGACCTACTTCGGAGCAGATCGGAGTACACTAGTGCAGGGAACCTAAATAATGTTACGTTTCAAACTTCAAATTTTTGGGTGAGACTTTCATGTACACATACTGGTTGTCTTCAATGCTTAGTGTTAGAATTATACTGCCGTACATACTAAAAAGATACATAAGTGACATTGCCGCGAGGGTTTTTTTCACTTTACTGAAATTTCAGTTACATGCTATTGAATTTTCAGCTGCTCAGTTGAAATTTCAATTAAACGAGTAGCTTATTTTTCATTCACAAGAAGTTAAAATTTTAACAACCGTAATATTATATAAAACTTTAACCAGATATTTCTGACAGTGTGTCTGACATTATTAACTTGATCATAAAAATTACACTCTGATTCACTGCCATCATTCTGATAGTCCAATGTTTTGTAGCATTGTATAACAAAATTAAATCTTTTGATATATCTAAGCCCGTATAATCGCCTTGTAAACGAAATTGGATCCCCATCTTATTGTTAAAATTTTTATTTATTTTTTTATTTGAAGGTTCACCTCTTTCGTTGAAAATACATTTTTGAAACTGATAATTAAACTATACCATTTTTGGTTCAAAAATTCCTGTATTTTGTTAAAAAATCGTCATTCTTTGTAGAAATTAAATTGCTTTATGGAAAATCTATACTCATTTTACTAGAATTACATTTTTCGGATGAGTTATCAACTGTAAATATTTTTTTGCTGCAAAGTCGTTTTGTTGTACATGCAACTGTATTGTTAAAAATTAAAATCATTATTTTTGGGTGGAAAATTCGATTATTCACTTAATGTTGAACTACTTAGTAAAAAAATTACTATTTTCTTATTAAGGATTCATATTTATAGTTGAAAATTTAACTATTTGCCTTTGAATTGGGTTAAAAATTCAGGCTTTTTATAGATAACTCGTCCTTTTGACTTTGAAACTAAATAATTTTGTTTAAAATTTTTCTTTTTTTGTAGATTATTAATCTTCTTGGTCAAAAATTCACCTTTTCCGTTGAATATTTAACAATTTTGTTGAAAATTCGTTTTTTCCCTGTCCAATTCAATTTTTTATCACAGTTTTTATCTGGAAATTGAACTATTCCACTTTTGGTTGAAGTATTAAAAATTGAAAAATAATTTATTTTACAAGATGATTCTGAATCCGTTCAAAATTAAAGAATTAATATATATTAGTTTAGAAAATTTTTTTCAATTATGACTTCAAATATTAATTCAGTCTAAAAGAATTTTATTTTAAACCCATTCAATTTGAAATTTTTTGATTAAAAAAAGAAAATTTCATTAATTATCAGCAATATTTGACCGTTCATTAAAAACAATCTATTACAAACAACTGTTAAAAACTACACAAAGGACCCCGCAATAAATGTATGGGAAAATGGCTTTCGGTGGATTTAGCTGAAACTTTGTAATTTTTAAGGTTTTAAGTGCCGGATGAAATATTCGTAAAAAAAAATTTTTAAAATGGACAGGTTTAGCTCTATGCGGCGCTAAGCGCTCAAGACCAGTGAATAAAACGAATTACAACAGATTTTGTTACAAAAGCGATGTCACCATAGAAATCACGGTTCAGATCGTGATCTGTCATATTTTCGCCTGCACCGTTGACTCATATGGCGCGCTTCTCAAAACGATCAAACGTTGAGCGCCCAAAATTTTAACTTGACTAAGTGATTACTTTTTAGAGACACAAGCGATGTCTGTATATGAAACACGCATCAAGAAGTGGTCAGTAACATGTTTAGCCAAACCAACGACATTTCTTTTGTGAAAGGCCTTTGAAAAACTGATTTTTTATTCAAGTTCAAATCTTCTGCGATTAGCGTTTGCCCGTTCTGAGAAGCGTGCTATATGAGTCAACGGAGTTATTAACGGATTTTGATGTTTTTTTAGAAATGATCGTAAGGCTTCCAGTTGTAACAAGTAACTGCGGATATTTTAATTTGACTTAACGTAAATTTTTTATTGAACAACAAAATCACCACTTTTTGTTGCTAAACTTTTCCGTGATACCATTTTTTCTAAGACTTTCAAATTCATCGAAAAAGGTCATAAATCAATTAAATAAGTAACTAAAAATAATTTCCAGTGGTTAGAGTAACTACAAAAATTGTAAATAATGTTATGAACAAATTAATTCACAAAAGTCATTCTTTCGTGATTCGCAATGATTAGCCAATTTTAACCCATAGCTTTTGTATAAAGTATAACAGATAATGATGTGCGCGTACAATAAGTTAGGAATAGATAATAATTGCCAATCATTTAAACATTTTTTATAAACAAATGCACATTTTGACCATCTTTTCATGAATAGCTCTGATTTTTTTGCGGAATCAATGCAAAATGTCTTGCAAAAGACTCTTTGCTGACATATTTTTAATAGTGACAGAAACTGGTAATTATTTTTAAAAAATTTATGAAAAAATGCACATTTTCACCATTTTTTTTGATAGGATAGATTTTTTTGCAGAATAAACTGAAAATGTCTTGGCAAAGACTGCTTGCAAATAAATCTTTCTTGAAATAAAATAAAACAAATGAAGCAAAGAAAATGAAGAACAACTTGAAGTAGCTGCAGCTACAAATAAATTGTTTTTGGTATCAACTATACCTAAAAACAGTTGAATGTAGCTGGAGCAAATTCAAGTCGTTGTTGATTTGTTTTTCTGCATTTGTTTTATTTTGCTTCATAGAAGACGTTCACAAACAGACTGCGTGTTTCTACGAATATATTGAGGGAATCCTTCGAAGTATTTTTTAACATGGAACACAGAATAAAAAATCAGTACTTATGTGACATCATTTGGAATAACGATTCACAATCAAAATGTAACAAAGTAGATTTGATTTTGGATAATATTAATGCTAGGTCTTCTCTTGATGAAAGTCAGTTAATGGTTATAAGAAAAAAATTGATTGACTCTTTTATGCCTTCGTATAATAGAAAATGGAAAAGTGCCTGTAGGAAAAAAACATTGTTTTTTCTTCAAAACCATGCTGCATTCTTAGAAGCAGAGTTTAAGGTACTTTTTCCTTGCTCGTCTATCCAAGCAAAAGGTTCCACTAATGTTATAAAGAGAGGAAGACCGCGATTATCATTTCAAGATGGATCCGGAAAGACAAAGAAAAGGCGCGTCTAAGAACTTGCTTCAAATTATAGCAAGGAAGAATTATCCAAACCACTTTCATTGATCAAAAATGAGTCCGATAGCGAATCTGGGACGCGGTTAAGTAAGAAAGATGATGACGAGAATAAATTACAAAGAATCTTAGCGATGTACGTGGATTTAGATCTGTCGAAGAGGAAATACGAAAAACTAACAAAGTACAATGAAGAAATAACTGGCAATGATTCATATCCGCCGTATTTAAAGATCTCCGAAGCGAAAAAAGCTTGTTATCCAGGAAACGGTGAGCATATAGAGACATCTAATTTAGGACCAAGTGTTCATTTCATAAGTTTACTGGGTCATACAGTTAAGTGAATCTTGTTGCAAATGGAAAAAGATGATCTCGCAAATCTTTTTGGTAAAAAACTAGCGCTCTTTGGAAAGTGAGGTATGGACGGTGTTTCTGTGCATTAGATGACACGGCAAAAGTGGTCAAAGAAGAGTCATGATGTGGATGCAAACGATGTATCTTATAACAGTGATTCTAAGATAAAGAAAACATCAGCTATCGCAAGAGCCTTTTCACGGATAAATCTTTCATTTTGAGTTCCTTCGTCACTCTTCAATTACAAACAGATGATGATATTATTTGGACGAGCAAAACACCTTCATCTGTCAAATTCTGTAGGACAATTAAATTTAATTTCCTTAAAGAAACTGATTTTCTTGTAAAGAAATAGTACAACTATCACATAAAGCTGCTGGAAAAAGTTCGTACCTATTCCCTTGGTGTCAGTGGAATGAGTTTTGATATCAGCTTTGACTTGAAGTGTACGATGATTGATGGAAAGGTATGTCATATTCTAACTGGAAAGAAACCATCTTTTCGCTGCAATGTTTGTGGAATTAAACAAAAACATGTTAACAACTCACCATATGTAGCTAAAATTCCATGCAATGAGGCACATTATAAATTTGGTTTCTCGACATTGCAAGCCTGGATTCGTGTTCTAGAATATTTGTTACATGTTTCCTACAACATGGACTTTAAAAAGTTTTCCGCAAGAAAAATGGAAGAAAAGGAAATGAAAAAATCAAGAAAGGAACGTATTCAGATACAATTAAGATCCAAACTGGGTTTAACAGTTGATGTGGTGAAGCAGGGTTATGGAACAACAAATACCGGAAATGATGCCCGTTTCTTTTCGGGAAAAGCTAAATCCGTTGCTAAAATAACGGTATGGATCAAGATCTGATCACCAGATTCTACGATATATTACAAGTTATAACGTGCAGAAGGATAGTTAATTGTGCGAAATTGCAGACTTACTGTTTGGAAACCGCTGATATTTGCATAAATCTTTATCCTTGGTATTAAATGCCACCATCAGTGCATAAGCTGCTTATTCACGGAAGTAATATAATTCGATCATTTGAGCTACCAATTGGTTGGTATTCAGAAGAGGCTCAAGAGGGAAACAATAAGATCTTTAGAAAAGTTAGAGCTAATAACAGCAGAATGTCTGACAGACAAATGATGAACCTAGATGTTCTTCATCATCTTCTGCTCCATTCGGACCCTTTAATAAGCAGTTATAGAAAAGTAGAATCCAAGAAGATGAAACCTCTGTCAGAAATGGCTGAAAGCATGACAATCTCCGAGGAGTGAGCTCGATTCTTACTTACTGAGGCATAAATGCCTACCTAAAAAAACCCTTTTCAGGGCCACATGAGTCAAAAATGGCTGAAAGTATTTCGATCTTCAAAGAGGGAGCTCGATTCTTACTTACTGAAGCACGAATGACTTCCTGAAAACGGCCCTTTTCAGGTCCAAATAAGTCAAAAATGGCTGAGAGTATCACAATCTCCAGTAAGTGAACTCGATTTTTACTCACTGAAGCACGAATGGCTATAAACAATATGACATCAAGGATTGTTTCGCAAGACATTTCAAATTGATTCCAGAAACAAAAAAAAAGTCTATACATGAAAAAATGGTCAAAATGTGCAGTTGTTTATGAACATTGTTTAAATAATCAACACTTTTCGATCACTATAAAAAATATTATAGCAAGGAGTCTTTGGTAAGACATTTTAAGTTGATTTCGCAAAAAAACATCAATCATATTCATGAAAAAATTGTCCGAATGTGCATTTGTTTATAAAAATTGTTTAAATAATTGGCAATTATTATCTATTCTTAATTTATTGTAAGCACACATCATTATTCGTGATACTTTATACAAAAGCTATGGGTTAAAATTAGCTAATCATTGCGAATCACGAAAAAATGACTTTTGTGAATTAATTTGCTTATAACATTATTAACAACTTTTGTAGTTACTCTAACCTACTGGAAATTATTTCGAGTTACTTATTTAAATGATTTATGACCTTTTTTTAATAAATTTGAAAGTCTTAGAAAAAATGGTATCACGGAAAAGTTTAGCAACAAAAAGTTGTAACTTTGTTGTTGAATAAATAATTTACGTTAACGCGAATTAAAATATCCGCAGTTACTTGGAACTGGAAGGATTACGGTCATTTCTAAAAAAACATCAAAATCTGTTAAGAATTGCACTGTCAGTCGATTTTTGTCCAAAAAAGGTGCTTTTTTCCCACTGTGCGACGGAAGAATGCCGCTGAGAACGGGAATTTTGCCCAAATCACAGATTCACCCAATCAGGGGATGACTCCGCCACCTGGCCCGTGTTAGCCTACTTGATCAAAAATTGGTCTACCGAGACCCCCACCATCGAAATCTCCGCCACCGCGACACCCGTGCTAACAGTTTCGCTTGAACGTGCACAGCGACCAATCGCGGGTCGCCCCCCCCCCCACCACATCCTACTTGACTGGCGCGCTGGTCCAGTCTCGAGTAGGCATAAATATAAGCGGTTCTTGTTGCAAAAACGACTTGATAGTGTCTGGCATGTAGGTCCGCTCAGGAAATTAATGAATTACAATTTCCCAAGAGGACTCATCCTCTTATAAACTCTTATCTTTCTAACAGAAAATTCTCAGTCAAAATAGGCCTGACAATTTGAAAAGACAACACTATCCGAGCGGGTGTGCCCAAGGCAGCGTCCGGTATTCTTTATTATCTACGTAAACGACATTCCTAAGGTCCCCGAAGTTACAATTGGATTATATGCAGACGAGACCGCATTATTCACTTCCTCTTGGTCAGCTCTGAAAATTTTAAAATTACGAAACAAAGCTCTTAAAACCATTGCGGCATGGGATAAGCTTTGGAGAATAGAAATTAATGTAGCAAAGTCAAATTCAATTCTTGTCTCAGTCAGAAAGCTTATCAAAATAGATCGGCCAAAAATGTTTAATGAACCAATAGAATGGAAAAATTCCATGAAATACCTAGGGGGTAAACTCCATAAACATCTTAATTGGAAGAAGTATATCCATGAATCTAAATGGAAAACTTTGGGGGTTATCTCGCGTTTAAACCCTATTATTAATAGACACTCAAGTCTTAAACTTGAATATGGAATCCTAGTTTACAAAATGTTTATCCGACCAATCATAACCTACGCCTGTACAATTTGGAGTGCTGCGTCGAAAAGTGACATCAATCACATCCAGATTATACAAAATAAATTCCTCAGGCGTATCACAAAACCCCCCAGATATACCAAGAGTCCTTCACGGAGAATTTCAATTACCTTATATTTCAGAATATATAAAAAAAACCCGCCACTTAATTCTATGAATCAGCATCACTATCACCTTATAAACATATCTCCTCTATCGGGAAATATGAATTTGATCCGCTTCGCAAGCAGGCGATGTCAAAAACTTCCTCATGAAATGATTCTAACAACAGATTTCATTTTTCGACCCCTCTACCCCTTTCCACTCTTCTTCTTCACTTTTCTCTCATAAAATAAGTTATCAGATATTGTGGTTTTCCCCGCTTGTGGGCTTTTTTCCCCACCTAATAATAGTTTTTATTTTTTAAATGCTATTTAATGATATAATAACATGATAATAATTATCATTAATTACAAAGATATTACAGAAATAAAGTATTGTTCCATGCATTTCATCCATTGGTATTTAAGTCCTTCCGGAAGACGAAGTCATTTCAGTAACCAACAAATTACATTTAACAAACAAATGCACAATTTCGTAGAAAGAAATATTTTATACTGATTAGGACTGTCGACGTATAGTCGAAACGTCGATCAATAGACATGCTAAATCAAATAGCATTCTAATACCAGAACAATTTGGATTCAAAGCCAAGAGAAATACAGTGCAGCAGTTAATTAGACAGATAAACTATATCAGTACAAATTTTAATAAAAATGTATCGACATACATGCCACATCTCAGCATCTTTTAATTCGTATCAGTGATTTAGTTTGTAAGTTTAACATATTATATATTGGGTTTTTGCAACTACTTTTTGCCGAATGAAACAAATTATTCCCAGCGAAAGCTGCGCTAAAAATACAATCGCTATAAAAATAACAACACGAATCAATAGGCCAAATTCGAATTCGTCGAACATGATACCTCGTATAAATACAAGATGAAATAACAAAATTTTGTGAACCAATTTTTGTAACTATTTACGTTTTATGATCAATAAAGAGTCTTTTCAACAAAACAAAAACGAAAAAACCACGTAGGCCTTAGCCGGGCGTTCCAAGCGCAAGACGTCACTCTGCAGGAATTTTATTCCGCCATAAAACACACCATATACACATCTCCTTAACATGAAATCTCTAAACGATATTGTCGATTGCGATTGTCACACTACTCGATTTTCATTTCTATATGCGTGAGACACGGGTTGTGAAAGAGTTAGACATAGTTGGAAAATATTGAAAAATTTGTCACGATTGCTCGTTCTTTGATAGCTGCACGCGTTCGAAAGGGACACTCATGAGCCACCTTGAGTTAGACAGTAATGGAACGTTACACGCGTTTTCTTGAAGGTAAATGATCTTAACGGAGCTGGCTTGATCTGCGCTTGCCTGGATTGGAGTGACGTTCATTGGCTACGGTGCGCGTCTGTACTTGATTTTTAAATACGTACGCGAACTAGAGCCAATGAGCGACGCACAGTTCAAGCTTGCGCAAGTATATTTGGATCACTGTTGGGAATAATAATCGAATCAAATTTCGAGGTCAATAATCCTAATCAACGCTTCTCATTTACCACCACCTTTCCACCCGTGCCACTACAATCGCAATACAGGGCATCTGCTTGTTATTTATGATCGAATTCTTATTTCAATTTAAGCCTCTCTGCTTGTTATTTATGATCGTATTTTTATTTCAAGTTCGGAAGAACATTTTAAAGCCTTCAAAGCATTTGAACGAGCTATCTGGACCATTAACTATATCTACCTGAGTGCCAGCGGAGAATTTCTCCGAGCTTCTCAGAGCCTTGAGTATCTTTAGCATATACTGTGAGATTTCTATCGGTAGGGTTAGTATATTTTTAATTATAAGTTAATGTTTAAGCTATTATTTGTTATTATTATAAAAATCAACATTAAGTCATATTTCTATGAAGCATGGAATTTGTTATTAAAGTCCATTGTTGGTGGAAAATGCGATAACAACTTTCGAAATTTTGAAGTTAGGAATTAATTTTAGAATACAAAAGCGAACTGCTGGTCGCAAAAGTAGATAATTTTGGCCACTTTAATGTATATCTTCCGCATATATCTAAAAAAATCTATCATATATTATTTTTTGCTATGAAAGGTTATGAACATGTACTACAAAAACTTTAAGAAAGTTAAGCTTTTACTGAAATTTTTCTTACAAATTACACAAAGATTTCATTCAACTTTATAAAATGTTTGGTGAAAAAGCAGAAACTATTTTATCAGGATTAAAATAAAAAATAGCTTTTTATGTTTTCATCTTACGTCTTTTTGATAAATTTGTTTACTACGAGCAGTTCGCTCTTGAATTGCAAAATGTAATATTAGGCTCAAAATCTCAATACGTTGCTACCGCATTTTTTATCAGCAATTAAATTTTATAACAAATTCGATGTATCACAGGAATAATACTTGATGTTTATATTGAATGCAAATAATAACTAAAAGATTAACTTATAACTAAAAGTACACTAATGTTACACTAACTTTACTCAATATCAGAAAAGTACCATTAAACTCCTTGCACTTCAACTTTACAACAAAACAGCTGTATAAAATGTATAGGCTTCCAATGTTTTATATGCTTTTAAACAATATATGGTTTAAGAAATGTGGGATTAAATGAATTATGTTCAGGTTTATGGATGTATCGGGTCCTCATATTTATATTTCTAACAAAAAACACAAATTTTCAACAAAATACGGGACTTTTCAAACAAATAATTCTATTTTTAACTAAAAAAAATCAAGTTTCAATCAAAAATATCAAATTTTAAACAAAAATAGAATAATTCAGTTTTTAGTATATAAAACTTAATATTCGATACAAAAATGAAATTTTCTACAGGTTATTTAAAATTTTAACCAAAACAGGCGAATTTGACAGCAAATAGTAAAAGTTTTAGCAAAAAAGATGAAATCTCAATCACTTAAATTCACACACTGAAATTCAGGCAGGTTCTATACATTATATAGCAGAATCTGTCAGCGATTAACACTTTTTTATAGTAAATTATGCAAGACGTATTTTCTGATATAAGACAAAAAATGGAATTTGGAAATCTATGTTAAGAATAATAAAAAACGGATAAATTCTTTAACCATAAAATAATTTTTAACAAAAAAGATGAAGTTTCAATTAAATTATCAAATTTTAAACAAAAATAGAATAATTCAGTTTTTAGTTTATAACAGTTAATATTCAATCCAAAAAATGAAATTTTCTATAGGTTTTTAAACATTTTAATTCAAACAGATGAACTTGACACCAAATGGTAAAAGTTTTGACAAAAAAGATGAATTTTTAATCACAACGATTAATTTTTAATTAAACAAATTTTCTTAAACAAATAATAGAATTATCAACTAAATTAATTTCTAATGCAAGAACAATATTATAAAAAGAATTTAGAATAAAATAGAATTTACTTATAACCAGGCAGATTTTACACATTATTTAGCAGAATCCCTCAGCGATTAAAATTCTTTTATAGTAAATTACGCAAGAAGTTTTTTTCCGATCTGAGACAAAATGTCGAATTTGGGCATCTATGTTAAGAATAATAAAAAACAGATTAATTTTTCAGCCATAAAATAATTTTTAACTAAAAAGATAAAGTTTTGAAAAAACAAATATCAAATTTTAAATAAAAATAGAATAATTCAGTTTGTAGTTTATAAAAGTTAATATTCGATAAAAAAATGAAATTTTTTACAGATTATTTCAAATTTTAATTAAAGAGTTGAACTTGACACCAAATAGTAAAAGTTTTAGCAAAAAAAAAATGATATTTCAAACACAAAGATTAATTTTTAATTAAAAATATAATTTTACATACTTAAATTGTCCAGTTAATTTTTTAATCAATTTTTTACGAAATAGTTGGACCCTTATCAAAAAGATCAGTTTTCAAACAAATAGTGGAGTTTTCAACAAAAAATATAACGATATAAAACCAGAAATAGGATAATTCCTTTTAGCTAGAAGAATTAATATTTAACAACAAAAAATTAAATTTCAACAAATGAATTGAAATTTTACTAAAATAGATGCATTTGATGATACATACATAGTTGATCTTTCAAGCAAACAGACGTATTTTCAACCAAGAATATTAATTTTATATAAAAAAAGACGATGTTTGAAATAAATAATTAAATTTTCAACCCAAAAATATTCATTTTTAATTCCAAATTTCAGTGTTCCACCAAAAGCGGGATAGTTAAATTTTCAGTTAGAGAATTTAATTTTTACACACAGAAAAAACGGAATGTACAACTTAATAATTTTGTTCTCAATCACAAAGATGAATTTTAAAACGAGAGGACTAATTTCCTACCGAAATAAGGAATTTTCATCTAAATGTGTGCATTTTGAAACCAAAGGGTTGAATTTTCAAGTACAAAAGATCAATTTTTAACTTCAAATATCAATTCTCTACCAAAAATGATATAATCCAATTTTATTTTACATAAATTAATTTTTGACTAACTATGAAGGAATTTTCAAAAAAATAATAATTGAACCCTTTTTGAAGAAGATGAATTTTCAACCGCGAAGATTAATTTCCCTGTTTAGAAAGACGGTATAAAAAAATTATATTTTTAACAAAAAAAGATCCATTTTTTTAAATACCATTTTTCTATCAAAGATGGTATAATCGACTTTTCTCTTAAAGAAATTAGTTTTTCACCAAAAAACGAATTTTTCATGTAATAATAAAATCCTCGAAACAAAGATGAAATTTCAATTAAGAAGTTTATTTTTCCACCAAAAATAACGAATTTTCAAGAAAACTCTGAATTTCTAAATACTGCATCAAAACAGATAAATTTATTTCTAAACAGTTCAATCTTTAACAAAAAAAGGTCGACTTTAAACTAAAAGGAATAATTTTCTACCAAGACATAAAAATTAAAAAAATTTAATCATTAAGTACAAAAGGTCAATTTTCAATTTAAAATATCAATTTTCAACCATAAATAGTAGAATCGAAATTTCTTTTAAAGAAATTTGTATTTGACAAACTGAAAAGGATTTTTTTTAATAACTCAATCCTTAATGAAAAATATTAATTTTCAACTAATAATATTACGAAAATAGTTGAATTTCCAATCAAAAAGGTTCGTTTTGAACCGAAACAGATGAAGCCTCAATTATGAACTTAATATTCAACGAAAAATTAAATAATTCAGTTTTTAGTTAAAAAAATAATGTTCAACTTAAAGAAGTGCAATTAAAAATAAAGCTGAGTTCTCTACCAAAACAAATTGCAATTAAAAATATCAATACGTTTTTAACAAAAAATGGAAAGTTGAATTTTCACTTCAATAAATTAATGTTGAAAAAAAAGAAATGTCAGAAAAATAGTTGAATCCTAAATCAGCAAGAAGAATTTTCAAACATGAAGATTAATTTTATACTAAAAAAGACGAATTTTGATCAAAATCCATACATTTTTAAACAATTAGTTAGATTTTTAACTAAAAATATAAAAACTTTAATTAAAAAAATTACATTTTCACCAAAAATGTCATAGTTAAATTTTCTGTTAAAAAAAATTAATTTTCAACAAAAAAAATTGTTATAAAAATTATTTCAAAGGAGATCGAATCCATTTACCATTAGGCAGATTCTACAATTCAAGTCTTGGAATCGATCAGGAAGGAAATTTTATTGTTTTTAGATTACATTTTAAGAAAACTTTTTACGTCATAAAAAAATTCTATGTTCAAAAGATTAATTTTTAACTAATAAGATTAATGTTTTACAAAAAAGACACATTTTGAACCAATTCATTGATTTATACTATAAGGGAACAGTTTTTTAAAAATTTTTTGTTGAAAATGTTCAACAATTTAAATGCATTTTTTTTATGTCTTGACTAAAATTTTTTCTTGGTTTAAAACTCATCTCTTTGTGTAGAAACTTGATTTTCTTACTGAACATGAACACAATGAAAATGTATCCCTTTAAGTTGAAAATTCAACTGCTTTTTAAAACTTGCCTTTTTGGGTGGATAACTCATCAATTTTGTAGATATTTTTCTTTTTGCTTTGTTCGTTCTAGAGCTTTGCTCTCGATAATATATGCATATATACATCTTAAACTGTAATTTGGTAGTTCTGAATTATTTTTTGTTAAAGCTTCTTTGTTGAGGACTCAATTATTTTGTTTAAAATTTGTATTTTTTGTTTGCATTCGACTACTTGGTTAAATGTTAAACTAAATGAGTAAAAATGGATCTTTTTTGGGTTGAAGATTCATCATTTTAGTTGAATATTCTTTTATTCTTTGGTTGAGAATTAATCTTTTTTGTTGAACATTTCTCTAATTGTTTTAAGGTTGAACGACCTTTTACGAATTAATTTTTTTGTAGAGGATTCATTATTTTAGTTAAAAATGTGTCTCTGGTTAAAATTAAAAAATTTTCTTAAAATTAATTTTTTTTTATTCAATTTAGGTGTTATTGTTTTAGAATAATCATATTTTTTAGTTTTTGGTTGAAAAGTTATTTACTTATTTAAAAATTTAACCATTTTATTAAAATATTATATTTTTGGATGAAAAAGTAACTATTTGATTGCAAATTCGTTAATTTTTTAAAACTGAAAATTAAACTTTTTCATTTTCAATGTAAACGGTTTTGTTAAAAATTTGGCTTTTTAATGAAAGATTTGCATTTGACACCGAATAGTTCAACTTTTAACCGAATAGTTAAATTTTCAACCTACAAGTATAAATTTTAAACGGAATGGCCAAATTTTCAAACAAAAAAGATTAACCTTTAACCAAAAAGAGTTGCATTAAAAAAAAAAGAATTCTTAATGAAATCTTAGTGGTGGATATCTTAAAACAAAAAGAAAAGATTTTCAACGAAATATTTAAATTTTTAACCAGAGTTGAATTTTCGAACCAGCATGTAAATTTTCAACAAAGTAGTAGACTTTTTAACCTGCAAATATGAATTTTAGATAGAAAATGTAATACTTGATATTTCAGCGAATGCAGATGCTGCCAAGAGATGCTTTGTAAAATAAGGAAACGAATTTTCAATCATAAAGATTAATTTTCTGTAAGAAATTCGAATTTAAACCAAAAGTAGCAAAGTTACTTTTTTACACAGACAATTAATTTATTTCCGAAAAAAAAGAATTAAAAAAAAATAGTACATTTTTTATCCAAAGAGATGAATTTTCAACTGAAATTATGAATTTTTCAACTAGAAAGACGAATTTTTAACAAATAAAGAATTGCCGGTTAGGAAATTAAAAATTTGTACCACTTCTTAAACTTTTAAGTCAAAAGACTATTTTTCTGTAAAACAGTTATAACACCTTGACCCTTATCTATCACCATCAACCAAATTTTTTACAACACCTTCACCCCACATGATATTTTTTCAAATAGTTATTTGTTGAAAGTGTTATTTTGAATAAAATATTTCATTGATTTCAATGTAATTTGAAATATAATAATAATTATTTTAATTTTAAACAAAATATTTATGTTTTTCATAAACTTTAATCTGATAAGAACAAGGGAAAGTGGGAGACTTAACTGATCCCGATAATCGAAAATTGGCAGAAATTTGCCTTACAAAGTAGTGTAATGATTTGGTATAAATCGGAATAATGAAACAGTTATTACTAAAAATTTTATGACATTGAACGCATTAACTAATGTTGGGGGATACTCAACCAAGATTTTCAGGGAAGAGTTTACCAAGTGGCAAGAGGCTTATTACATTTGTTTTTCAACATATTAGGTCATTGTTAATTATTATAATGCGCGTTCAAAAATTTTACTAAATTGATTGATCAAAATTGTGGTGTAAAAATGGAAAGTTCATTATTTAAAGAATATGATTATCATCAACGTGACCTACAAAATCGTAGTAAATGCTATTTATCAATATTAGATGTAAATTAATCTTTAATAAAAAAAAGCTCATTTGGAATAAAATTGTTCATTTTCTACCTAAAAATAAAGAAAATAAAGATTAACTACAGTTTCAGATACAAAACTCATCCCTTTATCTCTTGTATTATTTTATACTAATATTTTGTAACATTCATTAAATATGTATAACATAGAAAAGATAAGCTTTTCATTTCTTCAAACTTTTATTCTACCCTCATATTCCTGACCCTTTCTACATCTTTATGCTTCTGCATTTTTTAAATATAGCAATTAAAGAAACAACAAATCTAACATAGAAACACTTCCTGGTTTATTTCTTTCTTTAATAGATTTATTATTTGATTTCAGCATACCAAGCGCACAGCATATACATACCTATGACCTTCTGTCAAGGACTTACTGGTTGCATAAAGGTGACCTTTAAAGTACTAATTGACGGTACATAAGGCTACAACCTCACAAAAATCATCACTTCCCGTCGGGGACCTATTAGTGACCTTAAGGTGACCCTAGGGTCCCGATTAGAGGTGTATGCATCCACACCCACACGAAGATCATCACGTTCCGTCAGAAAGTTATTGGTTGCCGTGAGGTGACCCTTAGGGCGCCGATTGGAGGTGCATGCACCTACACACACACAACAATCATCACCTTTCGTCGAGGACCAATTTCGGAATAATAAAGAAGACAGCCCCGCGCATTTTCTGGAAGAATTAAAGATTCAAAAGGGGTTATAAGATAAATGATCCAGATATCTTAGAACACTTAATGCACTATTGATCGAAGATGCAAAAGATTAGAGCGAAATAAATCAAAATTATTGGCGATGTTTATAGGATTTTACCAAGGATTTCAAAAACACGTATATCGACGAGCGATTTTCAGAAGAAATTAGGCAAAAAATAACATTTTGTAACAAAAAAGAACTTGAGACATCCGCTTATACCTGAAAGAAATAAGAAAAATTATTTATACATCTGTATCTTAGAAAAATCCGCGAATGGGAATAACATAGAACTTACGAAAATGTCAGAATTGAGTATAAAATGTATATAAAGCGAAATGATTTTGAAACGTTTGAACATATTAGACAAACAGGGCAAAAAACCTTACAGAAATCGATTTCTATTCCTAGCATTTTGATTTCCATTCTCATTTTTTTCAAACCAACATCAACAAAATTTCAGACCTAACTTTAAATCTAGATTTAAAAATCTGATAAATTTAAATGATATTAAAATCCAAATTAAAATTCCTATTTAACGTCCAGTAATCCAATTTATGCAAACTCCTGTTAAAAAAAGAAGAATCCAACGACCAAATTTGGTCTAATGAGTCATTTTAAAAGAGAATACCCATACCACAATTAAAACCAAGAAGACTGCTTGGGCGGGTAGTAGAACAAAAAACATTGCAACTTAATACCGTAACGACAGAAATATGAAATTTGGATAAAGATGAAATAACGGAAACACGTTTTCATCTAATAACAAAGTTCGAAGGTAGTTTATTCCGAACTTTAGTCGATACTGGTGCCACACATTCATACACTCGCAAGGAATTGCTGAAAAAAATCCAGAATTCAAACTTTTAAATTTTTAAACCTGTCTCGCGAAAATTGATGGTTGCTAACTGCGAAACAGTCGAAATAATTGGTCAGGTAGTAATCCCAATTTTGATCGGTAACACATCCACACAAAAAAAAATTGTGCGGATCTGGTAACAAGACACATGTATTCCTATAGATTTTGGGACGCTGAATTCAAATTCGGTATCAAAAATCACCCATCACGTCATGGTTGAGCCATAACCTCAAAAAATGACGAAAAATCATGCACTGAGGCAAATAAATTTCAATATAATGCCAGTGATGCAAATTTTCACTTCAAAAACATGTCGACAACTGTGAAGGATCAACCCTTGCCTGATATCAACTTATTTAACATAACTTTATCCAACAGAACCTGACCTCACCTAACCTGAATTAACAGAAATTTATTGAACTACACATAAAGCTCTGGAAACATATTTTCTCAGTAGCAAATGTGTGCTACATCGAATGGGTTAACTCGACCCTAACCTAGAAATAAATCTAACCTAGCCGAACCTAACCTCACGAAACACAATTAAACTGATTGTGTTGTCCCGTTGTGTTTGCGGTACCGTTTCATTTAGTTTCAGCTTAACCTACATAGAGGTTTAACCTATCCTAACCTAACAAAACCTGACCTAACTCAACCGATTACGCTGGCAACCCTGTTCTTAAACGTCTTAAACGTAAGCGTAACCCTTTGCATCGTTCCTTCGAAGAAAAAGGACACGTTATAGCAGGCACAAAATAGACTGAAGTATGTCTATGAATCAATTTAATTACGATAAAAAGCAAGATAAAATGTAAACACGAAAGATAGTATAAATATATCCCTTAAGTCTAAGAAAAGCAGAAAAAAAAACTTTTGAATGAAACTCTTATTCATTTCCATTTTTAAGTTACAGTTCTACATTTCAATTGATACAAACATTGTCAGTTTAATTGAAATGGGGTCAATTCTACTTGTAGTTCTAAGTTTCTTTAAATGAGTAATGTGCGTCTAAATTTTTAACCACCTGTAGTACAATAAAATGAATTTTATTGTGTTACAACGGGAAAACTTAAGTTAAGTTGTGTTGCGTTAAGCAAAATTTCGTTAGGTTCTGTTAAGTTAGATTCTTTTATAATTTAAGATCGAGTTAACCTATTAAATATAGCACACATTTAAGACTGAGAATCGTACGCTTACATAGCTACACGTGTGGTTGAATTTCATTCGGCTAGGTTAGGTTAGGTTAGGTTTTTTTAGGTTAGGATAGATTTGACCTCTTTGCAGGTTAAGTCCCAAGCTGATTCAAACGGTACCGCAAACACAGCGGGACAACACAATCAGTTGAATTGTGTTTCGTGAGGTCAGGTTAGGTTAGGTTAGACTAGGTTAGATTTATTTCTAGATTAGGCTCGAGTTGACCCATTCGGTGGAGCACACATTTTCTACTGGGAAAATATGCTTCCAGAGCTTTACGTGTAGTTCAATAAATTTCTGTGAATTCAGGTTAGGTGAGGTCAGGTTCTGTTGGGTAAAGCTATGTGAAATAAGTTGATCTTAGGCAAGGGTTGATCCTTCACAGTTTTCGACATGTTTTTGAAGTGAAAATTTGCATCACTGGCATTATTTGGAAATTTATTTGCCTCAGTGCATGATTTTTCGTCATTATTTGAGGTTATGGCTCAACCATGACGTGATGGGTGAATTTTGCAACCGAATTTGAATTCAGCACCCCAAAATCCATAGGAATACGTGTGTCTTGTTACCAGATCCGCACACTTTTTTTGTGGGGCTGTGTAATCGCACAAAGCAATTGATGTCCAGTTTAGTCCCAAAACTTAAATCAGTAGGTATTATAGGCACGGACATGCTAAAAGCCGTGCAGATGACCCTAAGCTATGACTTAGAAACTTGTGGTTACCAGGGAGTCGTCCCAACTGCTATCCTATGGAAGCATATACAAACTCGTTACTTCTCCCTATAACGGAAAACAAACTAGAAATTAAACCTGACATTAAAGCCAAGAAAACCAAGGAAAGTAGAAATGGAAATATTTAGGAAAAATTATGGATTAAAGAGAAACGACATGGCAATACAAAAAAAAAACCGAAATTTGGAGGTAGCGTTAACCTCAAAAGTACTAGAGAGCACAAAAATAGTAGTTTAAGGTTACCAGACAGCGAAATTCCCCTAGCAACTACCAATTCTAACCAACTCGCAAAAATACAAAAATCCCAAATTCCTGCAACAAATCCTACGAAGGATATCCCTAGCTTAATAAGCATAAGCTCGATCAACAAATTTCAACCCTAAGAGATAATTCCCACCTACGACACTATCGACCAAGCAAGCACAAAAGGCTGACTTAATTTAGCTAAACCTAGAATTAGGAAAAAGGGTATACAAAATAATTCAGCAAAAATTTATTATAATAGCAAATACGAGAACGAGTATACAAATAGCGATTGAAATATTTGAAAAAGTAACAAAGTTAAAATCGGAAAGAATCAAAAACTGAATTTCAAAAAGCCAATGAGATATTAGAAAGCGATAATAGAAATCAATGGCCTTCTTCCAAAAATAAGGCGATTAAATTAATTAATATTACCAATATTTTAGGAAAAATCGAAGAACAAAATAATTGTTCAACAGAAATTTGCAAAGATATTGTTGAGCTTAACAAAAACCAACAATCCTAATCAGAAAAACTTATTGAGAACAAAAGTAAAATTGACTCGGGAAAGGAACATAGGGCAAATCATCTAACGCAGCATAAAATAGACGTACAGGGCCAAGACTCAATTGAACAGCGATATTGCCACATAAACCCTAAAATAAAGGAAACAATTTACAAAACAGGAGGAAAATTATTTGAACAGGACATGATAGAGCCCTCTTGTTCCGATTGGTCGGATCCTATAGTGATGATCAAAAAACCTGGGAAAGATTTGGATTCTGTTTAGATTTCAGAAAGGTTAATAATATTACAAAAAAAGACCTCTACCCAATCCCACTCATGACAGAAATATTGGACACTTTAAGATCAGCAAAATTCATTCGAAAAAAGATTTAAAACTAGCTTATTCACAAATTCCATTAGAAGAAGGTTCAAAACCAATCACATCATTCACAGTCCCTGGAAAGGGCATGTATCAATTTAAATGAATGCCATTTGGTCTGACCGATGCTCCAACCACTCTCCAGAGACTTATTGACAAAAATTATCACTCTAGACTTGAAACCAAACGTTTTTTCTTATTCAGATGACATTGTAATTGTAACTCAAATCTTTGATGACCATTTAAAATACCTGAAGATTGTACTAGATAAAATAAATGATGCAAATTTAATGATCAGTCCGGACAAATGTGAATTCGGCTGCTCAGAAATTAAATATTTAAGTTTTAAGGTTAACGACAAAGGACTCCAAATAGACGACGAAAAAAATTAACCAATATCAGAATTTTTAAACATAAAAATATTAAACAATTACAGCGCATAATATGGATGGCTAGTTGGTACAGAAAATTTATCGCACACTTTGCCGAAATAATAGAATCAATGAATGGATTACTGAAAAAATATAAAACATGGGATTGGGGATTAAAATAAGATGAGGCTTTCCAAAAAATTAAAGCCCCTTTAACTGCAGCACCCGTTTCAACATATCCAGATTTCACACAATCTTTTCAAATCGAAATTGACGCGAGTTGCACAGGGTTGGGAGCCGCACTTAAGCAAGCAATCGGCGGCGTGAATTACGTAACCGCTTACGTAAGTAAAAGTTTAAACGACGCAGAATCTCGTTATTCGGCATCTGAAAAAGAATGCCTAGCTGTAGTTTGGGCTATTCGAGTCCGATTAACCAGATGGGCATTAGACTTACCAGAATATGAATACGAAGTCATAGATAGTAAAGGTAGTTCAAATTTCATCCCTGATGCTCCGTCGAGATCAGCAGAACCAGCAAAAAATATAGCATCTGCGTTAGCTTGTAGCGTAGAAAAACTGAAAGCACATGTAGACGATAAAACACATGAATGGTCTCTACTAAAATCAGACAAGTCCGAAGCAGACCCGAAGAACATAAAAAATTTCAAATAAGAGATTCACAGCACTAATTTTACCGAACTGACCCACTCTAATCTATTCTATTACCAGACTCAAACCGTTGGAAACTAGTCGTACCCAAAAGCTTGAGACGTCAAGTTTTACGGGAAAACTACGACGGAACTCAGACAAGACATTTAGACTCAGTGAAAACTGACGCGAAAATTGTTGAACATTACTTATGGCTAGGGCTATATTCGGACGTGATTAAATACGTAAAAAATTGCCAGACTTGTCAAAGAATAAAGGAAAGTAACCGAAGTACGATAGGACTCATGAGAAAAAGGCTAATCGAAGAACCATTGAACATGGTTGCAGCTAATATGATGGGTCCTCTGCCAAGTTCTAAAAAGGAGAAAAATCAATACATTTTAGTTTTCGTGCACCTTTTTGTAAAATGGGTCCAAACAAGTCCAATTAGAAAAGCTAACGAGAGCACTATAGTGTCAGAACTCCACTAACGTGTCATTTCGCGTTGGGGAACAACGCGGATTCTTCACACTGATAATGGCACGGAATTTTTCAACAAAACTTTAAGAGAGCTAACCAAAAAATTCGGTAATAGGCACACTAAAACGCCTAAATAGTACCCCCAAGCCAATCTAATCAAGCGTTACAATAGGACAATTAAACAAGTTTTTAAAACCTACCTGGATAGCGACCATTCCACCTGGGATGAACATGTAGATGATTTTCAGTACGCGATAATTACTAGCGAAAACTCGTCCACCCAATTTACGCTAATATTTCAAAATTTAGGTCGTGAATTAGAACCAATTCAGGCACTAAAAAAAATATTGAAGATGAACGCGAAATAGAGACTCAGAACGTCGATAAATGGGCAGGTAGACTAAGAAGATTACAAACTATAAAAGAGGGAGTTCAGCAAAATTTATTCCTGTTGAATAAAAGACAAGCTTCGAATTACAATTTAGGAAGAAGACCAGTAGAATTTAAAATAGGGGACAGGCTCTTTAAAAGGTTAACCAAACTGTCAAACAAAGCAGATAAAAAGGCAGGCAATCTATGTGACCAATATAAAGGTCCTTTTATTATTAATAAAAAGGTTTCCCCAACTATATACGAATTAGAAAACCTTAAAGGAAAAAGGATAGATGAATGGAAAGTAAGTGATTTTAAATTAGAAAACGGTAGTATGAGTACCGGCACATAGAAGCATTAAATACTAATGTAATTATGTTAGGATATTTATACTCAAAATATGGCAAAATGGCAAGGGATCAATAGAATTAATAACAGCTTACTGAAAATTTTAAAAAATGACTCAATAACACCTAAATAATGTGACTCATTAGGTCTTAAGAACAAAATTAGACAGAACGGAACTTTACCTTTCAGAAAAAAGCAAATACTAAAGTACCAACAGCAAAACACAGAATTTAAAATCTTATAACAGGAAACAAACTACTTTGAGTGTTTGTTAAAAAACTAAATTACACAGCTTATATTGGATTGACAATTTATATAATTTAATGAAAGAACAGTAACTAAAAGAAACACAGACTTAAATCACAATCGACTCCAAAATCAAGTAATTTACACGACATTCGACTAAACGGACAAGTTTTTCGTTTCTCTTTTTATATTTGTTTCAGAAAGAAGATAATCATTAAGGAGGGTCAGATCCGGAAAAACATTGAGAGAACAGGAACTTCCAGCACAAAACTAGGGACAATTTTGAAAAAACTACGATAACAATTCCTCGAAAAGTTAATAGTTTAATCAGTCCATATACAATATATTTTTTTTTGTTAAGGAAATTTCAGGTATATACCCTAACCTTCGCTGGGAGGGGGGAGGGTGTAACAGAATTGTTGCTATAAAATATAACTTGGAACGGCCCTGCACGAAACGGTGGCTGGGCCGCATCCGAGATTTGCCGAAACCCCCCGACGGGTCCCGATGTCACGGGCGACGGAACGTCCCATCGTCAGTCTGGGATCGTCCGCCTAAGTGTGTCTTGGTTTGCTCTCTCCGGGCTATGAATATTTTCCTACCTCGCGTGTGTCTTGCTTTTCTACTGCCTGCTTCGCGCTCCTGGCACATCACGAGTGCCACAACGCCTCCTGGATGAGGATCTCTGGCTCACCTACGACGGCCCTTATCAAATATCGACACCCCTGCCTGGCCTTTCCAGTCCACTCTATGGCATACTGGGCTACGAATTATTGTCAATAGCAATCGATGCTAATATTTTACTCGGACACGTTTATTGTGTTCGCCTTGATTCTTAGCATCCTAATCCCAGTTCCTTCCTCGGCTGGCAATCCCGTCATAAATAATATCACTAAGAAGTGAATAGTAAAGAAAAACATTTTTTATCAATTGTTTTTCATTTATAAACAAATGGTCTCGCTTAAATAATTTAATTATCAGCATCTCTCTAGTTTAAATTCCTACGTGGTGAACTTCGGCTTCTTTTGACTGCTTCAGAAGATTGAGTAAAATTGGTATTTTTCGAAATTTGAAATTCTTTGTTGTTAGTGTATTTGGTTTTAAACTTCCTTTTTCTAGTAACTCCTTAGTAGAATCAATAAGATCCCCAATATTCGAAAATTGATTTTTTTTAGTCCATAGTCTCTTTGTATTATAACTTTTTTCTATTTCTATCTTCATGGAATTTTCATGAAGTTTCTTTTCGCAGTTTTCGTTCTTCCTTTTTAGCTTCCTCAGTCCTAACCTTATCTTATTTCAATTGAATTTTTCTCATTTCTAATCTCTCCATACCTGATATGTTAAACCATAGATTACTTTTTCCTCAATTGCCCTTCCTCTTCGTTTTCGGGTTCGTGGGTAGTATATTTCTGTTTTCTACACATTGTGAAGCAATTTCTTCTGTATTTCATTATAACTTTTAAAAAACAACTAACAAACATAACCATACTTTTTGCGATTGCCAAGAATAGTAATCATTGCAAGAAGATGATACCGGTTCCTTTTCACATCAGGATGATATTTCTACGAAATAGTACTCGGATGCGAACAAGAATCGGCTCTCTTTTCTTCGGAATTCGTCGTTCCGACAGTGTTGGACATTTCAAACAGTTCGCGCCAGTGACACTGGTACCTTGCCCTTCCACCTGCGGCGCTGCGAGCGTGCTGGGGGAGGAGGCCCATCGCCGTGACCAGTTAAGTCGCTGAGCATAAGGATCAGTACAGATTCCGCCCTCGAATGGAAAGTTTCTCTTTCCGGTTGCAAATAAGCAAGCTGCACCCCCTCTCCAAATATCCGATACCCGATCGACAGACCCATCGGCTCACGAATCAAGTAAAAGTTAAGTTAGTTCTCGCCGAATCATCACCCCGCGAGGATCCGGCATGTTGGCCACCCATCGACCCCCCTCCCCTAAACTATAAAACACAGCGACAGTTCGCTTTGAGCCTTCGTAGCGGATACTTATTTTCGTAAAAGTGTAAATCAACTCCAAACATTTGAATCTGTAAAGTTTTGAAATAAGTTATTTAGTTTTGAATTTGATGAAATTTTAATGAAATTATTCAGTGATATCCTAATAAACCATTTTCACTAAGAAAAGCTTGCCGTCATTAATCGTCCCTTCCTTTTTTACCCCGGCCATAAACCAATCCTGAAAAAGAATGGAGGATTCAAGAGCTAACCGCCTCCAGGTAAGTCCCGCCCTTAGTGAACTCATAAACAAATTTTCCCTTATTAATTAATCAATAAGAGATTCTCAACAGCTCATTTTCAATATAATAATTAATTCACAATCATTGGATTTTTCTTTTTTTTGAGTAACCGCGCTTAGGTCCTTTCACCTTTGGAAGGATTCATTAAATAACATTTAATTTCCGTTAACTCCATAAACTAACTTTGCTTCGGTCCTTCCACCCTCGGAAGGATCTATTAAATAAAAATTTATTCATTTCCGTTAACTCCATAAATTAACTTCGCCTAAGTTCTTTCATGCTGGGAAGGATCTAAAGTTTGAATAAAAAACTTCTTAACTTTCCGTTAATAAATTAATTTCGCTTAGGTCCTTTTACCCTCGGAAGGATCTATTAAACAACAATTCATTAATTTCTGTTAACTCCATTAATTAATTTCGACTAAGTCCCTTCGTTCTCGGAAGGATCTAATAATTAATGCACATTTTACTCCTTTGTTGTATCCCCTTTTTTCTATTATAGAAAAATAGGGACCAGCCAAGGAGGAGACGGAATAAAAAAAGCTAGCACAAAAGATGCACCGATAGACGTCGTCGCGCTGAAGCGGAACAGGGGGAGTATCCCGAGATTTATATCCCATTTCCCCCCAAGCGGCAGCAAAAAAACGATACCAGGCACCTGCAGACTCAGGGAACCAATCTGTAAATACTCCCGCCCCTTCTAGCAGTTCGAACAGTCAAAACAATCCAGCATCCGAGGTGGGCCTCCCGGCCGCCATCCTCTTGGAAGAAGCCTTGAAGATATTAAACGCCGCCACTCCTGGAAGCCCTCTTTCAAATAGACACGACGGAACCACCCTCCAGGATGATGGGGAAGAAGAACTTCTAATCCTAAGAGCCTCACCCCTCGGGTTCTCTCTAGAAAAGGGCTCTCCCCCTTAAAAATTGGATAATCCTCCTCCAAGTAAATACCATTCCTCACCGGACGTGGCAGGACAGCGCTACTTAGAGCGTAGCTATCATCAGTTGAAGAAAGCTCAGGTTCAATGACCTGAGGGTATTACCAAGCCCGTGAAAACTCGTCTAACAGAAGGTTGGGAAGAGGCCCACCTAAAAAATTTCCAGACGGACCCCGACAATAGAGAGAGGCCACGCCCTCCTCCCAAGCACTCTCCAAAGAAATAAACCAGGTATACTTTGACGAAAAGCCCTTCCACTCACTGGAAAGTAGCTTCACCGGAAAAGTGTTCACCACACGAAAGACGTGTACTAGCTCGAGTCTACCGAGGACTCCCGAAATTCGCCCTCCTTATCTCCTCCTATTCCATGCAAACCGACACCCCGCTGGAGATACACCAAAGCACCAGGCGATTAAAATCGGTGGTAGTTTACCCTGCCACGAATAATAAAGCTCGCCGCCACCTTTTTTAAGGAATAACGGAGAAGGTCTCCTCATTGACCAGTGATTCTTGTTTTCTTTTATTATGTTTCATACCTTACGTATAAGCTTATTGTTTTCACTAAGAGTGAATAAATATAAAGGTAATCTATCGCTATTTGTACCAATAAATTCTTAAAATCCTACAAACCAGTTATCTTAGGTCAATTTTCTTTTTTTTTTATAACTCTATCAATGATTTATATTCATATTGAATTATTTATTCTTATTATTATAAAACATTTCTGTGTTGAAATGTTGTCACAGGCTTATACTGCCCAACATGTCGAAGGCATCTTTAGTTAGAGTTGGATTTTTATTCGATCATTTTGCACGGGGCTGTCCCGGTATATATCATCAGTCACGGACGCATTTTTATAACGCAATCAAGTGATCTGATGAGAGCAGTCTGCCCAGACATATTGGACAAAGCCTGGTTTTTACCCCATCATTGACGGGCTGGGTTGCAGTCAAGTACACGATGGGGGGACCTACAGCTTAAGGTGGGTTCCGAACCGCCAGAACCTCGAAAAAGGTACATTGAAAAATTTCTAGAGATACCGGCTCAGGGATCGAACCCCATACCTCTGAGGTGAAGTCCGAGTGTCCAACCAACTAAGCATATTGTGCATATCAAAGATACAACCCCCAATTCATGGCAGCGGGTACCAGAATTGTATTCAGTGCTTTGGATCGAAAATTCATTGGCACCCCTTATTATTTATTAAATAAATTATGGTCAAATCTTACTTATTTCGTTATTAGAAATTTTAACATTTTCTCGGAACTAAAAGATTTTCTCTAATAAAACTTAAAATTCTTGTCAGTCTTGAAACAAGGCTGAATTTTTTTATTTTAAAACACAAGAGTTATTGTTTAACATACGATGAATACATATTATTACGCAAAAATGTCTGCATAAGAAAAAATAAAATTGCTATGTATCTCTATTCTCTTATTGTTTCATAAGCAATAGAAAAAGGTGCCAAGAATTGGGGGCTCCAAGGAACTGGTGCTCTTACCCTCTCTGATGAAATACGATTTTTAATTTGTTTATTAGTTTTTGAGGGCGATGGTACATTTATTGCTTTAGCTACGAAATTTTGTAACTTTAAAGTTTTATTATCAGAAAGTTCCGCGTCAACCTTATAAAATTATTTACATGTATTTGTTGAAATTATGATTTTTTTGTTAGATAATTTCTTTCACCTACAATATTATGGATCGGTTCAAAACTTATTGGTGAATTAACAATGAATAATATATTGTTAGTTATTTTTCGTACACCAAATGTAACATCCAGATCCTTTTTTCTTTTATCTAACTCTTTAAGATAATTTTTCACAATACTATCCCATGAATAGTAGCTATTGTTTCATCAGAAGCTTCTAATATTTTTTACCTGTATCCATAGATGCTTTAAATGAAGTTTCAGCATCATCTGTTAGTCATGTTTTTGGTGTTTTTAATTCAAATACATTTTCGTGATTAATTTAAACTGTTCGTCGATATTTTGTACATGCACGGAGAGGGACGTGTATAAAAAGAACATAGTATATAGTGCTGATGAAGTTTTCCTTTTACATTTTCCACGTCAAATGCTACCCTGCTGGACACTCGACGATTAGTTCCTTTTTTCAACTTTACTTTCTTGAGGATTTTTTTTATTTCATCAAGTTTATACTGAAAAAGGGCAGTCAGATGTGTGAAACTCATAAAATAATGGGTTTAAATTTGATCAGTTTTTTATAAAAGAAAAACAAACCTCCCTAAAAATAAAATGGCGCGCAATTGCTAATCAGCATGAGTCAAGCCAGGTCCAGGCTCGGCGATCGAGCCTAGCGATTGAGTTAGGTCCCGGAAAGATTTAACGGTACTTGATCGGCAGGCCAGGGCCTAGTTTTTCCAGGCGGGCCAGCTTAGGTCAATGACGAAATTCCCACACGGGTAGAGATGGGCTTAAAGGCATAATTTAATGTCTCATCAGCTGTTTCTTTACCCACCTTTAGTAACCTATGCTTTCGTCCAATCGCTTCATTAGCTTTAGAAATTCTATACTAAATATGCTTTTGCTTATGAAAGTCCTCTTTATGTGTAGACATGTTAACACCGTAGTGTTCAAAGTGCAACTGTCTCTATGTACCCGTTATACGTACATATTTATTGCTTTTTCAGATTACCAAAACAGACACTTTTTTATATCCACCTTGATTCACGTTTCTATCATTATCTATAACAAAAAAGCCATGCTTATCATTCTACCAGCGAGCTAAGCACATTTGTTTAAATTATGGATAAGCATTTCAGTATTAACCTTCTACCGTCCAAGCTGACGTATATGTTACGTTCGGTAGATTTTAGATTTTCCAAATACGACTTCGAGAGGAATGGCATTTTTTTTATTAAACCGATTTACATGTTAGTCAGGAGAGTAATGAGCTGGAATTTTAGTTTCGATATACACTGCACCTTAGGAATAACATACTTAAAAATCTCAAGTATAAAAAAAAATATAAAATTTAAGGGGAGTAGAGGGTTAGCATGATCTGCATGTATATAGGGCATGCGTCAAGTGTCTCCATCAAAAAAAAAATTTTTTATCGGGTTGAAACATAGCTAAATATAGTCCTACTGGACCTGCATTCATTTATCAAACCATAGGCACTTTTATCAAACGGTTGTCAATATACAGGGGCCTAAAGTTTTCAGTTTATCACGCGTTTCTTCACCTTCATGTTAGTGTATCTGCTTTTCGGATGATCCGATTGGACTTTTATTATAGTGTTTTGAAAAGCTCTTTTCACGTAGAATAAAAAGTGGGCCAAAAAAGTTTTCTTGGTATGTATAACGTAATTTATATGTTTATATAGATAAAATCGTATCAAAAAAGCTAAATATAATTTAAAGGTGCATAAGGCCTTACAGTATTTGTGTCCGAGCGACGTTAATGTTTGACTTCGTACACTTAAGAATAAAAATATAAATTAGGCCAAGAAATATTTCCGGGCTACTTTTATTCTACATTATATCAAAGAGTATAAAAAATCTGTTTTTTTTAAATAGAAAACAAACCCTCTTATTTTCCAAAAATTATATATTGACTCCAAAATATAATTTTATTTTAATTTTAGCTTAAAATAAATTTTATTAAGGTCTATTATAACCACTGTTGTGTGCAAACTTTCGAAGCGCGGATTAACAAGTGCATCGAATTCGGAGGACACCATTTTGAGCACTGAATGCAAAATGTTCGTCGAAAACAAGCACCTTGATTTTGAGAGGGAAGGGAACTCATCGAAAACAAAAAATTCCTTTGAAAATAAAAAGTTTTTATTGATGACATTTTTTTCGTTAGATGCGTATTTCTTGAGATATTTGAATAGTTCGAGATAAAAGAATCACCCTGTATTATGTTGTTCTTCACAAGCTTCATTATCAAATACAAACACTTGATTTGAATTAGGTTTAATTGGTATTACAACACGATCTTGCTCATTGGAAGGATAGTACTTAACACCATCTACCGATTGTGGTACTTTACGAGAAACTTATATTTTCGTTGATTTAAACACTCAGAGTAAACAATAACATATTTTAATCTCAATCCATTTGGGTGCTTTCATCGAGTTAACAAAGCATTTGTCTTTCCATAGTTGAAAGGTCCACAAAATATTGCTTGTACACTGTTTGGTAACAAATATCCCTGTTGTTTTTCTTTTTTCTCATTTTGAACAAGCGAGTCAAAATTATCGATAGGCAGTTTTATAGGTTGTGTTTCAAATTGCATTTTGACTACATCTGAGTGAAGAAATATAAATCTCAGGCTTATGTAGATTCAATCTTTAGTCTGAAAGTATAGCAAGACGTTTCAGAGTTCTACTAAATAACATCATCAATAGACTTCCAGTAGAGTTTCATATTTCTGGATACCAGTACTGTGAGCCAGATACGAAATTGTCAAAACAACTTGCGCGAAGTGACCCTGAAATCAATCGTCTTGACGCGCCTTGTGAGGAGAACGATATCGCTTATTCGCAAAATAGTGAAAACGTTAAGGCAAGAAAAGTAGCTGATAGATTATTAACTGAAAAAGCTTGAAAACATGTAGTTTCAAGAGAGTCATATGCAGGTGAAAAGGTAGCTGCTTAAGTAATAACTAACTCCATGAAAATTAAATCAAAATTTGGTATGGGGCTTAAAAATAAAAGCTCTGCTACTACAATTAAAAAATAATTACAGCAGCTAAAAAGAAATGATACCAAGCAGGGGTTTCTACCGTTTATTATAGCCATATTTTCGGGCCTAAGTGCTACTAGAGCGCTAGCGCGTCAAGCTACGAGAATAGCTAAAGCTGTTAATGGTGTAAATACTGCTAAGCGATAGCTTGAAAAAATGAAACATCATAGTAAAGCAATAGAAGACATCGCGGGGGGGGGGGAGATTCCGTATTCAAAACCTCATAAAGGAGGCTGTGACTTCAACTAAAACCACATATTCAAGAAACAGAACTTAAGTTGAAGTAAAAAATTAAAAGATGTGCTACATCACCGAGCATTAACCGAAGAAGATTCAATGAAATTCGCAAAATCTTTAAAAGCTTACCAGAGGGTGGGCCACGTAAATATCATTGTGGTACGTACAAAAAGAGTAACAATAAAATAATTTATTTTAATAGATTTCATAACCTTACGTTACACCTAAATCTCTTCCAGTATCTAGGTGTTACTAGTGTAAAACTGTCTCATAAAAAGTATAACAACTATGACATATTTTAATGTGGGAATTTATATCTGAAATGTGTATGTAATCAATTAATATCTGAAAGTATGTATACTCTATATAAATGCAGAAACTAACGATATTAAGTAAGTCAAATGCTGGCCATCATAATGAATGATTCATTGACACTAACATTATCGGGAACTTCTTCGATCTTAGAAAGTCAGTATTTTCCTTCGATTGATTTGTCCCCATACAAAAATTATAATATTTGTCTTGTTGAATTTCTACCGTTCGATTCAATTCCAAATGTAGAAATTGGTCAAAATAAATTTTACGTGGGTAAAGAAATATTTGGAATACCTACAGGAAGTTATGAAATAGGTGATATACAGAGCTATCTACAGAATGTTTTAGTAAAAAGGGTTTTGAATTCATATTAGGCCTAATAATAGTAATATACCACGAAGAGAAATATATTGCAATCAAGATATAAATTTTGAAAAATCAGACTCAACTGCAGGTTTATTGGAATTTGCACCCAAAATATAGGAACATAATAAACATCATGAATCTTCCCAACCAGTATCCAGATAAAAATAAGTTCTCTCAGAGTTCAATGTACCATAACTAGAAGAGCGTACATCAATGGTCCAAAATTACATACTATTCATGAATTTTTTTCCGTTGTTCGACTAGGATATAAAATAGTAGAAGTGCCTTCTCACGTCATTTACTTGCTGGTCGCCGTCAAGACAATAGGTCATATACAGCTCCGTATAGTTGAGCAAGACAGACACTTGGTTAACTTTCGTTGAAAAATATAACAATCAAAATACACATTAAGTATTTACGATAATGGTAATCGTTTTCCATTAAAAGGTTTGATTCGGCTATAATACTTTTGTACAATTGAGCAAGCGCATCAGTCGAAAACAAACTGTCAAAGGGAGATTACGCCACTCGCAAAAAGAAGAGACTACAAAAGTCCAGAGCTTTGTACGCTTGAATCTGTCTTTTATTATATCGGCATATAATTGCTTTTCATCAAGCTTGCACAACAGTGATGGGATTTTAATTACTGCACAAAATCAAAATCATTGTCTTCTTTCAAGCAAAGCTCACTTTATATACAACGAAAATTAACAAAGGATAATATAACGCCTCTGACTAACACAATTCTAGTTAATACTGCAATATGTCATTTATTCGAAGAACCAAAATATGAAATCAGTGCAACAGAAATTGATATAAATGAAAATGTTGGTCTTACTAGTCTTATGCAAAATTATACATATTTATATCTTGGGAAGTTAGGTTACATACGGAATACTGACTAGCTTAAAATAAATAATAGTAATTTGGTTTTGCCTAGCATAAATTTGCCAGATTCTCGAAAATTTCAATTGCTAAACTATTGATTGAAAAAGATCCACCTATTTCAATAAGTTTTTGAACTTAGAAATTGTATCAACATCCGCTACTTCCAATTACATAAAACCATTTTTGGACTGTAAAACCCTCAATATAATCGAAATCAGTATAATCTACTTTATAAAATGTATGCAAACTTACAAGTTAATTACTATGGTAAAAAATTGCAAAAATTGCTGTCGATAGAAGAATTTATAGAGAATGCGCACAGTCAAAACGGCCTATTCTTTTCTCTTTTCATCAGTGGTGTTAGAAAGCGGATATCTCTAGCATGCACATTAGTTATTCCTGTGCATTCCTAGGTTAACTGATGCCATGTGTCAATTTAAAAGTACACATGATCACTATTGCGCATGCCAGAGATATCCGCGTTTTGACACCACCGCTTTTCATTATCCTGCAAATGGAATAACGTTCCGCCAAAATATAAAACAAGAAACATATGGAGAGAGCGCAATCATTATAAAATACCTTGGAATTCTGGCGATTTACTATATTCTTTAGTACATTTGTTACTGGAGAGTATTTTAAAAGATTCAACAAAAATTTATGTAAAAGGATTGAAAAAAGAATCAGCTGAAAGGCCGATTTGGCCCAAGAACAAAGATCTCGGACCCTGGCTTTTAAAACAACGGCCGTTGCTTTAAAATCATGAGTTCCGAGATCTTAGTTCTTGTGCCAAAGCTAGAATAAGATCAAGTATTAGTTACGTGAACTAATCTCTTGAAATTTCTTTCCTTTTATAGTTAAGAAAATATTTTCTGTATATAATTTTTAATATAATGTACTGAGCTTAAAAATAAATAAAAATCAAATGAAAAGATACTTATGTTGCTTTTTCTTAGAGTTCCTTGTCCTTATAATAAGTGTCAATAGGAGATATGTGAATCATAGGCCAGTGTAAATCGTTGGCATTGTGACTTTAAAAAACATCGTCCTCGGCATTGAGAGATTACGTCTGACGGATCAGGATGCATCTTATAAATACAGCAGTTTAAGAAAAATAATCTGGATCGACTTTTTCAATTAGAAGGAAAGTTACTTTAGAAATATTATTTTAGATTGCATTAAATAAGAAAAAATCAATCTATACTCAACTACATTTCTTTCGTTGGCAATAACTTGTATTTAACAATGCAACTGCACAGTTCTTTTTCGATTCCTTTTTCAAATTCACATACATACAATTTACATATATGTAAATTGTATATATTATATATTTTCAAGATGATTTATTCCAATCATTGCAGACTAAAATATGTACAATATATCTTCTACTTCAAACGTGTGATATATGTGACAGCACATATAATAATCTTAAGTCTCTCTCTCCTCCTTGTCTCTGTCCACCTTTCTCCTTTATCTCATTCCTAGACTTGATAATTATTCATCTACTTTAGTTTTAAGTTAATGTGTAAATTCAAACAATATAATTTTCCATACATCAATAAAATTACGTATATTTAAATTGAAAAAGTTGTTTCCATTTATAACCTACACGTATAGATCTGATTGTTTTCCCGCTTGTTAAATAAAACAATAAATATATTTAACTTCCTATTAATTGAAACCAAGAGCCGTTTTTTGATAATTGATACAAAACTTACTTTTTTACAATAATCAATGCAATAGTACTAAAGCTATGCAAGCTCATTTAATTAAGTCATATTTCATACCAATATGCACTCAAGTATAAACAATTTTCGTTTATTCATTTATATAAAACTCTATTTTACAATAAGTGCACATCGCTTTCATTATTGTCGACTTCCATGGTTTCATACACTCTATTTTTATATCCCCAGGGAAAAGTGCGAGTTGTGTGAGGAAGCAGCATCCTTTTACCATCTCTCCAGCTGAAGGCAATCTCGTTTTACTCAATCGAGTGAACTTCATGTTTCAGGCTTCAGACTTCGAATTGACCGTTAAGGTAGAGTGGGAATTTGATTATTTGTTATAATTTGATTATAATCCTTAAACGTTATTGTGCTTAAAGTAGACCCTTTCATCCCTTTATCTTTCTTTTCCTCCCCTTCCTTACACAAAACTGAATAAGAATACACTTTTTCCTTAACCAAATAAATTCAGTCTAAATTTTCCTGTTGCATTCGTCTTTTATGAGAACCAAAACGTTTTTTTTTCTTCAGTAAGTGAATTTGATAAATATTATTTTGTGGATAGTCTGAAGTATCAAATATGTCCCAATCTCTTTTAATATAAACATAAATTTTGGAATTGTAGTGTGATTAATAAGCCTATCAGTGTCACTATAAAGAAATTTGTATTTATCATCGATTGTGTACTTCATGTAATTCTCGTAAAAGTCCTCCCACTTTGTTACTAGCCTAACATCTTCGTACTTTATTAATCTCTCCATGGTCTGGCCTTCTTTCTTAAATATTTATTTAAATGAATATAGTCTTCTAACCATGGTTTTTGTATAAACTGTAATAGCCAGTGATTTTTTACAAGTTTTAGCCTCAAATTTAAAGAGAGATTTTAATCTTGAAAATAAAGAACGTAATTCGTTTTGTATTTTAAATTCGTCATTAGTTTCGAAAGTTTCATGGAGATCTTCAGGAAGCGTAACGTGTATTGATCTAATCATATTTGGTTGTCCATGATCAAAATATTTGATTCGTGTACCCCAGGGCCTCATTGCACGACTTAGAAAGTCAATGCAGGACGGAAGGAAACGCTATCTTGTAGTCAATGTATTTATAAATTGTTCGAAGACAGTGTAAGAGAACTGTTACCAAAGAATAGAGCTCGGTACGGCCTCGCACGAAAGGGTTGCTAGGCTGCATTAGAGATGAGCCGGAATTCTCCCGACGGGTCCCGAAGTTGTGGGTGACGGAACGTACCGTCGTCAATCTCTGCTCGTTCGCTCGGTCATTTACCGTTCTCGCGCTAGGGCTAGTGAGTGCTCTGGCTTCCCGCCCTGGGGTCGAAAAGGAAGGAAGATCTCTGGACTCCGAACGTCCTTGCAAGACCACCTCCGCGTCCACGGAACTCCATGCCTTTTACGACTGTCCCGTTACGCTCTTACGGAGGATGACCTGATCGCCAGTATCTTGACACGACCTGGCTATCTTTAACGAGGCATGTAAGTGGCATTACAGGTCAATATTCTAATCGTTTTGTTTTATTTTATCTCCACCCTACTTTCGGCATTCCATTTCCCTATTTCTCCCCTTGGTATTACCCCCGTAATAACAGGCTATTGGTCCAAATTCAGATGAATTTTGAGCGTCTAGTTTTTTAGGTAACATATACGTAGCACCCTAAAGAATAAGCCTGGCATCAGATCCGGGTGTTTAATGATCTTCTGAAAACCCCTTGCCAGCGCATGTTGCACATTTGGCAGGTACTTGTGCCAAAAATTGTGCACCATGTCTAGACTTAGACCTTTTTAGTTACTTGCCCTTTTCAAGACTGCTAAAACGCAGTCTGGCAGTAAGAATATCCAGTCTCTCCTTTTAGGAGTCTATAATCTCATCCAATATTGATGGTGCTATTGTGTCGATGTGTCGAGTGTGGATGATTTTAGTAACATAATTTATCAGCATCCTGGTTCTATTTCCTTTTTCATATTAACTTAATTGACCTATTTTGCACTATACTTTGTTGACATCCATATCCAACCTGATCTTCCATGGTGGATCTAAATCCCTTACTGGTACAAAGCCTGCATTTGCAAGCCTAGTTCTGCAGCTTAACGTTCTAAAGGTTGCCACAGCTGCACATTATACAAGACTTTGCACCTCTAACGCAGTTGCTGTTACGTTCAAGGACGTAGGTAAAACCCTGATGTTGAGATGTTCTGTTAGTATACGCAGATCATTTATGAAATTAATTTTAGGCAGGGAATGCCTTAGTGTTGGTTCTACATGTCTAAACTCTAGTAATGCATGACAAGTTTCAAGTTTCAAGTTTCAAGTTTCAAGTTTATCAAATAATTTTGTTAGGAGAAACTCCATCAAACGTTTTTCTCAAATTTCCAATTTTAAAACCGATAACTCATAATAAAAAAGTAGAACCTTCAGAACATTTTTTTTTTTCTACAAAAAGGCTCTTATGGCGGTCATAATAAGAATACGGTTATAATTGTTATTATAAGAGAGAGTGGGGCTAAGCCGGATTTTTTGTTTGAAGTCATTTTTTAGTTGAAAAAGACCCTCCTGGGACGAAATAGACACTTGTCTATAATGTTTAAAGAAAGAGAAGGGCACAATTTTCACTTTTTTATTACTGTTACCAACTATGTTCTCAATCTAACAATACCTAATACGTTTTTAAACAAAACTTTATTTGTATTTTCATATAATAATGAAAACGTAGTAATTGTATGAAAAATTCACCTTCGTCACTTTTTATCATATTATCACATTTTGGCAGCCCTGTGTCAGAAAGATACGAGTTCTACAAAGGTGTACGTTTGTCTGTATGTATGTCGGTATACAGTAGACATATTAAAATGCACGGAGTCGAATTAGCAGTACGCGTCAATTTAGCATATTGGTATCCAAAAAACGATAAGAAGTTATTGGAAAATTTAAATTTAACAACATATTCATGTTAAGCACCTTTTTTACCATTTGATGAATATACCTTCATTATAGTAGAGAATGATAATAATCATTAGAATTGTCAAATTGTTTAATGTTGGTGATACTATTGTTTGATTTCATTTAAAACGATTTTAACCTTAAACTGACAGTGTGATTTTTGTTTGCCAGGAATTCAACTTAGATTTTCTCGAAATGAGGTTTTATGAATTTTCAACACTGCTGTCCAACAGAAAAACCTTGTAAGTGAAGAAAAGCGTTATATGAGCTTGAAAATATCTACTTAAGGGTTTTTGAGGTCACTAATAACGAATCTGAAGTCAGAATTTAAAAATTTTTAATTTAAGAGGATGGAGTCAAGATGGCGATTTCAAAATTCTGAATAAAGAGATAAATGAGCTTGAATCTTTTTACTCTGAGTTTTTGGGACCGCTGATTACGAATTTAAAGTCAGAATTCGGAAATATTCAAATTCAAGATAGCAGATTGTAGATGGCAGTTTAAAATGTTGAAAAAATATGTATATGAGCGTCGAAATCTATACGCAGGTGTTTTTGGGATCGCTGATTACGATCGCTGATCTACGATTAGATTCTCGTGATTCTTCGAAATAGACCTCTTATGGCCAACACTGACACATAAATTGTGGTTTAAATGTAGATAAAATTTTAAAAATTTACTCTTACCAAGCGTTATCCATAAATTCCATAAATGCCTACATGACTGAAATCAAAGTGTTTAAAATCTCATACACGATTTCGAAGATTTGCCTATCAATGTAAACTAAATTTGATCGATTAATTTTAATTTATTAACTTGAAATTCGTAATCAGCGACCCCAAAACCCCCCGAGTATAGATTTTCAAGCTCGTATATCTCTTTTTTCAAAACTTTGTAACCGCCATCTTGAATCCGCTATCTTGAATTTTATTATTTCCAAATTCTGACTTCAGATTCGTAATTAGCAACGCCAAACACCCCCAAGCATAGATTTTCAAGCTCGCATATCTCTTTTCAAAATATTGGACCGCAATTTTTAATCCACCATCTTCAATTTAAATATTTATAATTTCTGAATTCATATTCGTAATAAGCGCCCCGAAAATCCCCCGATAGAGGTTTTTAGTTTATTATGTTGGATAGATTCTTTACAAATGAATACTTTCGAAAAAGAGCATTTTTGTAAGTTTGTATATTTATATAACAATTCCTTTAAACAATTGTGTCAAAAAAGCTATAATCTTATATTATATTACTAATAAATTAGCTAATGAACAGAAAAACCGACATAAATTCGTTACAAAATAATTAAATGGTAAAAATCTGAAGTTAAGTAGGTGGGATCCCACGTTCCCACCGTGCAACTAAGGGGCAGATATGTTTAAACTAAAATCTCTTCAGCGTATACTAAAGAAAAATATTATCATTTGGTTTTTGGACAAAAAATTAAAATGTGATTTAGAGTCATTATTTTTCAATAGCAAAAAATATACATAAGAAACATTTGCTATAATTTCATAACGCATAGAAAAAATTTTCAAAATTCTCAATTTTTAAATCAGAAAAAACTTTTTTTGGCTCTCGATCCCCAAAGTTTTCTCCTCACCTCTAAGAATTCGATTGATTAATATATGTTTAGGCCTTAGGGTCTGCGATCTAACAATACTTTAGTCTGGAGAAACAGTACTTTTATATTGAAAAACGGCTTAAATGTGCTTTTTCCGTTAAAATTGTTTCCTTAAAAATAACAGGTATTATCATGTTCTCTAAATTACAATTTACAAATTTTAAATGAGAATAAAATCATATTTAAAATTCCGTTTAACGTCCAATAATCAAAATAAACTGCAGAATTTCTGAAAATAAAACCAAGAATCCAAACGATAAAAGTTTTTACTTCAGCATAAAATTTTCTTTTTGCAATCTGAAAAAACACAAGTATTTTCCTAAAAGGGAAAAGAAAAAAATTATTGTTTTTGGACAAAAATAATAAAGAGAAAAGAATAATGAGAAGACAACCAACAGCATCCCCTTTATTCTATTTTTGTTTTTTTCTACTTTTTTGTTATTACTGATTCAAAAATAAAAAATTTGAATATCAGGTCTTCATTCTCGGGTGCCAGAGAGAGAGAGAGAGAGAGAGAGAGCATCGTGGTTTCGCTGCTGTTCCTAGCTGCTAGAATTTGTCTTGCTTTAATAAGGATGCTGCATGAGTGCCGAAACGTTGGTGATTATTTTTTATAAATTTATCAAAAATAATCACCAACATTTGTTATTTTTTGTAATTTTATAGTAATAAAGATAATGAAGACAAATGGAATATAAAAAGAGAAGGAAGGGGATTTGGTTGGTTACCTTCTCATTTTTCTTTCCTCTTTTTCATTTTTGTCCAAAAAAAGAATTTTGTTCTTTTCTTTGTCACGAAATTTTTTTATCTTTTTTCAGATTACAATCGGAACATTTCATGGTGATTGTGCAAATTTGGTCGTGGGATTCTTGTTTTTATTTTTAGGAATTCTGCACATTATCATGATATTATTCTTTCTGACTAGAAACCATCCAGCATGTGCCTGTTAAAAATTTACATGAAAGAATAATTTATATTACAGTCGCCTCTGAATGCTTTCTTAGAGCTACCGTCTTCTACTTTGCAGGACGAAAGGTGATTAAAACAACCGCCTTCTGAGTTTCTGCCAGTATTCTACTAACTACAAAATGTTCAAGATATTCAGAATATTTTGCATTTACATCGCCTGTAGCCGAAATTACAATACTATACTAATGGATCTTGGCTGGATAGGTTTTCTGGAAATTTTGGATGATTGGACAATAGGGTGGCTCAAAAAGGCTTTTATTTTTTAGAGGGCAATGATCCTCTCAATTTTATTCCAAATCCGAAAAAAAATTCCATAATTTTTTATTTTTTGATTTTAACAGGTACCTAAAAACTAATCTTAGAAAAATTATTTCTTCTGTCTTACGGCCACGGCAAAATAGTAACAAATTAGATCTATCAATTCAACTCCATTTATTTTTAGAACAAAAATTAAAACTTCGACAACGTTTCGGCATCACTGCGTGCCTTTTTCAGAGTATCAAAATGATAATAATAAGCTAATGCATCATAAAAATAAATATAAATAGTTTTCAAAAAGTTATTATTTATGAGTAACAAATATTTAAAAAAATCTTATTTTAAAACGATTTGTAAGCGAAACAACAATTATTCCAATTTTGTAGTCAATACGTGTCATTTTTTTTTGGTATCATAATTAAAAATAGTTTATACGTTATTAAAGTTTTAAAAAAGTAAGACTCCAAACAATTATTGAGGAGGAGTAAAAAGAGAAAGCCTCATAAAATTGAAAAGGTTTTTTTCAGCGTAAAAACTACATTATTAGCTACATTATTATTAATAAATAAGGCGGTAAATCGTTGATGAAGATAAAGGCAGTTTATAAAGTGAAATACAATGATTGGCCAAGTTTCCATAGATTTGCTGATGAGGAAGCGCGAACTTAAATTAAATTTAAATTCAAAGATTTAAAGAAACATTCTTTTGTAACTGAAATAAGATGACATTAATTAATTATACTTTCGTAAATTTTATTAATATTTAAAATTTCACTTTGTAAATTAACAGAAATATTTCGAAATTCGTTTATGAATATAGATTCAATAATACTTCTTTGATAAGTATTTTTTTCAGTAGCTAATATTTTAATATTGCTGAATTCGAAATCGAAATAGTGATTACAATTCCAAGAGTGTTGTGACAAGCCTGTATTTAAATTCCCAATTGTTCAATATCTTTTATGTTCGGCTATTCTATTCTTTAATCTCCTCCCAGTTTAATCAATATGAACTTTATTACAACATTAGCATTTTATTATATAAATAACACCAGAAAAAATTTCAATGATATCCCTATCTTTCTTCTTTAATAAATAGTTCTCTAAACTGTTAGTGCTTTTGAAATAAACATTTATGTTAGATTTTTTTATTGAACTTCGTAAACGTTCAGGGAGACCTTGTATATACGGTAACGTAACTTTTAAATCAAATTTATTGTAAGTATCAATCCATTTATTTTTATTTTTAGTACTGATATAAACTTCATGCACACGCTCAGCGATGTCATTAATTAAAGGAAGAGGATAGTTGCCAGATACTAATGTTGTTTTTACTTGATTTAAATTTTCTTTTCTATATTGCTCTATATAATGTTCGCCCTTATCTCCGGTAGTTTCTGATTTAGTATTACAAGACTTTGAAAAAAGGGCTCCCGATTTATTAGGTTTCACACCCATCTTGTATAAAAGATATGTTGATGATATAATAGCAATTGTTCCTTCCGATAAAATTGACCTTCTTGTAAACGTGTTTAGCAGTATAGAGGAGAGCATAAAATTCACTGATGAAATTGAAATAAACAATGTTATAATCTGCCTTGATTTACAATTAATTAAAGCTTCAAATGGTTCTTTACTAACCAAATGGTATAAAAAACTGTCTTGGTCTGGGAGATATCTCAATTACAATTCACTTGATTTATTTTGTCATAAAATCGGTTTAATCAAAGGTTTAGTTGATAGATGTCTCAAATTGAGTGACGTGCAATATAAAAAAGAAAATTTAAATCAACTAAAAACAACATTAGTATCTAACAACTATCCTCTTCCATTTATTATTATTATTTAATTATTCTGGTCTTCTTTAAATTAAAATTATTAATATTGGTCTTATGTAATATTTATTATCATTGGTTAATTATTTTTTTATTATTTAAACAAGCGGAATTTATCTAAATATTTTTTTCAAAAATTTTTTTTCTCTTAAAATTATTACTGTTAGTCTAGTGGAAAAATTAGCAGTAATAATTGATGACTAATTAATAATTAATTTAGTAATAATTAATTTATCAATAATATTTAAGTAATCACATTATAACAAAACTTTTTAAAATAAAATTAATCAAACGATGTTGATAAATATTCCACTAGACGGAAAGTAATAGTTTTTAAGGAAAAAACAAAATTTTTTAAAAAATTGTTTAAACAAATCCATTTTTTAAATAATAAAACATTAATTAACCAATGTTAATAAATATCCTACTAGGCTAATAGTAATAATTTTTAGGGAGAAACAAAAATTTTCAAGAAAAAAAATATTTAAACAAATTCCATTTGTTTAAATAATTGAGAATTAATTAACCAGTGATAATAAATATAATAAATAGACCAATATTAATAATTTCAAGTAAAAAAATATGTGAACACAGTGTTCAAAACGTCGATTTCATGATAAATGGACATTTTTGGTTTTAAGGGTAGTTTTTTGGTACTCGTAGGTCAAACTCATATGTCTGACAGATAAAATTCTTCGTTGGATAATTCTCTACAGGCCCCAAACTTTTCCGTCACATTTTTTCAAGCCCTAAAATATTATTCTGAAAACTCGAAAAAGTGATTTTCCCCATGTATTTTACATGGGCAACTTCAAGTCAAAACCGGCACCTGTTAAAATAAAAAAATAAAAAAATGAAAAATTACAGATTTTTTTTCTTCAGATTTGGAATAAAATGGGACCATAGCGCTGCGCTAAATCCTATCGTCTATACCCTAAAATTCAAACTATCTCCCATGAGGTCAGCCTTTACCATAAAGGTATACTCATTTTCAAGTCTTCTCTTTTTAGAGAAGATAATCCCACAGGTATTATTTTCTGAGGCACAGTGCATCGACAATGCATCATATTCACAAAGTATGTTGTGACCTGTCCCTCACAAGAATCCAACCTTCGATAACGAGGGTTGTCTTAAAGGTAACTTGAGAAAAGTTTAGAAGTAAAATTTTCAAATGTAGGAGCCATAAATGTTATTCGACTGTCAGAAACAATGTACGTGCATTGGTCTTCATAAGCCCGCGTAAAAATTTTCTCCAGGCAAGGTTTAATAGCTGTTATTTTGACCACGAAAACTGTATGGAATGTGCCCAGTACTATGGTCATCTCAGCCCTGAACTTCTTCCCATAGCGTCCAAATCCTGTTCCTAAGGATTCTTTAGAGCCTTCTGTGCGTTCGCGAAGGATCCTGATGACGTCACAATTGCGCAATAGTCTATAGCCAAATTCATGTAAACTGATAGTTTAGCTAAAAATTCCTGCCTTTATTTGCTAAATGCGTAAAAGATGCCGGTGGTCGCATGAAATCTGATATGAGGGTTATGCATGGCATCCTGTTTTGATTAAAAAATTTCTGCCTTTATTTGTTTAATGCGTATAAGCTTATAGAAAATTCTAGGAAGATTTGATGACGTCATAGAATAATATTGCGCAATTATGTGAAGGCAGAATTTGCGAAAAACAAGTTTCAAGGTTATCACATATATGTGTTCAGATAAAACATTTAATTATTTATTTCATGCGTATAAGCTTCTCGAATGTTCTTTGCGGGCCTGTCTTTTCTAAGAATATATATTTATGGGAAGGAGAATAAAAGATTCAAGGTTATTTTCAATGACGCATTACATTTTGCGATGTTAAAAAATTATATGCCAATCGTGTCGATTATAATGTAGAACCTTCTAGAACAATGTTTCATCATATGATGCAATATCAGACAATATTGTGCAAAAGTCTTCAGAAGTTGGTGGAGGGGAAAGCGTCTATAAAATGAGGCTGGCTCTACTCCTTCATCAGTTTATTGCCAGATGTCAGATTGTAAAGAAGAAAGGCAACAAGAGCAAAAAATCGTTTAAACGTATTTCTAAATAACATTCGAGAATTAAAAGAAGTGATACAAGTGCGAATCGATTTACATACTTTAAGGCGAAAATTTTATACGGTGAATATTAACGAGTGAAGATGGATTTCGCAAAATTGAACAAAATTGCAGTTAACAACGATTTCCTTCCAACGGAGAAACTGAAGGATCTGGAGCTGAATAAAAGCTACGGAATTACAAATATCAAAAGAGTAACAACACAATTTGGAGTGCGGTACATTGTCACAGTACAAAACAAATTTACTGTGTTTCTACCAGCAAGGATGACCAATCTGCTGAATGAAGATAAAAATTTGCTGCTAGGAATGAAAAAATGCAGTGAAGATGGCGATTTCTGCATGCGGTATTTGGGTGGACGCTACAGTTCCTTCGAATTTGTGAAGAAAGCAGTATAAAGGGTCTGCAGTTTCTCAATTATCGCTCAGTCTGTGACAAGCTTCAGTGAGATATTCATCATGTCTTACACACCACGAAACCAAATGTTACATACCACCAAATACAACCGGAATTCATCATTCACAAAGCAAATTGTCATCGGGGCTAACTTTAAAAAAGACGGAAATCTCGCCTCATCAGTTAAACTACAGGCCAGTCATCGTCGTTCAAGTGTAACCCTGAATCCTGAAGAGTGGAAATTATTCAAAAGTTACTTCAACCTCATTACACTGTTTTTGATGATCAAAAGAAGCACCAATGCATCGACTGCGGAAATTTCCATATACACATGACTGTATCGTTTGGTGATTATATAGTAGCTTTGGAGCAACATCAAGGAAACCAAAAATACTATCCTTTGTGCTGCAAGAAACGTTTGCTGTTCTCCAGGAAGTCAGCCCTTGTGTCGACCGGTATCTTCTTGATCTGAGCGTTATGCAGTTTCAACGTACAAAAGATGTCGTTATTGAAACTATCGCTGAAAGTATTTGGCGCAAAGTGAAATCACCATCTGTGAAGAGTGTAAAATCTTATATACGAAAAAATTATACAAGTTTAAAGAGTTAGGCAATGAAAAAATTAATATTTGCTAATGTTATGTGTTTTGAAATTCTGTTTCTTGAAATGATTACTTTTACAATCAGAATGTGTGTGAAGAAGTGATTGAGAAATTACAAGGACTCAGATGTGTAAATGGTACCTTTATACATTAAAATTTCATGTATTTTGTTGGTAAGAAAAAACTAAACAAAATGTAATTTAAACCAAATTCGCCTTTTTCATTTATTAGATTAAGGATAGGTAGATATGTGAGTAAAAAAGAAATATATATATATATATTGCAAATAATCGACTTTATTCAGAAAAACTTAAATTTCATACAAAAGACACTTATAAACTAGACTTATCTATCCAACTATTTTGTCAGTCATCGAAACCTAACCATTTTACAAATAGCTTATTTCCTCTTTTTTCAGTACTTTTTCCACAAGATAAATATCTAGATGTCTAACTTTGCCTCGTTCTTGTTCATAAAAACTACCTGCAATAGCTTTACCTTGATAATCTTTAATCATATCCGTCACTGGTTCAGTATTCTTGACATGGCTTATACTCGTAGTAAACATTTCAGTTGTCCAATTCAGTGTGTAGCCTTTCTCAAAAACATGCTTAAACTTACTTATACGCACTTTATCTCCAATTGTAAATTTCGCTTTTTCAACAGCTTGTTTTGCACTGTAATTTTCGTATACATTAAACAACAATTTTTTCTCATTTTGTTTAGTAACATCTTTTGGTTTCATTCGAATAGTCTGATGTTTACTATCATTGTAAGATGAAACTAAATCTTTCAAAATATCTATCCACTTGTAATTTCCCTGTAAGCTTAATTGCATTCACATTTTATTCTTTAAAGTACGGTTAAATCGCTCGCAAATGGACGCTTTTAAATTACTAAACGTCAAGTACAAATTTATTTTGTATCGCTTCATAAGATTTTCAAATTGCGAATTGTAAAATTCTTTTCTTCTATCAACTTGTAAATTTTTTGGTATGCGCCCCTCATCAAGTACAGATTCCATGGCTGCAGCTACATCTTCACCCTTCTTGGATTTAACGGGGACAGCTCAAGCAAATTTTGAAAAATGTCAATTACAGTTAAGATGTACTTGTATCCTTTGTTTACTCTCTCGTATGGTTGCATTTCAACAAGATCAGCTTTATAGGTCTCATCAATGCCACGAATCTCGAAATGTCGACGTTCGTAATTTCGTCTAGCTGGTTTGTGCAGCACCTTCACCAACTGCAGCTTCTCGGTGTCCATTTTTGAGTGCATTCAGCCTCGTGTCTAATTGACTAATGAGCTCAGAATTTCGATACACCAATTTTTGAATTGATTCAACATTAATTTTCGCATTTTTTAAAAGTTTATCTGTGGAATTTTCCAGAGTTTTAATCATCATTGTATTATTGACTACTTCAGTTCG
>NC_046661.1:46857204-46864585 GCF_010883055.1 Belonocnema kinseyi | reverse complement strand
TGAATGACGCCTGAAACAAAGACCTTGGCTATTAATGGACCCAAGTGGGGAACCTTACATAACGACTTCGTGAGGTTCTTCACTTGGGGTGATTGCTAGAGATATTGATCAGCAACCTGGATCGGAGCAGTGCTGCGGAACGAACGTGTTATTTACTTAAATAGCACGATAATTCTGAATCAATCTGAAAAATCTCTATCCCTTCCACACACTACTCCTTTTCCCTGCCGAGTGAGTCACGCCTACCCCGAAAGGGAAATGGCTTAATGGTGTAATAAAAAAAAATATAGTACTGCTCTTTCTTTTTAATTTGAAAGTCGCAGAGTTCAATTACCATTTTTCTTTTCCAATTCACGCTAATTTGAAATTAAGAGATATGTCCCATTATGTCTTGAGCATTTGCACATCTCGACTTCAGATTTGTAATCAACTTCGCGAGCACCCCCAAGTACAAATTTTCAAAAGAAAACACCCAGTAGACAATGTCTGCCTCAAAGTGTTTGAAGCATATACGAGTACACAAGACATAATCGGACATATCTCGTAATTTCGAATTGGCATAACTTGGTAAAGGGAACGGTAATTGAACTCTGAGACTCTGAAATTAAAGAGAGAGGGCAACATTTGGTCAGATTTGATTCACGTGCAGACATAGATTTTTTATTTTATTTTTTATTCTCTTTCCACTCGAAAATATCTTTAAAAATTTGATATTAATAAAAGTCAAATTTTATTAATTCAATGTCAAAATGGACCGTATAAGTGCATTTACAGGATTGGAGGGGCAGGTTTCGTCGAAACTTGCACGTTTGTTCAGATTTGATCCTCTTCTGGACATAGGATTTAGAATGTTTTCTTCTTTTTTTTCCTTTGGACAGTAGCTATAAAAATATGATTATTAAAAATGTCACATTTGATTAATTCTATTCGAAAATGGACCGTATGTGTGCATTGACATGATTTCAGGGCAACGTTTGATCAGATTTGACCCACCTGCGGACATAGGATTTTGAATTTTTTTCTTCTATTTTTCCTCTAAGCAATAGTTTTGAAAATATGATATTTAAGAATGACACATTTTATAAATTCTATTTGAAAGTGGATCGTATATGTGCATTAATACGATTTTCGGGCACTATTTGGTCGAATTTGACCCAAGTCCAGACATACGATTTTTTATTTTATTTTTTAGTCTCTTTCCTCTCGAAAATATCTTTAAAAATATGATATTTATAAATGTCACATTTTATTCGTTCTGTTTTAAAATGGACCGTATAAGAGCATTGACATAATTGGAGGGGCACTTTTGTCGAATAGGACACTTTTTTGATAATGGAACATTAGTTTTTACTTTGTCTTCACACCTCGTGAATGTTGTATGTCGAAATTAGTATTTAAAAAAGCAGTAAAATATATTTTTTAAAATCGAAAATTAACATCTGTAAGAAAAAATTTGATTTCGCTTTCATTTTTTTAAGGCAAAATTGGAAAAACCGAAAGTGAGACTGTGTTTTTTTAGCCTTCCCCTACATTTTTATGCAAAGAAAGTAAAAAAATAAATATTGAAAAAAAAATTAGTGTGAAACCGTCTATGTCAGACGTCTCGAACTTCAAGCCTAAACTTTGAAGTTGACATATTCGCTAGAAACGAAATTTTACTACTGTCTTTCTTTCACGAATCCTGGACTTCGAAGGAAGTTTTTTGTCCAAAAAATGGAAAAAATAGTAATGATACTCAGGAGCTTCATTTGTTAATACCGATAAAGAATTGTTTTCGCTTGACACCATTAAAAAAGTCCAACTTTTTCTTTGTGATATGTTATGCGTTCACTTTTGCACTTCTTTCAAGACAATGTTTGATTTAACATCAGGCCCAGATCTGAAACCGACTCGTCGAAGGGGATGTTAAGTCCATTGACCTTTAGGGGATGTAGGGTACCTAGTTTCTCAGAAGCATGTGATGTTGAGGGCCTTATGACAATTATCCTTGTTCTACCATGGTTGAGAGTCAATCCATTTTCCACTGCCTAGTGGGCCACAGAATAAATATCTTCCTATATCCAACTCAGCAATCAATCGAGAGTGGAAATAGGTCCCAAAACGTATAAAATTCTTTGAAGATCATATCAATCATGGCATTTAGGAAGGATTTAAGCCAATTAATATTGTTTGTAATGAAATGTTGAAATTGAAATGGAGCTACACATAAGGCAGAGAATATCCCTCGCATGTACTAAAACCCAAAATGCGGATATTCGTGCTTAGGCTAATACGTCATGTCCGGGTAACGCGTGCTCGACGAGCCATAAAGCAAAATGCATAATTGAGTTCATGAGTGATTAGGAAGCTCGACGAGAAACTTGGTGAATAATTTACATTCTGCTTTGGGATAGCAACGCCACGCTGCGCCGGGGTGTCCAAGAAGGAAGAAGGATGTTAGAGAAGAAAGGAAAAGTAGCAGGGGAGTGAATCCATTGTTTCTATTCTGCTCATAAATCCTTGTTAAATTACTTTTGCTTTATGCACTAACAGAGGAAGTGCCTTGGGTTCTTCCTAATTATAATTTCTTGATAAATAAGTAAAGAAGTAGACAGATCCTGATGGATATGGATATTTATATGATTCTGCTATGTTAGGTCGACAAGACACCATAACACACAATGATTACCATTCATAAGATGGTGAAAAAGTCTTATATTTGGCAAAAGGTCGGGTCTATGTGTACTATAATTTCAGTAAAAATAGCCGGATTTTTTTGGTACGAATTCCACGGGGATGGGAATATTTGCAACGATATTTCGTTGCCAAAAATCTTAATTTTGTCACTGCACGTAGACACTTCGTTTACAAAATCAAGCATGTTCCTGCTTAACGAATTTTTAAATTATTGCTTCAAATTGAAGCTCTTTCAATTTCAAAGATGTCTGTTATGAATTGTTAAAGTGCTTTTTTCTAAGGGAATATTTATTTTGGCTCAATAATAGTATTTTGGTACAAGGGATTAACATTCAATACCACTTGTTCTTGTCAACAAAATTGTTATAAATTAATTCACTCCTTTTACGTTTCTGATCAAGAAGGAGAGCACCGTCTTTTAAGGGCGAGAGCATTGTTTTCGGAACGAGCAATAGGCGAAGGCAGTAAAAAGGAAATTTGTCTCTTAACTACTCTTACATTTACATTCTTACATTTTATGATACACACATTTTTGAGAATTTTGGATGGCTTCTTTTATGGTAGCAAATGTGTTTCGTCTAAATCATTTTAACATTGTAGATCATCATAAGAATAATATTCTGACACAGTATATTCCCGTTGAAAAATCTAATAATCACTATTTAAAAAATTACTATAAGCGAATACAGAGTTTTTTAAATAATAATTGACAAGAAAAATGATAATTATATAAAATAAAAATGATTTCAAGGCAAGGAAAGAAAAGACAGAACGCATACATTACTTATTTTAGATTTTAATCGACGCCAGCAATTCATTAGAGCACGATGTGAGGCTGGTACCGTGTGAACCAACGTGTTGGCTAATAAACTCTCTTTTGCAACATAAATTACTGATATACGTCCTAGTGTACCTGGTCGAGTTTGTATGCACTATGAAACGCTATAGGCGAGTACATAGTTCCAAAGATGGAAATGAATTATAGTCCGAGAACACGAGGGTCTAGTACAAGCCTGAGCGGTTGGCTCTGCAAGGGATCTTCAGCGTTTCCAATTAATTGCACCCAGCTTAACCCTGACCTCCTCACCCTCGACTTGAACCGAACTACCAGACACCGCGCCACGCCGGGGTCAATCTGGATCCTAAGGTAATGAAATTGGCTCAGTTACGACTCTCAGATACGCCCTTCCAACATGAGGTTTAATTAAACTATAAATATTAACCCTAACGTAGCACATCGACTATCGATCTTCAACATCCTTCTAGATAGGCAACAGTTTGAAAAAAGTAATCATTTCTCATCATATATTTATTATGCTATGAACACCTGACATCCTTATACTCTCAAAGCAACGTGAATATGTTTTATAGCTTTTTTGAGCAATTGAGATATTGGTTCTTAAGTATACCGTAAAATAGGGTTAGTGAGGTATTTTTCAAAAGATCAATCTCATGACCGTAGTTACTTTCAACAAGGAACTTGATGGTGACCATAGTTTTGACCTTGAGGATGAGCTTTAATTTGTATTTAATTTGAAAAATTGTATTTAATGAACTGATTTTCAAAAAAATATTAGTTATCTAGTTCTGTACTTCAGCCCTTTAACTACGAGACTTCTTATAAGTTGTCTAATTTTTGTAGCTCTTTAAATGTGAAATTTAAATTCATTCATGTTTAAAGGGCGAAAGGCAATTTATTTTATACGACAAGAATTTGGGAAAGAATCATTTTTTTTTAAATAAAACCATAAAGTGTTCGTGCGTAAGTAAAAATTTATTTGAAACAGTGCAACATTTTTGTTCTTTCAAATTTTTTCGTAATTCTTCGGCAATAATTATGAGAAGGTTATTTAAGAAAAAAATTAAAATTGTATGTTGTCAAGGAAATTCATTATTTACCAAACCTCTGTGCCCACTCCTTAAAAAATACTTAATCGATTTCGAAGGAAATTTATAGTTTAAAAACAATAAAATCCTAGAGTTATATAAGGGTTACTCAGAATTAAATATATTGTACGTTATAATACTATATGTGCTCTGTAGATCGTCAGCCATTTCATGAAAGGGCTCGAAAATGTAGATAGTGTAATTTCCGGTTAATACATAATCCACCTCCAGTTCGTAAACTGTATAGAAACATTGAATCAAGTTGAAACAATTTTTTTTATGATTTGAACTTCAAAGGCTGGTTTAATTAGAATGATATAAAAAATAGAAAATATCATACTTTTAGCAAAATCCAAAGAAAGCCGATTTGCAGAGTCATTTAAGATAAAATACAAACGATTTTTTAAAAATTTCAATCGCTTTTAGTATTAACTTATGTTAAAAACTAAAACGTCTTCAACTTTATTAAAAGTTATAGTGAAAATCGAAAATGGCCTCGAAAAAACATCGTCTTAAATAAATCAATGGTTTCAACGGCCGCAACACTTGTTCTCCCATCTTATTGAAACTAAAGGTTTTTCAAATCCTTTGAGACAAAAATTGGAAACTCCTGTAGTCATTTTCAAAAAAGTGACCGAAAATTGGGCCGACCGAATGTAATTTGTTGAACATAGTCACGATGGACATAAGGTTAATTGATTATGTGGCAGTGGACGACGAGGTAAGAGAATAGGTTAAGGATCTAGAGGTAGGGAATTATATAGATTCGGATCACTTTCCCAGAGAGGGGATTGTTAATGGAAGACAAAGAAGAGAATAAGAAAGAGGTCAGGAATATCAAAATGGGAGGAAGAAATGTAAACGAGGAAATACAAATAATAATAAGAGAAATAAAAAGAGCATTAGAGTGCATAAGCAAAAAAGGAGTTAAGTAAGGTGTGTATAGAAGTGGACAGGATGTGGAATATAAAATGACGAAAAAGGAGGTGATAAGGGAGTTAAAAAATGGAGAAAAGGTAACAGTATTGGACAAAAATACAAGAGAAATAATATGATGAAAAATAGGAGAAAAGTGAATGGTTTAAAGAAGAATCGGAGAACGCTAAAACGGAAAAAGAGGTTTTTCAGGTGGTAAATAGAGAGAGAGAAGGAGAAAGCAGAGAGTAAACAAGGATATTTAGATAATAGAATAGGAAAAAGATTTTATGGAATTATTAGGATCAGTAGATTTGAAAGTTAGGAAAGAAGGGAAATATGTTAAAGAAACAGATGGGGAGGATGAGATTACAAGAGAAGGAATAGTAAAGGTATTACGGATAGTGAAATATAGAATATAGAGTTCAGAGAGGAGAGAGGTGGCTACAGTTATAGACAGAAGGAGTAATGGGCCCCGTAGTGAGGAAAGGCAATGGACAGGAGTATAAAGATTATGGAGGAGTAACATTAATGCCAGTATTGTATAAAGTATATGTGACTGTGTTTTATTGACGTGGTTAAAGAAATAAGTTGAGAAAAGAAAGATAGAGCCTCTGAATCAGGCAGGGTTAAGTAAAGGGTTGGGGGTGGTGGACAATATAAGGAACGAGTTTTGTAATGCTAGAGATAAAGAAGATGGGACTGAAGTAAACTATAAATAATTGGAAATAAAGGAGAGGGTAAGACTATTAATAGAGAGATAGGGGTTGATTGAGGAATCAAAATATAATAAACGGTATAAGATGATGAAAAAAAAACGAGAATCGAAGTATTTAAAAAAGGGATGGGGAGAAAGAAGGGGGATCAGAATAAGAAGATTGGGAAACGAGGTAAAGCAGGGGATGTATTGGAAAAAGGAAGAGAACAGAAAGTGGAGAATTTATGAATGGGAGTAGGAAACATGGTAGCATGTATGGAAAGGATTTAGAAGGGAAATGGAAGATATGGCAAGCTGAAAAGGGAATGTGATAAAGATTCGAAAGCAGGATGGATTAGAGGAAGAATGGATTAAGAAGTTTGAGGGGGCTAGACGAGCGAATAAAAAAGAATGAAAGAATATCTGTGAAAAAAGGTAAAATGAAGGTACAAGATAAATAAAAAAAAATGGAAGGCCCTTAAATTAGAAGCGTCAAAAATTATGCGGAATAGTTATGTAGTTGCATAAATAGAATAAGGGGATTTAATAAAATTATAAAAAGCATGTAAGATTCTGCCCGCAATTCAAAATATTTTGGTCTGCTTTTTTCCATACGTCTTCTAAATACTGCTCCCTCGGTTTTGACAAATCCGCTTTTTTGATCAAATAATAATTTTTTGTTTGATAATCAAAATATAGAGAGAAATAGAGAAAAATTGTAGTGATGCTCCGTACAGCCGTGTGTGGATTCTAGCAGCACTCTCCATCGACGTTAGTAAAACTCACTCTAGGCAGACTCCCTGGTGCGCATTGAATTGCTCGTAAATAATGACCCTTTCTTATTGTGAGATGCAGGCCTTTTACAAAAACTGATATCAGAAAGATAAGGCTTGATTCAATTGTAATTAGCAGAATTAGTGTATTCAGACAATTTCAAGAAATTATAAAAAAAGATGCATGAAAATCGGTTGAAATTTTCACTAATAATGGAAATATTGAACTATATACAAAAGTATACCCTTTGCTAAAAATTGGCATCTACTCGCTCATTTTGAATAATGAGTATTCAATTAAAAAGTACTGACGAAGAAGTCTTATTAACTTCGAATAATAAGCCTTACAAAATTAATTATCAGTTATCATTTTCATTGTGTGCACTTGAATTTCAAATAGTGAAAATTGAGATAAAATGAAGATCTTCATATT
>NC_046661.1:46841452-46857104 GCF_010883055.1 Belonocnema kinseyi | reverse complement strand
ACAAAATTATTACAATTGATGTTTTTTACACAACTAACAGCATCCTTGAATTGAGCTTCCCGCGATCAAAACGGGACACGCTCGAAATGCCAGAATTAATTAGCCTTTCCTAAAAACTTCTTTGAACCCTCCTGGAATTTTCCGTAACGATAAGTTTCACTTTTTTCCAAATTCGTCATTCAAACGAAGCGTTTGAAAGTGTCAATGCGTAATTTACGACTTGAGCCGGGAATAAATTAATAACTAATTTTATCCCGATACTCAGATGGGTAAAGCTGGAAGTACCACTTTGCCCAAAGAACGTCAGACCGATGCCATAATTGAGGGCTCATTTAAGGCTAATTCAATACCCAAAAGCCAAATTTTTGGCTCTGCATCTTTTTACAAAAATGCATACTGCCAGCTTTACGTACAGCTAGCAGTACCATGGTAGAAATATTCGTCATACCAATTTTTTTCTTTCACAGCAATTGAGGGCTCATTTAAGGATCTTGCATGACCCAACGCGCAATTTTTCAAAAACAAACCCTATCATAAAAGAATTATCCTAAAAATAAATATGCGCTAATCTGAAAAATGAGTATACCAGAACTCATTTAGTGCACTAAATATTTACTACTAAGAAAACGAAGAACATAAGAATTGAAGAATAATTAAAGTCTCTTGCAAGACCCACGAAGAAAATCTTTCAAAACAACCCCTACTATAAAAAAATCCCCTAAGAATTAAATATGCACTAATCTGAAAATTGAGTACATCAAAATTGAAGGCTCATTTCAGGCTCTCCAACGTCCGCGAACTCAATTTTTCAAAATCAGTCCTTGATATTAAAAAACTACTCCTTACTGAAAAGTGCTGATAAAGTGCAATAAATATGCATTAATGATAAAAGTGAGTATATCAGACTTGAAGGCACATTAAAGGCTCTTGTATAACCCAAGGTTCAATATTTCAAAAACAAACCGTATCATAAAAAACTACTCAACAAAATAAATATACACTAATCCGAAAATTGAGTACAAAAAATTTGAAGGCTCATTTAAGGCTCTCCAACGTCCCAAAAATAAATTTTATAATAACATCCCTTGATATTAAAACTGCCCCTTATTAAAAAGTGCTGATAAAGTGCCCTAAATATGCACTAATCATAAAACTGAGTATATCAGAATTAAAGGATCCTTGAATGCCCTTGTATGACCCGCGGCGCAATTTTTCAAAAACAGCCCCTATCATGAATAAACTATCTAAATATTAAATATGCACTTATCTGGAAGTTCAGTACACCAGAATTGAAGACCCATTTTAGAATCTCCATTATCCCCAAAATCAATTTTTCAAAACCACATATTGACACTAAAAAACTACCTCTAACTTGAATTGCTCATAAAGTGCACTAAATACAAACTAATCATAAAACTGAGTACATGGGCATTAAAGGCTCAATAAAATCTCTTGCATGATCCGCGGCACAATTTTTATAAAACAGCCCCTATCATGAAAAAACTACCTTTAAACAGAAAAATGCACTAATCTGAGAATAGAGTAAACCAGAATTTAAGGCTCATTTAAGGCTCTCCAGCGTCCCCAAAATCAATTTTCCAAAACCATGTCAAGAAATAAAATTATTACTTCTTACATAAAAGTGTTGATAAACTACACTAAATATGCACTAATCATAAAACTGAGTACATCAGAAATGAAGGATCATTGAAGGAACTTGCATGACCTACGGCACAATTTTTCAAAAACAACACCTATCATGAAAAAGTCCCCTAAATATTCAAAATGCACTAATCTGAAATTTGAGCAGTCAAGAATTAAAGGCTCATCTCAGGCTCTCCAACGCCCCTTAAATCAATTTTCTGAAACCATCCCTTGACATGAAAAAATTACTTCTTACTTAAAAGCGCAGATAAAATGCAATAAATATTCAATAATAATAAAAAGGTGTACATCAGAATTAAAGACTAATTGAAGTCTCTTGCATGAGCCACGGCGAAATTTTTCCAAAACAACCCCTACTATAAAAAAATCCCCTAAAAATTAAATATGCACTAATCTGAAAATTGAATACATCAGAATTGAAAGCTCATTTCAGACTCTCCAACATCAGCAAATTCAATTTTCCAAAACCAGCCCTGGATATTGAAAAAATATCCCTTACTAAAAAGTGCTGATAGAGTGCAATAAATGTGCACTTATCATAAAACTGAGTATATCAGAATTTCAGACTCATTAAAGGCTCTGGCGTGACCCACGGCGTAATTTTTAAAAAGCAACCCCTATCATAAAAAACTACCCTAAAAGATAAATATGCACTTATGTGATAATTGAGTACACCAGAATTTTAGGTTAGTTTTAGGCTCTCAGACGCCCCCAAAATCAATTTTCCAAAACCATCTCTTTACATTATAAAACTACCCCTCACTTAAAAGTGCTAATAAAGTGCACTAAATATGAACTAATCATAAAACTGACTAGATAAAGACTGAAGAATCATTGAAGGCTCTTGCATGACCCACGGCGAAAGTTTTGAAAAACAACCCCTATCATAACAAACTGCCCTAAAACAGAAAAATGCTCTAATCTGATAATCGAGTTCACCAGATTTGAAGGCTCATTTTAGGCTCTCCAGCGCCCCCAAAATCCATGATCCAAAACCAGCCCTTGATATTGAGAAACAACCACTTACTGAAGAGTGCTGATAAAGTGCAATAAATATGCACTTATCATAAAACTGAATACATCAGAATTAAATGATCCTTGAAGGCTCTTGTAAGACCCGCGGCGAAATTTGTCAAAATCAACGCCTATCATCAATAAACTACACTGAATATTTAATATGCAACAATATGGAAGTGATTACACCAGAATTGAAGGCTCATTTTAAGCTGCCCAAAGCCCAAATATCAATTTTCCAAAACCATCCATTGATATTAAAAAACTTCCCATTACTAAAAAGTGCTGATAAAATGCACTAAATTTGCACTAATCATAAAACTGAGTATATCAGAATCTAAAGCACATTGATGTCTCTTGCACGACCCACGGCGGAATTTTTCCAAACCAATCCCTATCATAAAAAAACTACCCTAGAATTAAAAAAGCACTAATCTGAAATTTGAGTATACCAGAATTAAATGCTCATTTTAGTCTCTCCAACGCCCCTAAAATCAATTTTCCAAAACCTGGGCTTGATATTAAAAAACAACACATTACCGAAAAGTTCTGATAAATTGCACTAAATATTCACTATTCATAAAATTGAGTACATTAGAATTTAGGGCTTATTAAAGGCGCTTGCATGACCGAAGGCGCAATTTTCCAAAAGGAACTCTATCATAAACAAAACTACCATACAAATTAAATATGCACTAATCTGAAAATTGAGTAAACCAGAATTGAAGGCTTATTTTAGGCTCTCCAACGTCCCGAAAATAAATTTTCAAAACTATGCTTTGATATTATTAAACTACCCTTCACATAAAAGTGCTAATATAGTGCACTAAATATGCACTAATCACAAAATTTATTATATCAGAATTGAAGGCTCATTAAAGGCTCTTGCATGACCCATGGCGCAATTTGAAAAAAGAAACCCTATCATAAAAGCTACTCCAAAACATAAATATACACTAGTCTGAAAATTGAGTACACCAAAATTGAAGGCTTATGTAAGATTCTCCAGTGTCCCCAAAATCAATTTCCCAAAAGCATCCCTTGACATTAAAAAACTTCCCCCTACTTAAATCTGCTGATAAAGTGCACTAAATATGCACTAATGATAAAACTGAGTATATCAGCATTGAAGGATCAATAAAGCCTCTTGTATGACTCTTGTATGTATGACTATACATAATAGCGCTGATAAAAAGAACTAAATATGCACTAATCATGAAAATAAATGCACTAGAATTACAGGCTCATTGAAGCCTCTTGCATGAGCCACGGTGCAATGTTTCCAAAAGAACCCCTATCATAAAAAAACTACCATAAAAATTAAATGTGCACTAATTTGAAAATTAAGTACACCAGATTTGAAGGCTCATTTTAGGCTTCCTAACGCTCCTAGAATAAATTTTCCAAAACCATCTCTTGACATTCAAAAATTGCGCCTTACTTCAAAGCGCTGAAAAATTGCACTAAATGTGCACTAATAATAAAACTGAGTACATTAGAATTGAAGGCTCATTGATTTCTCTTGCTTGACACGGCGCAATTTTACAAAAACGACCTCTATCATAAGAGAAACTGCCCTCAAAATTAAATATGTACTAATAATAAAACTGTGTACATCAGCAATGAAGGCTTATTGATGAGTATTGCATCACCTAAAGCGAAATTTTTCGAAAACAACCCCTATCATAATAGAAATTAAACTAAAAATTAAATATGCACTAATGTGTCACACCCTTTCGACCGACGAACCAGCCACGAAGCCCGTTGAATTTCTTTTAACTATTCGCCGGAAATGGTGCCCTATACACGTCCCGTGGAGTTGAGACTTGTGCCCCTACTGACAAGCTGACCAGCTCCTCTTACATGACTGCACGAGACTATGGACGGGATGGATTCCACGGGGTGAGAGAGAGAAAACACCCGACACAAACCCACCAAAAATTCAATAAAATTAACTAAGCTTGATAAACATTATATTTCAAAAGAAAAGGCTCACAAATTCAAGTAACAAGAAAGCCTGTCAGGCGAACCAGAAATATTTGCATTGTTGGTGGAAACCCACAGCAATCCCAAGATTGGCGGTACTCGCGGCTGGGAAGACTGGCGGTTAAAAGAACAAAGGCTAGGACTAAGCAGCTAGGTATAAGGCTAGCTCTTCCTTCTCAGGAGGTTCCATCTCCCTTGAGCTTTAATTTGCATACCTTTTGCGGGGCCCTAAAGTTCGACTAGAACTAAAAGTTACTCCAGTATTTTTGCATGAAATTTGTAGGGGGACTATTAGGGAAAGGGTGACTTCCTATTGTTCAACTAGTCACCCCCTTCCTTAGGCGGTCCCTTATCGTCGTATGGAACCAGAAGTTTTAACGGGAATTCACCTAATAATTGTCCGTCTTCTGTCCCTAGTTCGTATACTGACGGTCCTGCTACCCGGTATATGATGTACGATTCCTGCTTTTTCCCACCGAAGCCTTTCGTTATGCCCCTTTGAGCAGAGGACGTTACCTGGGCCTTACGCATTACCATGTCAGCTACTAGGCAGTCTGATAAGTACCTGAAAATTCTAAGAGATGGCATTAGTATTCACTAATGTGAACCATTTTCGTCGAGCTTGATCCTCCAAATGACGCCTATCAAAACTTCAGCCATTTATGTTTACGCATTTACAAGTTACAGCACTGAGAAGCGACTAACCTCCGCGTTTTTTTTTAATATGGAAAAATCTGAGTTTCGAGTTTTGATCGAACACTAATATCTTCGCAAGAAAACGATATCCGAGACCAAGGCCAAGCTGGATAAGTATTACCCGGACTCTGCACCGTCGATTGGAACGATTCAGAAGTGGTTTACTGAGTTTCGTTGTGGCCGTACGAGCACAGTTGATGCTGAACGATCTGGGCGCCCAAAAGAGGTCACTACGCCAGAAAATGTCGAAAAAATCCATGATACGATGTTGAATGATCCCAAACTGAAATTGAGAGAGGTAGCTAATGCTGTAGGCATATCATTGTAACGTGTGGGCAATATCGTGCATTCAGTTTTGGGCATGAAGAAGCTCTGCGCACGATGGGTGCCGCGTTTGCTCACAGTGGACCAAAAACGAATTCGTGTGACAACTTCCCAGCAGAATTTGGCATTATTTTCGCGTAAGCCGACCGAGTTTTTGCGCCGATTCATAACCATGGATGAAACCTGGATCCACTACTATACTCCTGAGTCAACGCAGCAGGCAAGACATTGGGTTCCACCGGGCCAAAGTGCTCCGAAGCATCCAAAAACGCAACAATGGGTCGGAAAGGTTATGGCCTCCGTATTTTGGGATACGCATGGCATAATATTCGTGGACTATCTTGAAAAAGGTAAAACCATAACCAGAGCATACTATTCATCATTATTGGACCGATTGAAAATCGAAATCGCCGAAAAACGACCGAATTTAAAGAAGAAAAAACCGCTTTATCATCACGACAATGCGCCTGTTCATTCATGCTTAGTTTCACAAGAAAAATTGCATGAAATCGGCTTCGAATTGGTTCCTCAGCCACCGTAATCACCAGACCTGGCCCTCAGCGACCTGAAGAGATGGCTCACTGGTCCTCAAAAACCTTAATGATGGTCTCGACATTTGCACGTCTCATGGGTGCCAGTTGTATCTATTTCGTGTCTCGAATATTTCGTGTTCGAATATCACTAGATACTCGAATCCCAGTGCTATCGTTAGGCAAATACCCATCACGTCGATGGCCACTACGGTCTAAGGCTGCTGTATTACCCTGCGGCCCATTAGACCAGCTGCCTAAATCAAATCTTTAAATTAGAATCACGGACGGATTCAGAGGAAGTATAGTTTAGATTGTAAAATATGAAAAAATATAATCAGTTGAAGTGGAATATGTTTTCCAAATTTAAAATGAAAATAAAACAAATCAAAATATGTATTTTAGGGTAGACACTAAATTCCAATGCAATGCAATTAAATAAAAAACAAAAAATTTGGCGTCACGATTACTGGACCGTTTACCTTATTATTTATCCAAAAATGCGTTACATTTTTCATGTAAAATTTATTCATAGTCTAGTACATTTTTTTAGGTTTTCTCTCTTGAAAATCCTAATTTGTTTTACAATTCTCTCACCTAATGGTGCCATAAATGAAGTAGTTAGTTTTAATAAAATTGCGTTACTTTAGTTAATATGAAATTATTGTTTTGATTGCCACAAAGCCCCCAATGTTCTTTTTTGCAAATAGTAATCTTCATCGAGAATCTTGCTCGGTCTTGCCCGTTTACAAGGTTTTCTATCAAAATCACGGGATACGGGACAAATTTACGCTGTCATCAGTGGGGATGGTTTCCGAAATCGCTGTTTTCTCTTCTCTTCCCACCCAGATGAATCGCTGGCCTTTTTCAATATACTTTCTTTAATCTTTTGGCCAAATAATATTGCGCTTGTTTAAGAAAATGTTTACGTTGTTCCAACGGAAAGTGGACGATGCTTTTGTGTCAAGGCAAATTTATATGTGAGTGAAACTATATTGTTCACGTAAATCAACTGCAGTAAGGATCTAATAGCGATAAAACACTCTTTTCAATTGCGCAATCTCTATTTACTCTGCTTCACTCGCTTTCAGGGAGGTTGGAAACGGTGTTGGGTGTATGAAGTACTCCCCATCTAAAACTCAGGCGGGCGGGGAATTCCGAATACAATAAACTATTCTTGCTCTCATTATAGTAAACTTCCCGAAGTACATATATTTCGGATTAAATTCCATAACATTTATCAAAATTAGGAATCCTTTCTTACTTCAGTGAAAAATTTTAAATATCAGAGCCTGAAATGTTTTCAATTTCGGATAAAAAATCCTTTTTTGCTTAATTTGAAATGCCTAAGCCTTCTAACATTTCAAATAAAGATATTGCCTTTTTAACAAAATATATTACCTTTTAACAAAAAGTTTAAATTTTGAACCAAGAAAGATTTTTCAGTAATATTTTTAAGTAGTTTTATTTTTGACCAAAAAAGATACAATTTTAACCAAAAGAAACGAACTTTCAAACCGAAAAGGACACTTTTTTTAAAAAAAGTTGATTTTGAAACAAAAATATTCGTTATTTTGTTACGAAATATTTGGACATGTAAGATAATAGCTGCACTTTTAACAAATACGTGAATTTTCAACCAAATAAATGAATATATATAACTTTTTAGTAACAAGGTTACTTGTAACAAGCTACTATCCAACTCTAACCACCATATTTTAATTTTATTCGAGTTACATAAGAAAAACAAACTTCCTATGCCGACTTTGGCGATAATTTATTATTATGGATCCAACCATCAATTTAATTCGAATTATTGCCCAAATGATTTATCGAACAATATATAAAAAAGAATAAAAGTGCGACGAAGTAAATGGAGATTCTATGTTTTTTAACGGACGGATAAGAGTGCATCCTGAGGAATAAGAACTTCTGTTCTTCGCCAACCAATGTATCCAGCGAGGTTAATATTGGCAGAGCTCTGGTTTCGGTAAGGTTATGTAACATTACAGGACACCACAGAGCATGCAAGAAAATGCAACCAATACAAGAGCCATTCAAGATATAGGAAAAAAAAGCATTCAACCGTGAAATTTCCCAACATGAAGCAAAGTAAAATAGTCTCAACGAGTGACCAGTAAAGAAAAACTTTAATAATAGGACTCTTTGCAGTATTGTAAAAAGGGGTGGTTAATAAATAGTAAGTCTACTTCAATATAACAAAAAAAAGGTACACGGATGAGTTATACCCCCTTCAATACTCGCGGACGACTCCTTCTAAGCTGCCAGTGACAATCCTCTGGTCCTTATTCTCCATAAGGCTTAAGACGCGGAGCGCACGTCTTCAGACACTCCGCGCTCTCGTCAAATTGTTGGCCCAGCCGAAAGGGGACCGTCACGCCCAGATCCTGCTACCCAGTGGATTTGAAAGAAGTACCGCACCTCCAAGCCTGTGTACAGTTTCGCAGGGTTAGTTGTACGTGATGGTGCTTACGGATGCTTGGGCCTGGAAATACTGAACCATATTTGTGTTCTGCCTTACTTCTTGGTAAGGGGCCTATGATGTACTTCGCCACCACGGTTCAGTTCTGCTTTTTTTCTGTTTTGACAAAGAATACATGAAAGAACAAATTGTGCCATGTCTTGGAACATTTCCGGCTGGAAATAGCGGAGGGCCACCCTCTAGTAGGTCTTCTTGTTACCCAAATTACCAGCTTGTGTCTCATCATGCGCCTTCTGCAATACCCGGGACCTGTGTTCGATCGAAAGGACTAATTTCCATGCCTCCAGACCCGGCAGAAGAAGATCGTTCACCACATTATGTTTATGACGATACATCTTACCGTTTTCTATTTTCCAATCTGGAAAGATCTTTGTTAGGTCTTTGACGGCCTGTACACGTCAAAGGCCTTCTGCTGTTCTTCTTCCCAGTGCCCCGTTACGTTCGTTCGGAAAAGCTTAGTCAAGGGTTCTGCAACCCTCGCGAATTCAGTCATTAAACGTCTATACCAAGAGGACATCCCCATAAACCTGCGCAGTTGCTTGATTGTTTTTGGAACAAAGTACGAGGTTATAGGCTCCACTTTATCAGGATCGACTTTGAGACCGTCTCGATTGACAATAAAGCCGAAATAGTATAGCTCCGAAAACAGAACGCACTTTTCTCCGGGTTTATCAATATCAATGTCTCGGTGACGATGGTGATATCGTCTAATAGCTTAATACGTTAGACCTCATTTGCGGCATAGTTACTTCGTCGATATGCCGCTGGAAAGCTGCTAAAGCTCCTGTGAGCCAAAAGGCATTCTCTTTAACTCCAGGAACTCTTCTCCCGGCAGAGTGAACGTAATGCGTGGTTGACTATATATTTTTTAAGCGGTATCTGGTTAAAGGCGCCACTCAAATCTAATTTCGATATGTATTTGGTGGCCTTCAACTGTCTCGATATGTCATTCATATAAGAGAGAGGCGACGCATCTTTCCTGGAAATAGCATTCAGCTTGCGAAAGTCTAAGCATAAACGGTACTTTCCCCCAGGCATTCATGCTATCAGAATCAGCGCGGACCATTCGCTGAATGATTCTGAGATTATACCTTCATCCTTTACTTTTGGAAAGACTATACGGTATCTCTTTTTAATGGGAGCCTGGCCTTCTGCGTCAATAGTGTGGCTGATGAGGTTGGTCGCGCCCATTAAACCTTGCGACTTCTGAGGGAATTTAATTCTAAAAAACTCTTTTAAAGCCTCACCCCTACCTTTGAGTAGAGTAGCTACCCCGCCGCAACTGTCCTCATCTACCAACCATTATCTTAAGGGGTAATGAGAGTCACTGAGTCTGGCATAACAAATTTCCGTGAACGTAAGAGGAACGCCATATCAAATTTACCCTGGCCTTCTATTCCTAATATCATCACTGTGTCGATATTGTTGGTAACCCTAACTTCGAAAATCCGAGTAATACTCTCTATAGTTATAGGCTAGTTGATTTTACCGATAATCATGTCCGTTGAACCATTTTCCACTATCATTCGCCATTTCCTAGAACAGTCTAATTTTCTACCCGAAACTTTCGCTATCTCGTCCAATACGGACTTACGAATCAGAACGCGGGAAGAACCATTAACTAAGAAAGTATTCACCCGGAGTGAGTCGATTGTTGCCAATACACGAATTTTATTTGCAACTTCTTTTGTCTCTACTGTGCCACTAATTAATTCCGTATCCGATATACTATGCGCCCAAATGCTTATTACTTCTAAATCATCTGGAAGAGAGAAGGACTTATTCAGGCTTAAGCTGACGCACTTATCAGCTTACTGAGGTAGCTTATGTTCAAGTTCATTGCGAATCTGAGACTCTATCATTATTTCCATAAGTCCAGTTTTACTTATTATACAATCGCTAACCGATGATGTCTCGAATCCTAGTTCGTCATCAGGCATGTTAGTCCCCTAAAATTCTTTCATGTCGATATCTATCTGAAATGTTGCGCTTTCAGAAGCCGTCCCTGAGGTCAGAACTTGCCGAGAGGTTTCCGAATCAGTCCTAACCTCAGTCTGAGGTAGTTTTGGTTCTCCAGAAGGTCGTTAGGGGTAAGGGAGCCCCGAGGTTCCTTGAAATCTTTTAGAATGTGCTTTTTAGTCGAGTAAGACCCGACTGCGCTTACTGCTTCTCCCTGGCATTTCTCGAATACTTTGGGCAATCTCTAGTCGTGTAGCCTATTGCCATGCATTTATAACAACACAGCCTCCTAGGGGCTGCACAACCTTTTCGGTAGTTTCTGGTCGATCGCAATTGAAGCACACTACTTCATTTCGGTTTTTAACCGCAACTTCGTTACTTATTTTATTATCAGCAGAAGCTTTCGCATCTGCTGATCTCTCTTATGCTTAGAATCGACATATGGGGTAAGTTTGCTATCGATAGCCTGAGAGTGTTTTCCATTATTTTTACTTACTACTCTCTGTTTGGGTTCTAAATGTTTCGCTGAGAATTTTTCTACTTCCTCTTTAACGATGAGGACGGAGATTGTTTGGACGGTTTCTGACTCATTTTCAGTTTATAGGCGAATTCTTTCAAAAAGGAATTCTTGGTGGGAGGTGGAGCTTTGTATTCCCTGATGTATACGTTCCTCTGTTGCTCCCAGCTTCTATCAAGGCTGGAAAGTTCGCGGACGGATCTATTGTCTCAGCGACGGATTACCTTGTGATAGTCAGGTCGGAGACCTCTGTAGGCCCAATCTAGTTGGACGACTATCGGAACTTCGTCCTCGAGCAAATTTGTCAGGCTCTGTACATTGATTAAGTAGTCCTCGATAGACTCTTCCTACCTTGTGTTTTAGACTGTATTTGCTCTTTGACCCTTCGTTCAAAGTCATCGTCGCCAAAGTGATATCTAAATTCCCTTTGAAATTTGCGCCAGCTATATAGTTCCTTCTCGTGATTTTTAAACCATTCTGACGGATTAGTTTCTAATGCAACCGAGATTGCTAATAGTAGTTCTTTATCTGATACCCTAGTAAGGTTTCTACGATCCTCTACTCGCGTCAGAAATCCATCGACGCTAAGGTCGCTCTTACCATTGAACGTAATATTTCCACCTAAAACGATCTTTGCCAAGTCCCTATTTCCGAAACTGCTCCTGCGGGCTGATCTGACACGTACCCATTTTAGCAAAATAGGCTTCAACATTTTATATGAACCAGTTTTTGAAAAATATTGTATACTCACACACACGCACCCATATATATATATATATATATATATATATATATATTGATAAGTAAAGGCAAGAGTATGTTGTAAGGTTAAAAAAAATTATAGTCGAGCATTCAATGTCCGAAATTCTACTCGAAATTTAACGAGTACGTGTTGAAAAAAAGAAACTCTTAATTTTCGGCGCTCTGAGCTGCTTGGAGCTTCAAGAGATCGGAACCTTTGAATATTAAGCTTGTAAAAATTTCGTATAAAATAAGAGAAATTTATAGCATGCTACCTAATTAAGCAATGCTCCTGCTTATGTTTTTAGAAAGTCAACTAAATGTCTTAATTTTTGGCAAAAAAATTCTTTTCTTTTTTTAAATTACAGGAGTATGTCTAATATCTGCCTGCAATTGTTTGTAGTCTGGCGCTCCAAGCTGCCAGGATCTATAAAAAACTTTAATTTTCAAGACAGTTAGTTAACCTTACATATTTAATTTGTGTGTGTGTGTGCGCACACCCGCTAGAAATTTATTTTAAAGAAATAATTTTGTATTTCTCTCAAAACTCACAAACTTCAAATTTCACTAAGAGCACTAAGAGAGGCAAATGACTTTGGCGATGATTCACTATGGTGAATATAGCCATCAATTTAATCCGAATTATGGCCCAAATTATTTGCCAAAATGAAAACACACACACCTTAACCTTCGACGCATATTGGAGCTTTGGAAAATATATCTTATTATCCATTTTTATTATCATTTTCCGTTCGTACTTTTAATATTTCCTAGTTTTGGTACAATACAACTTTCTTGATATCAGCGCAGAACGAATGTGGCTACCGGAAGTCTTCGCGCTAGTCCTACTGACAGAGTTGAAAAAGGGATAAGATCATTATCAATTTTTCGATACTTTGGGCGCAAGTAATGTGTCAAGCTTCCTCTCTGTACTTAAACCAATTACGAGAGGGCGCTCTTTTATTTTAGCCGAGTGTCGGTACTTTGGAAAATTCTGACACCGCTGGGATAACAGTGGTGTCTGTTGAGAATTGGTCTTTATTTCCTTCTGCGAGTAGTTTGTGCCTCGTATGCGTTGGTTCGAGAAGGACAAAGTCAACCGTCGGAATCTCTCTTCAGACCTGGGTGACAGGCTATGTCTTGGAGGCTGGGCTTCTGGGATGCTCATGACCTATGATGTTTCCACTAGGCTGGAATAAGACATAAACATCAATAATCTCTACCCGTCTTTCTTTCTTTCTCTCAGAAGGAAAGCCGATATCTCAGCGTGGCAGAGAGGGACAACGTAGTCTATCGGTTTCCCTCCTCTCTTTCAGTCGTGTTGCGGGTAGTTGATATGGATGTTATGACGTTCAGGGATTCACCCTTTCCTCGTCCTGGTTTGGTGGCCGTACATGATGCATGTTGTTGTGTTTTGACAGCTGACTCTCTCATTAGTCGCACAATATATAGAAAAAAAATAAAAGTATGACGAAGTAAATGCAGGTTCTATGTGTGTTAACGGACGCATAAGAGTGCTCCCTGAGGAATAAGGACTCCCGTTCTTCGCCAATCGTGCTCTCATTTCGTTCTTTCACTTGTCTGCCTCTTCTAGGTCGGAGTGAGTAGTTAAAATAGATCATTTTTGTTACATTTTGCTTAACCTTGATGAGCCGCTATTTCCTCTCTTTGAAACAAACCTTCCGTTTGAATATACCCCTTGTCGATACTTCAAGCAAGTTAAAGTTTGATTGCACCATAAGTATAGATGATTAGTGTTGCCGAAGAGGTATCCAGAAGAATGGCGTAGTTCGAAAGATAGAGGAAGAAATGTGATACAAAAGAGGAGAGGGATCATGGTATCACCATAAAAGACGATCTTCTGGAAGATGCCGTTCGTTTTCACATGATCATTTCTAGATAAGATAGTAAATATAGTTTTCCAAAGCGGTATCAATCTATGAGAGGTTCAATTGAAAGCTTTTCGGTAGTCAATCCATAGCATTTACAGAAACTTGCTGATGCGCTGCTCCCTCTCTGAAAACGTACCTGTCAATTATTAGGTTCTCTCGGCAGCCTGCTACACCTTTTTTCGAGCTACTGCGGTATGGGGGCCTCCTCTCTTTCCTTCTACTTGGCCATCATGTTTTAGTCGGCCGCAGCCGTCAATTCGGTTGCGAATATAATTCGTTTTCCTAAGTCTTGGATAACGATGTCAGGCGTCGAGTGTGCAACGGAGACTGCTATCCGAAAATCGTAGTTCCAGAAAATTTAGCACTTCTTGCTTTGGACAATTAAATCTATATCGTTTGCAGTGTTTGGCAGCGCAGAATCTTGGAAAAGATCGTAAAAGCGTTCATGAAATGCTTAACAACTATCGCTGAGAACTTCTTGACATATGTTGCGGTCACGGTATACTAAAGTGGAGATGTCACCGTCCTGGCATGCAAAAATTAAACAATTTCTGGTCCATGTATTGATTGTAACTATTTATTCTTAGTCACTTTTGCGCTCTGTAGTTTAGTTATGTACTAGTAAATAATTAACCATTTGATTGAAATTGTTATGCTTATGACTAATAGAATTAGCATCCAGTAATAGTTACATAATTAAATGTGTTAGCAAAATAATAGAAAACAATAAGGTATTCGTTATTTTATTGAAAAAACTAGGTCAGCTTAGGTAATTTTCAATGAATGCACTCTTAAATTTAAAAGAAATTTTATTTTTTTTCTAGAGCTACACTTATTTTCTATAATCATTTATTCGAAAATTAGATTTAGAATATTTTAATATAAGACGACAAAGTTACCGATTCTTCAATTGATGAATGATGAAAAGTAAACTAACAATATACTATTTCCTTTTAGCTAATTGATCACTATAATATACATTTAAAGTTCTATTAAGAAATCTAAAATACTTGACGCCAGTGATGAAGTGACGCTATGACCCGCGATGTTCATACGTATGCAGAAGGTTGTGTCCGCGATGTGAAGAGAAAGACGACCTAACGTGTGCAGCTCTAGTGTTTTATCTTATTTCATGCTGCTTCTGTGAGTTATATAAACTTTAAGGATTACACAGGCCCACAAAAAAAACAAAAGTGTCTGTGCAATTGACCAGACCTATATATTTTTATGTATTTTTCGACGCTGAATTCGAATTTGCAATAAAAAAGTAGGGTCCAGCTACTTTTTTATGGGGTTTTGATCGAAAAACTTCATTTTTTACGGTTTTTTCATGTTTTTTTTTAAATAAAAAAAAATAAAGAAAAATTTTATTTTTTTGACTTCAGAATCGAATTCTACGGGAAAAAATACATCGAAAACCATGTTTTGATTTTTTGTTTTACAAAAATTTCAACCCACCATACGGCGATGAAAAGGTAGCAAATCGCGAAAAGTGAAAATTTGCTTCAAATTTGATTAAAATGACATTAAAATCAAGTTTTACGATTTTAAACCGATTTATAAACATTGAAAAAACTTTAGGGGGGTTTTTGAGGTCGCTGATCACGAATTTTAAGTCATTTTTTTCAAAAAACTACTCCTAGTCGGCGTAGGTGGACAATAAACGTGATAAATTGATTTTTTTTCAAAAATCGATGTTTTGGATACTGTTCTGGAGGTTTTTCACTACATGAATCACAAAACTAGAACTTTTTTCGACCCTTGATCATAAAGTAAGACTTAGAAACTATGTATAGCGATATTCATGAACTCCATTATAATATTT
>NC_046661.1:46823670-46841352 GCF_010883055.1 Belonocnema kinseyi | reverse complement strand
GATACTCTCTGCATTTTGGATAGTTGAATTAAACTATCTAAAGTTTATAACTTATATTGCTACTCAATAGCAGTACTATCAAAAACCTACTGCTACGAAGACATTGGCCACGATGGCAACTGCCCTGAAAATGTGATGTGTAGAATGATTCGTCGGTCCAACTCTTCGTAGTAACGAAACCAGCGAAGGCGCGCTGTCTTGCAGGGGAGCGCTAAGATGTGAGAATGATGCCGTAGTGTGTCTGACGACGAGTTGACATTGTCCTCGTCAAAGTCAAAAAGCTCTCATACTTAGGCCTGGGGAAGTATGAGAGTTATCACCCCTAGGACGGCTGACTCACCTGCGATCGGCAGAGGATTCATAGCGTGTGGGTTTTAGATATAATTTATGGCACATCACAATTCCTCATCTTCATTTAACTCCGCTGGCACTTCTGGTAACAGATGCAATCATGAATGCACTGGTAATCCTGATAACTTTTGTTATGTGTGTGCAAAATTTGTTGGGTCGAAAAACAAAAGAAAAATAACAGAAGCAATAAATGATTTGTATAAAGTATGTTTTGACATTGAGATTTCACAACAAGACAAAAGTTGGGTACCACACTTTGTATGTAACTCAGGTCATATAATGATAAGTCGAGTTACTAAAAATCAGGACAAGATGTCCCTGAAATTCATTGCACCAACAAAATGGAAAGCAATGCAAGAAAGGATCCGGCACCACATGCGGCTGCGGAAAATCAGGGTTGAAGTACTCCATCATTTGTATTCACTGCAATGGAAGTTCGTGTGAGAACGGTCCTGCATTCTTGTATGACACAGGTGACGGAGAAAGCGAGACTATTGTAGACGAATTGTTGTTGATATCGGAGATGAGACTATAATAAAACCTATAATAAAAATAAAAGAAATTAAATTTTTTAACAAATGACACATTTTGCGAAAAAAGACATAGCAAAAAGTTGCTCAGCTGAAAACAAACTACCAATTTTGTATTGACCATTTTTAGATAGAATGTGTATTTTTTGTTTTAATCATTTAAAAATATTTTATTGGGAAAAACGGCGCAAGGTAAGAATAAAAATGAAGAGACAAAAGTACTTTACCGAAATGGATTAGAACGAATAGATTTTCTTTTAATCGTAAAAGAAAGATTAAAAAGTAAAAAATTAAATTTTTGAAAAAACGACGCAAGAGACGAAAAGAAAACTGAAAAGACAAAGAATAAATGGAATTAGGCGCGCTACTGTTGGTTCTTGCGCATCTGAAAAATTGCACCTACTCCCAGTGAAATCGCGGTAAAATTTCAGCCACAACCACGTCTCACGACCGTGAGATAGGTGGTTACAGTCTGTAACGGAATCAATACGAAGATCCGGCAAAAGTATCGTGCACCGTGAGAACAGAGAGCTATCCAAGACCTACCGCCTTATGCATTTTTCCCGCAAGTGTTTTAGCATATTGTTGGCACGCAGAGATGCTTTTCCAGGTTATTAATGAGTGAAAGCTTGGCACCTCCAAAAGCGCCGACGATAAGGACGATTAGTTTAACAGAATATACGGGTACAATCATTGTAACTCCCTTATAAGGTCTCAATACCTCTCTTTCGTTTCATTCTCCTTGACTATGATTTTTTTGTCAGCTATTGCCGAAAATTCGATAACGAACATGGTTCGCTTCTCGAAGCCAAGAAAAACCATGACGGGCCTCGAGTTTGCAACAGGAACAATTGTTGAGAATATAAAGTCCCAGTATATGCGGCACTTTTCAGTCTCGACAATTGACTTAATTTCCCTAGGAGCGTTTAGAGGAGTGATATTAAGGTTAATGTCATTAAGGTGGAAATGACACACATTTCTGTGGATGATATCGGGCATCCTCTTATCGAGTAGCTGTTGACGAAAGTTTTTCTCTTGTGCTTTCTTAATCCGGCCTTTCAGGAGTGAGTACTCGAGTTAGATAATATTTTATGCATTTTGCTCACCCCTAATACTGAAGTTAAGTTCAAGTGTTTCAGCAGCCTCCTCCGCTGTCTTTGTACAGAAACACTCCCTTTTCCACTTCTTCGTGATTCTTGACCATTTTAAGAAGAGGGTCTCTTCCATTTGTGACTCTATGTGCTGTACCCAGAATAATCCTGTTGTGAAGACATTCAAGACTTAATATTCCGCGACCACCTTGACGGCGTGCGATGTACAGCCGCAGAACAGAAGACTTAAGATGCATGTATCAGGGATGCTATTAAGTTTTCCTCGCTTCAAATAAACCTTGGCGCATTTATCTAACCCAAATTCCATTCAAATTACCTTAGTATATCGTTCGACAATCCCTAGAGATAGATGTAGTTGCTCTTTGGTTTTCGCATAGATCTTAAGATCGCCCATGTAAAATAGATGAGTGACCTTGTACTTTCGATCTGCAGGTTTGCCGCACAAGCACCCGTCGGAATGGCGAAGTGCTGGAGATAGTAGCAATAATGTAAGGCAAAAGAGGAGTGGACTCTTGATGTCGCCCTGTAAGACACCTCTCTGAAAGGTGACCTTGTTAGTTGTCACACGATTTTTTCCAGATAAGATAGTAAATCTGGTTTTCCAAAGCGGCATCAATCTCTGTATGCACCTAACGATTTGCGGATGCTACGCCTTACATTGAGCCTCGTTGTTCATACATTTCTTAGCACACAGGTTCAATTGCCTGTACAATCCTATCATTTAGGATAGCTGTCAATATCTTATACAGTGTGTTCAGGCAAGTGATCGGCCTGTAATTCTTTGGGTCAGCTAAGTTGCCTATTTTCGGCAGGAGTATTGTACGCCCTTCCACCAACCACTCCGGAATCGGCTCTTCCGACTTTAAATATGAGGTGAAAATACGGGCCAAATGCTGATAGGTTGAAGGAAACTTCTTCCACCAGAAGGTTTAGATACAATCTGGTCCCGGTGCGGAATACTTCTTCATCCCTCCTAATATGTTTTTCACCTCATCGGTAACTGATGGGTGGGTCTTGGAAGAGTCGAGGTGAGTCAGAGAGTCAATGCTACATACTTTGATCCTGTTTTTCGGGCTCATTAGATGGCTCTGTAGTACTTTCCCCCGCTACACGTCGCTCAGGGGCCACAGTTTGATCTATCTCTCTTACTCCTTCTTTGTTTTCCGAATGTCAGCAAATGTGAAACCTAACCCATTAAGAGCTGTTTGAGTACTGATATCTAGTTTGTTGTCATCATTTTCGACCTGCTGATTATCGTTGTATTACGCAACTGAACACTAAAAGAGGGAGCTGTACCTTCTGTATTATCACCATAAAAACAGAGTAATATTTTGAGAAAGGAACCTGACGATAAGAAAATTGGTGTCGAAAATGATGACAACATTTAAATGATCGTTTGATGGCACCAACGTCGATTATCGGTCTGCACTGTTAAAGCATTGAGTGACCACAGCCTGGACGCTCCGGCCACCGTCGAGCCAAGATATACAGTCCCGGAAATCTTGGCTTCGCTGCCGTCGTCCCCTTGACTTCCAGTATTTCTGTATCAGCGCTGTTTAATGGCTGGTTACCGTGAGCGGGTCCAATCAGGTACCGCCGTCAATGCGCGCCCTCGTACTACGCTTCGTGTCGTCGATTGGCTGCGTCTCGCGTGCTATGGGAGTTGCTATAGGTGGACCGGCGGCTAGTAAGAAGGTGGCTACTTCCAGTCTCGGCCTGTGGTTGGTCATTTCTCCACGCGCCACTGCAGGGTTGACTCAGTGCTACCCGAACATAAGCTTGGTGCTGCCCCCGCCGTTCCCAGCGAAACTACTGTATCGTGTGATTTATTCTAGACCGCTGGTTTTAGTAGCCCCACTCGTGGTTCAAGATAGCTGCTGCGAGTGCTCGTGTTTCGTATTAGCGCGTTACTGTTGCGCCGCATTATTGTCGACCAGCCCTTCACGTTATGATGGTTGACGTCGGCTGACTTCTTTGACATTCAACATGTTGTTTACAGCCTGTCACTTTTCTCAGGTGGACAGCTAGTTTGTCGGTTAATTTCCGTGTCGTGTCCCAACTGACTTAAAGACGAACACTAGTGAACTGAAATTATGGTTGGAGTTTCTGTGGAGTTGTTAAATATTATACTACAGTCCCTTACAGCTTATAACCAAGTACAATATTAATTTGAATTACCCTTTCAAATACAATAAAAAGTTATTCAGTAGTCTAGTCCTGGATCTTGGCTAGACGGTAAGTTCCGTTCCTTGTTAAAATGCACCCTGTATTTTTTTTAATTCAAGCACCTCGTCTATAGTTTTTCGCTATAGTTTTTTTTTACAACGGTAAACAATTTTTTAAAATATAAGACGTATAACGCCTTTTGACTGCTACTTACAGGCGATGCGTTTGAAGTGTAGCAGTCAACAGGCGTTACACGTCTTATATTTTTTTAAACTTTTTTCCGTTGCAAGAAAACTATTGCAATTATTCCGTGACCTTCTATAGGGAATTTTAACGTATTGTCCGAATTTCAACAACTTAAAAGTTGATTTTGGTGTTTTTTATAGTTTTTTAAAAAGGGGCCGAATGGGGACCTAATGGGGCCTTTACGGGTACTTTGCAGAGGCTGCATTCGGTTCCTTCGGTCCGCCAGGCACATTACAATCCTCTGACCCGTCAATAAACCTAACCTCGATCCACTGGCCGATGAGACCATACCTTCCACATTTCCGATATTAATTGCGATTTCCCATAGTGACAATATGGCGTCGCTTGTTGTTCCATCCAAACTTAACGTGTCCGAACTCATAGGATTCAAAGTCATCTAGTCAGCCATTTGCGTGGCGTCGGACCTATGCGGCAAGGCATTCGCAGAATGGCACGGATGGTGGCTTCCTGCGAGAATCTGATTGGTCTAGAGTTGATTCTGATCATAACCGGTAACAGTGGTGCTAAGACAGTTACCGGTGGTTGTTAAACCTATTTGAAACTGACTATTCCAGGTTGTTTTACAAACCTCGGCTATCCTTTGACGTGAGTCAAAGTGAACAATTTATTTATAGCGTTTTAGGGTAGAGAATAAATTGCAACGCAATGCAATTAAATAAAAATCAAGAAATTTGGCGTCACGATTACTGGAACCTTATTATTTATCAAAAAATGCGTTACATTTTTCATGTAAATTTGATTTATAGTCTAATACATTTTTTAGATTTTCTCTCCTACAAATCCTAATTTGTTTTACAATTTTCGCACCTAATGGTGCTATAAATGAAGTATTTATTTTTAATAAAATTGCGTTCGGTGTTGGGTGTATGAAGTACTCCCCATCTAAAACTCAGGCGGGCGGGGAATTCCGAATACAATAAACTATTCTTGCTCTCATTATAGTAAACTTCCCGAAGTACATATATTTTGCATTAAATTCCATAAAATTTATCAAGATTAGGACTCCATTCTTTCTTTAGTGAAAAATTTTAAGCATCAGAGCCTGAAATGTTTTCAATTTCGGATAAAACACCTTTTTTACTTAATTTGAAACGCCTAAGCTTTCTAGCATTTCGAGTAAAAATATTGCCTTTTTAACAAAATATATTTTGTTGAATTGAATTGAATAGAAAATGCGAAGTTTTAACAGAAAAGCTCAATCATCAACTAAATTAAACTATCTTCTACCAAACTAGTTTAAAAATTTCCACAAAAAATAATTGGAGCTTTTTTACTAAAAAAGATCAATTTTGGAACAAAAAGCCGCATATTTAACTAAGTATTTACATTTTCAACCGAAATAGATAAATTCTCAAATAAAAAATATAAGAGTTGATATTATTTCCGCCAAAACTATTTTAATTGGAAATCAATCACATTTGTATTCAACAAAAAATAGAAATTTTGAACAAAATAGATGCGTAATAAATAAACCTTTCTTAATAGTAGATATACAAAATATACATAACTTTTCAGTAACTTAGTTACTTGTAACAAGTTACTAACCAACACTGACCACCATACTTTAATTTTATCTGTTGAGAATTTAGATAATTACTAACGATGCTTGATCTATAAATTTTTAATTAATTCTGAAAATCTGTATATATGTGCAATATTATATGTAAATTTATTTTTTTATCTTTACTGATTTGTCATTCTCATAAATTTAAAAAGGCTGTATCTATGAGTATAGATTTTTCGTTATAAATAGCTGGAATTTTTTATTTTAATCTAATAGTATTTATAAAAAAGACTATTTTGACTGAAATTTTGGTATAAATAGCTGAGTTTTTCAATGCAAATTTCTCAATTTAGGCAATTAAAGAATATATATTTGCAAATATCTAATAGAATAAAAAAGGTTTGTACTTCCATACGGAAAATATTTTTTTGTTTATATGGGAAAGAGAAATTTCGAGTTGGATTACTTGAAAATAAGTTTTCCTACATTTTTTACATCTTAACTATGTAGAGCTTTTGAGGTTCAAATTTTTCAATAATTTTAGCAGAATTTTATCTTTCCTAGACATATATTTCATTCACGAATTTTTATTTTTTAATTAGTACGAAAAATCTTATAAACTAATCAATGTATCGAAAATTCTGCAAATTGTTGTGGAGAACAGATTGCCATACTCATTTTTTGAAAATATGGTGCCAATCAGATAAAAATATTAAATTTTAGAGGTAGAAACTGGTGCAAAAATAATTTTTAATATAAAATATAAAACATAAAGTTTTTAATGTATGAGGATATCATATTTATCAGAAATTCCAAACAAATCTTAAAATTATCCTTTTGCGACAAACTGGAACTAATTTTGCAGCTAAATCGTATTTCTATGCAAAACAAAAATGTAGGGTATTCATTTTAATAAATAATGCACTATTACGTGTACAAAAATTCAGTTTCAGGACATTTTCTTACCTCTAACCCCTAATACGTACAACCGATTTACAGCAATTTTTGACAATAAATTAGTATTAACACATTATTAATATTTGTTTAAGGAATTTTCTGTATCCTGAATAGATTGTAAAATTGAGCAATTTATATTATCTCGGAATATTCGTTTTTTTACTGAACAAGAAATATTTTTAAAACTAATAAAAATCTCAAAAAACCTGAAAATATGTATGGAATTCCATGCATAAATTGCCCCAGTTGGTCATACTACAAGAACGTTTTTTCTCGGATGCCGGTTAGTTCTCATGAACGGAAACCAGTCGGGAGATAACCGGGCCGGGAGCTATTCGGTAACTAGCGAGTTCAACCGTTGTTAGTTTCCACGGTCAAGAGCCGATTGCTGGCAGTAGTCGAAACTTAATTTATTTATAGAGATTAACCATTATCTAGAGACGTGTCATGATCAAATACTTACTATCGGATTCTAGATGAGTTATTATTTGTAAAGTATAGTAAAAAAGTGTATTGAGTCAATAAGTACATTTTTCAGTGTTTAACTTATTAAATAAAAACTTCATCGATTCTGCAAAGTTCAACATTAGAATTATTACATTTTTTATAACTTTCCCACATTTTAGACGCTTTTTAGACTATGATCTTTCGAATTTACCGCTGTGGCTTGCGCTTTATAGCATGCGCATCTGATATATGCATTAGCACTTAGAAGTTTCAGTTTCTCACCTCATGCGAGAATGCACTTACAGCCTCTCCTGGTAATACTCAAATAAAATCTTGATCCATATATAAAATCAACCGGATTTCAGCATTCAATTTGAAAACTAATTAAACAAGTTAGTTCACAGATAATTTAAATTTTTAAATGAAGTGAGACAGAGCTGCAAATTAATTAATCCCTTTTTCCTTTTTAACCCCAAATCACCATGTGGTCGTAACAATTTCGAATAAATTTCAGCAAGAATTAGTATATTAAAAATTAAAATTAGTTTATTGAGTAAATAATAGTTGAAACTATGTCTTTTTACAAAATTCACAAAAAGTGAAATTATCGACACTTTTATATCTCTGATATTCCGTGAGATTTGTATGTCAGATACGAGATGCTTAATCTTAATACCATATAACCTGACTTGCGATGACAGAAAAGTGCAGAATTTGTACATGCCTGAATCCTGAAAATAGTGTATTTTCCAAAAGACTTTTCAAAGCGCAACTAAAATTTTCGTGCTTTTTAATTCCTAATTATTTAAACTAATTTCTTAGTTTATTATTCACAACAACTGCAAATTTTTTATCGTATTTTTACAATGATCTACTGTTTAAATATATAATGTTCGATATAAAGTCCTAAAATATTTCGGAATATTGAAGAAATAATGCTTTTTTTCAATAACTCTCATTCATAAAACTTCAAACTTTGATTCTAATGTCGGAACAAGTCATAATAATTTTTCTATAAGTTAAAAAATGTATATAATTTTTGCAAACTGATATTTTTTAATATTTTTCAAGAAAAAAGATCATCATTATAGTTTCAGGAAAAAAATTTTCCTGCTCTCATGAAGAGGTGGGTAAATTATTCACTTAAAAATAGATGGCGTCAGTCAACGGAGAAACAAAGTATATTTAGTTTGACTTTAATGTGATAAAAATGGGAAAAATTCAGAAATTACAGAATTAAAATTCAACAAATGTTTAAGAAAGCTAGTTGACATTGTGCTAATTTACTTCAATTATCATCTGTCTTAATCCAATTCAAGCATGACTCTAATTACAGCACGCGAATCAGTTCTCGATCTCAGAAAGATTGATCTGGAGGTATATGGAGTATCTAAAGGTATATCGTGGTTTATTTTATCATAAATCAGTTTTTGAAGGTTGGGACTTAAACCAGTAGTTCATAACTTTAAAATTTGAGCGCGTCGAATGCGGTCTCACGAAATGGTCACATCTCGGCACGAAGTCGAAACAAAACAGCCATCCCGATATCACCACTACCGCTTTATGCCCACAGTCGTAATTTCTAGAGCTCCAGACCCTCAGAAAAGCGATCGCGCTTAGAAATAGTATCAGCGACTGACTCTTAAGAGTGACAGACCTTATTAGGAACAGTGAACATTACACAATTATTATACTTGTTTTATATTTTATCAAAATAAAATTTTATAGGTTTGAAAAAGTACTAAAAATAGTTTTGATAGGATGCCTTTCTGATATAAAGAAATTAAACAGTATATAAAAGTTTGGCATAAGGACAACCGCGGGATTTCGCAGCAATTGGATGCAGATCTGAATAACGGCACCCGCTCCCAGCGAAATTGCTGTTAAATTTAGCCGTAATCAAGTCTCACGTCTGTGAGATAGGAGGTTACAGTCTGTAACCTTATCATCGTCTGTGACGATAATAAGGACAATTAGCTTAACAGAATATTACGGGTATAACTGACGCAGCTCCCTTATAATGTCTTGATACCTCTGTTTCTTTTCATTCTCCTTAATACCAAGGAGTTGTATTGAGGCTATACCCAGAATAAACCTGTTGTGAAGACATTCAAGATTCAGTATTTCGTGACCACCTCGACGATGTGAGATGTAAAGTCATGGAACAGAAGTCTTAAGGTACATGCTTTTGTTCATATGTATTACCTTTCATGTCCCAATATCAAGGGATTTGAGCTCATCTTTCGTCCATGGAACCACTCTAAATGATTAGAGTGATACCGGGACGATAAGCATGTTCATTGCAGAAACCCTGTTCCTCGACGACAGTTCCAGAAACCACATCTGCCGGATAAGACGTTTGAGCCTGCTTCGTAAAGTATCATGTTAGATGTCACATCCTAAATGCAGCTCTGTGGCTCCCCCAGGCATATATACGTCTCTTCAGAAAGAAGGTGTATAGCGCTTTCATCCATGAGCTCAGGGTCTTCGGGGATGCCTTTAACTTTACTTTGTATAAATAAACCTTAGCGCATTTTTATAACCCAAAATCCATTTTATTATCCTTAGAGTATTCCTTGACAATCTATAGAGCGGGCAATAATAGCTCTTTATTTTTAGCATAGATCTTAAGGTCATCCATGTTAAACACATGAGTGACCTTATGCTTTTGATTTCTATGTATACCAAAAAAACACCCTTCGGAATGGCGAAGTGCGAGAGAAAGTGGCCATAATTTAAGATGAAAGAGGAGTGAGCTCATAGTGTGGCCCTGTAAGACACCTCTCTGAAAGGTAACGCTGTTAGTTGGCATACGATGTTTTCCAGAAGAGATAGGAAATATGGTTTTCGAAAGCAGCATCAATCTCTCTTTGCACCTCACGATGTGCGGATGAACCTTTAAGCTTTCCAAAAGACAGATAGTAGTCTATGGAAGTCTAATCGAAAGTTTACGGTAATCAACCTAGCCAATCGATAGGCTGCGGTGGTAGAATGCTGCGTCTTTGCAGACACATCTAGCAATAAGCAGGTTCTCCCGATATCCTGCTATGCCTTTCTTTGAGCCGCGTTGTTTGTCCATTTCTTGCCACACAGGTCCGATTGTCCGAAAAATCCGATCATTTAGTATAGCTGTGAAGGTCTGATAGTGTATTTCTAGACAAGTGATTAATCTGTAATTCTCCGTGTCAGCTAAGTTGCCCATCTTTGGCAGGAGTACCGTGCGCCTTTTCGCAAATCACTTAGGAATAGGCTCTTCCGACTTTAGAAATGTGGTCAAAATGCAGGTCTGCTGAGGTCTGCTAGGTTGAAGGAAACTTCTGTTATCAATAGGTCTTGATACCAGCTGGTCTCGAAGCGATTTATGCCTCTTAATACTTTTTCCGCCTCCTCGGAAGTGGTGGGTGTGCATTTTTCTTCAGGTTTTATGAGGGCATTGCAAAGCTCCTTGAAGTTATTTATGTTCTTTGAGTCTTAATCCAGTAAATGACGAACTTCGTAGGCTTCTATCAAAAATGCTTGGATCTGCCCTATTTTAAGCGGATAGTCGACAGTAACTGGTTGGTCTTTGAAGAGTCGAGGTGGGTTAGGAAAAAACTCTTGGTTTTCTCTGACCCACCTCTCTCTACGTTGTAGACTTCTCCTAGCGTCAGAGATTACCGTATTCTGGCAATCGATATAACCCCTTTTCTGGAGTTGCTAGCCACGGTTTCGCAAGGACCATACTGGCATTATAGCACTCCAGCAAGTCTTCCCTGAGTTGATCTGTTCACTCAAAAGTATTGAGATATTGCCTTCGCCTATTAAAAATGTGTGCAGAAGTAAAATTTCTGTGGAAAACTTTTCAGTGAAAATGGAAACAGGTAAGTTAAATGGTTTTGAAGAAAAATGTATAATCATTTAACATAATCATAAATAGGATAAGATTGCAAATCATTAAAGGAATATGAGGATATCATACCAATCGATACTTTAGAAGTCGGTTTCATATTTAAAAAAAGAGGAAATGGAGCTTAGTGGATCAAATAATATATTGCAGATGCGAAATTGTATCAATTGCGAATAAAGAAGATGAGTAACAGCGTTTTGAACCAAAATAGTTTACACTTTTCTATCTTCGGATTACCGAAATGGCAATAAGAACACAGGTTGGACCAAAATGGGCGACACAAAGAAAATTATAAAAAATAATAGGGACCCCAATCCAGGACCCGACTCTCACCTACCGCCAAAGGGAAGCGGCTTCTCAGGGGCCATCCTTCTAGCAGCAGTGCGGAGTTATGATACCGATGAAAGCAATTAAGTTGCCGCGATGAAAGAACAGTTAATGGGGCTCTCAAACGGCAGCTAAGGCACCACACAAAGGCCAAAATTTGCAGATACATCATCTCGAATAACTCATCAGGCTCGTTCTATGGACAAGAGAAGGAACCACTCCAAAGACACTCCCCGAACAGGGCATCCAAATGGTCGAAGTATTTGAACACACAGGGCCTTACTTTCGCGCAAATGGCTGAAGAAGCCATGGTGAGAGTTATCGTTTCTTTGGGTAATCCTGAAGCATGTCTAACTCCCAAGCATCTGGACAGGATGAGAGAGGAAATCTCTAAAGAGTTTAACGCACGAGTATGGCTAGCGAAGTAACTCCAGCCTCCAAATCTACTGCAAAGCGACTGTACTGATTGCAGAACACCCAAGCATCCGTCGGCCATTCTGGAACGCCTTAGTCTATCTTAAGAAACACTGTGAAATGCCTAGAGTGTTGTACAACAGGGCAAGATCAAATACAGGAAGTTTTTAATAACATTTTGGAAGTGACGAAGAGTCTTCGCGTAAACCTAGGGTTTAGGGCCAAAAATTATTGCATGGCTCTTGTTCGCTGTCAACAAAAATCAAAACTCTGCAACTTTAACAAGAAGGTATGCGTTTTGAATTTCAAGTAGATATTGTAACATGCTCGAACTGCCAAACGAAATTGACTGCAATTAAAAACCCAGGCATAACTTAAGAGCTGCTTTAATAAAAAACTGCTTAAATAAAAAATGCATTATACCAACTTGCGGGAAAGAAGAACGTGACCTATATATGGGTTCCTGGTCACACAGGTATGAAGGGAAACGAAAGAGCGAATGAACTGACAAAAAGCTGCAAAGCAAGTAATTACGTGGGGAAGAAACCGGTACTGGTACTAGCATCTTGCTGCATCAGAATAACCGTAAAAAGCTGGATTCAGACAGATCACTGGAAATACTGGGAACAATCCTAGGGTGCATACATGGCACATTCATTTGTACTATCGTATGCACAAGGCATAGTTTAAACAGACGACAGAGTGCAGAAGATGAGAGAAGGGAATGCTGGAGCATTCCTGTCCGTATAATGTTATTACACAGCATTATCTACGCTTAGACAACAAACCCTTGAGGTTCACTCGATGGAACCTGAGGCAATGAATACGCGAACAGTATCTGACATCGTAGGCTTCAACAAGGAATCTGGAATCAAATCCGGAGAGCGATTTATCAAGGGTGTTACACAATATGTTTTATAGCTCGAGCGCCATGCGATCCCTTTTTTGCGCTCCTCGCTCGTCTAGAGACTTGACTGAGATACACTTTTATGGTATATTAACATCCTCTACAATAATTTTTCGTATTTTAATGGAAATGCAAGAAGCAGTTTTATGAGAAAAGTAAAACTCCGAAATTATATCTGAATGTAGGCTGACGTCGCACTTTATTCTTTTGACACATTTGCGATTCATTAACGAGTTAGACACATGTACCCAAATTCATCTCTTAATCTTAAAAATTAAATGAAATATAACTAAAGTGAGCCCTAAAGATAGGGCCTCCTAATATAGTCATTCCAACAATTGACGCCGCGCCGCAAGTAGGAGTAAACGGAGCAGCGTGTGGTGAGCGGCAGTCGTTCAGGCGTGTACAAACAAAAGCATTTTCTGCAGCAGCCTCGACTATCTGGTTCATTCCTCACCTCCCCCAGCCCCAAGATTAGCCTAGTCTCAGAGTTTCACTGTATTAGGTTAGAGCTTTATGTCCATAATGGGAAATGTGCGTCAATTTAAAAGCAGTATAAGAGGTCGAAAATTGCATTTTTGTATTAATAACAGAAATATTCAGTTGCTTGTAAATAGGTTAGACTATGGAAATAAAATTACTATAAGTTGTGCAAGATGTTCTTAAGTTAGAAAAGCAAATGTTACCAAAATCATCCTTTTTGTTCGCCAATCCTATCAAATTCTATTTGTCGACTGCAAGCTTCCTCAATCTTGACGCGCATTATAACTCATTAGCGAAAGAAGATCGAAATGAAACATTAACTCAGGTCAAAAATGTGTATTATTTACAGTACAGAGCAATTTTGTGTGCATTGTCAAGCAAAATATGAATGTGAAAAGCGGGGAGCAAAAACAAAAGTACATCACATTATTAAATCCAAATGTAAAACCTTTGGACAAAAAGGACGTCAAATTTCAGAATTTGTATTTATTTCTTTACATTTTTAACAGCTTTTAACAAATTCATATTTCCAATAAAACACGTTTTTAGCTATTTTAACAAAACATGCAAAGTGCAATTGCATTTGCAATTTGTCATCTTTTGTTTCAGACTATAATCGTCGATAGATGAGGTTATTTATCCAGATATGTGATTGTCCACGTTTTATTTCTGACTAAAACATAGTCAATGGCCCTCATTTCGACTTGAAACAGTCGAGAACAGTCGAGACTCATGTTAGTCCAGCTTCCATTTTCAACTGTAATAGTCGTCGGCCGTTATCATTACTTGTGACAATCGAAATTCCCAATTTCAGATTTACAATACTCAAAATACTTCAGTTCGACTCAAAATACTTCAGTCCTGACTTATATAGTCGAGGGTCCATATTCTGACTTATGATCCAGAACTTTTTACTTTCGATCATCATTGTTGAGGGTTATCATTTCAACTTCTGACAGTCCAAATGTTTAATTTCCGACATACAATAGTTAAAAGCCGTCATTTCAACTAGAAAAGTATATTTTCGACTTCAGCTAATAATAACCAAGGTTGATTATTTCGGCTTTAATAGTTTAGGGTTTTCATTCTAAGTAGCAACAATCGCTTTTAATTTGCTGTTTATAATAATCTAAAATGCTAATTCCTAATTACGATTTTTCTTCTTCCATTCCTGATTATAATACAGCTACACAACAGCAAAAGGTCTCGCCTGTAGATCAGACCATATTTATTATGTGTTTTTGGGGTAGCTGAAACTGAATCTGAAATCCATTTAACCCCATCATGTCAATTTTTTTACATAAACTTTAAAACACATCATAATCCAAACCCGATTAGCCCGTTTTCCCCGTTTTAGTAGAAAAAAAGAGAAAGACCAACATTTTATTTAAGGTGAATGTGCCAGTCTTCTTCAATGCATGGGTTGTCGGTAGATGGACAGTATTTTACATATAGTAAGCTGTTGGATTCTTCGTTCTCAGCAAAAATGTTTTGTCCTAAACGCTATTGCCGATCACTCACACATCGAAGTACCGATAACTGAAGCAGACAGATTTCTGACTTGCCGATAACCCATGCATTCTCGTATTTATAACTTCGAACTTCTTATAATATTCATTATAATAGGATATGTTACCATTAAGAAGTAATTTACCTTTCTGAAGGTACGCTTCATCCGATAACACCCATTTCTTAAGCTTAAAATATGTTTAATATAGTTGTTAAGCATTTGAAATCTGAAATTCGCCTTAAGCTTCCGATAACTGGCACACTTAGCTTACCTGTCACTTATTATTCGTTATTTTTAAATTTGAAGGTTATCAGGTTATTGGAATTTTAGGTTATGGAGTAAAGGGGTTACTGGCTCATGCAATAAAGGAGCCAAATGGTACGAAAGAAATAATTCAACAAAAGTAATTCACCCAAAAGGGATTTGAAAATGTGTTATTCACCATTTTTTTGATAGGATGCGTCATTTATGTTTTAATCGCTTTAATTTCTTATCATTTTCATTTATACCGATAGTATTTAGTATTCGTGTCAATAGTATATTTACATCGCACATCGCACTCGATAATGTATTTACCTCGCGTTACCTGTTCGGTCTTCGTATATTCCCCACACTTTTGCACAAGTTTTCTAAAACTATTTGAAAAAAATGCGCATTCTTTCGGCGCGCCGACGTAATCTTATGTATGTTTACATAGTACCGGATTTCTTCCTGCTGGGTAATCCGGTCACTTTTGATTGTCTGCGGAAGTTCCGGCGACTAATTAGGAGTTGAAGTAAGCGAAAGTTTGTTCCTACATATTTTTATATTTTCTAAGCTGTATATCAACCAAAATACTAAACTAGACCGTCAAGCCGCCTCGCTGCCGTTAGTCAAATATATGTCGGCCCAACCCTCTAATATACATTTATTTTGAAAATACATGTATATAATTGAAAATCTTTAAAATACTATGAAATTATTGAATGAACAAAATTAATTTTTGATTTTCCATTACCTATTTATGCTTTCAAAATTTTCAAAGAAAGTAAAACTCTACAGATACACTAACGAACAAACAGACAGACACATTCGTAAAAACCTGATTTTCGGATTAAGGGGGTCTCAGAATTATTAGAAAGGACAAGTATTTTTTCTTTCAATCCTAAAAAATAAGAATAAAAATCGAAAAATTCAATTTTTGGAAAAACATAAGAGACGAAAAAATATAATAAAAAAGTTATTATTATTATTACACCATTAAGCCATTTCCCTTTCGGGGTAGGCGTGACTCACTCGGCAGGGGAAAGGAGTAGTGTGTGGAAGAAATAGAGATTTTTCAGATTGATCCAGAATTCTCGTGCTATTTAAGTAAATAGCACGTTTGTTCCGCAACACTGCTCCGACCCAGGTTGCTGATCAATCTCTCTAGCAATCACCCCAAGCGAAGAACCTCGCGAAGTCGTTGTGCATATTCCCACTTGGGTCCATTAATAGCCAAGGTCTTTGTTTCAGGCGTCATTCACTCTACTGACACTCTTTTTATTAACTATTTGCCGTCATACTTTCCTGTCCTGGCATACTTCTCTAGCTTCTTTTATGTCCATGCATTTTTTCATGCAGGCTCTCGCGTTTCTGTGACTTCTTATGTCTCTTCTAAGCAGGGTTTCATTAACACATTCTAACCATTCTTTCCGCGGTCTACCTCTGGGCACGCTGCCACTTACTTTACCTTGATACACTTGTTTCGTTAGTTATTCATTTGGCATTCTCTCAACATGCCCGAACCATCTTAACCGATTTTTTCCCCATGTGTCTACTAACGTCTCTTCTGCACCACATTCTTTTAGAATTATCTCGTTACTTACTTTGTCCATCATGGTTTTCCCGTGCATTATGCGCATGACTCTCATGTCAATTGCGTTAATTTTACTTTTATCTTTTTCTTGATAAGTCCATGTCTCGCTACCGTATTGTACAGTCGGTACAAATATAGAATTATGTATTGCCATTTTAGCTTTATTTGATATATTTTACTTCTGATAGGGGGACCTGCTCTACCAATAACCTTCTTACCTTCATTTATTCGTCTATCTAATTCCTCATCTATCTTCCCATCCCTAGTAAATAAGCTACCAAGGTATACGAATTTATCAACTTGTTCAATTCTCTCATCATTTAATAAAATATTGCATAGCGTTTTCTCACTCTTTCCTTCGAACACCATAGTTTTTGTTTTATTTGCCTTAATTTTGAGGCCCATGCACCTCATGCTTGCATCTAGTTTATTCATCATTCTTTGTAGGTCTTCAATAGACTCTACCAAAACAGCCTTATCATCTGCGAACGCTAACCCTCCTACCCTTACTGTTTCGAGATCCACACCCTCTTCGTCGAAGAGAGCCATTCTTAAACAATTGTCCATAAATAATATAAATGACCATGAAGACATAACGCATCCTGATCTAACTCCTTGAATAATATCGAAACAGTCACTCAGTTTCCCATTCACTCTTAAACTCGCTTTGCTACCTGTATATATTGCTTTTATAGCTTGTAGGATCCATCCATTGACTCCATACTCTTTCAGAACTTCCCAAAGTTTACTTCTATCTACCTTGTCAAAAGCTTTTTCTAGGTCAACAAATGCACAGAAAACTTTTTTTCCTACTCTCAAACTTTTCTCTTTTATTTGCCTTATGCTAAATATTTGATCGTACATGACCTTCCTGGCATAAAACCACTTTGGACTTCCCAAATCTTTGCTTCTGTTATTTTCATTACCCTACGAATAAGTATTTTTCAATATATTTTACTTACGGTGCTTAATAAGCTAATCCCT
>NC_046661.1:46800105-46823570 GCF_010883055.1 Belonocnema kinseyi | reverse complement strand
TTACCGTTTTTCAAGTTCTTAATTATATCCCTAACCTCAGCGACACAGACTTTTTCAATTGAGTTTTCCATCGCATCGTGTTCAACATCGCAGTTGTGGTGTTCTATAGCTTCATCTCCGAATTGTCTTCTAAAATAGTCTCTGAAAGCCTCTAGTATTCCGTCTGCATCATATGCCATTTCTCCCCTACTATTTCTCAAGTTGACAATTTCTGTACTTTTATTTCCTTTCATTTTTTTATAAAGTAGTTTCCTGCTTTCTTCAAAGTCGTTTTGTATTTTTGTCTCTTCTTCTGCTCTAATTGTACCTTCACTTTCATTAACTAATCGTTTAAGTATCCTGTTTTCGCGTCTATAATGATTTCTATGTCTACTTATTTCCTCATTGCTAAGACCTGCGATGTTCAAAGTTCTCTTGTACGCTTCCCTTTTTGCTTTTAACACTTTAGAAAAACTACACAAGCCACAATAACATTTTTTTTACAGTAATTTTCGCCAAACGTATATATATAACAATTTGCTTAGAACCATTTTACACTAGGATGCGTATTGTTAGTTTGAATCGTAAAAAATAACATTTAAGTAAACAAATTAAAATTACGGGAAATGACACAACTTGCAATAAAATGTTTGATAACATTTTTTTATAGGACGTGTTATTTTTACATTCTCATATAATGAGAAGTTATTCGTTTTTTGTAAAATTTCACTTTGTCGGTTTTCATCAAATCTTCACGATTTGAATCACACTGAGTCAGAAAAAACGATTTTTATGAAGGTCTTTGTCTGTCTGTAGTCTGTAGTCTGTATTCTGTAGGCAAGATAACTTTCAAAAAATTTATCAGATTGGGTTCTGCTTTGGCACACTTTTTAAGGCCTAAAAAGAAAGAACAAGTTCTTGATCCAGCTATTTTGGACCAAAATTCAAAAAGTGAGCACGTTTTCAAAATTTTTAAGACCACATTTTTTCAAGATTTCAAAATTCTATGAACAGTTATTCATCCCAAACAGTTTACATTCATGACTTTTTTCTATTAAAATAAAATCATTAGAGTTAAAGCACTTTCAAAATCCAAAAAAACAAACCAAAATGAACATTTTAAGCCAAACAACGCATGATATGAACAAAAGTCAAGAGAAGAAAAACATTAATCTTTTAAGACCCTACAAAATTATCGTAACAAATTTATTGATTTGGTCGAAAATTTAGAATTTTATCGTACGAAAGATAATGAAAAATCCAAAAATTCCATTTTTTGGTCAAACTGTGCAAGGTACGAAAAAATTGAATGAACTAAAGTTACGTCCCCTAAAAAGATCTACAAACTTGTTAACAATCACTTTTCGATAGGACGGGTAGTTTTTGTTTTTAGTCGTAAAAAAACAATATTAAAAATTAAAAATAAATTCAATTTTGGGACTAACGACATAAGCTACAAAAAAAATAAAACAAAACTTGTTTATCCAAAAAAAGGCTAGTAATGTTTATTTTTACTGTTTTATAGGATGCGCAGTTTTTGTTTATTCGTAAATGAATCAAACTAAAAATATTAATAATTTGACAAACAACCCAAACTATGAAAAAAATAAATAGACTCATTCAAGTTTTTCATGAATAATTTTTTAAAGGACACTTAGTTTTTTCTTTAATCGTAAGATATTACCTTTAAAATAAAAAAAATTAAATTATTTCAATACATTTTTTAAAATATTTTTTTTAAACGACACAAGGTATGCACTGAAATTAAAATACAGAAGTAGTTCAGCCAAAGAAAGACGAAAAAAATGTTTTTAAAAGTTTCTTTAACCAAAAATATCTACAAATCTGTTATAAAATCTGATTTAAAAAAATATATGGTAAAGAAAAATCTGCCTACTTTGCGGACGCGTTCTTATAGCGCTGTGTGCGTGGCTCGATGATGCATTTACCTCGCGCTACACGCTCAATCTTTGTGTTTGCCTTGCATTTGTGCACAATTTTTTAAAAATTAAAGGTCAAAACATCGAGAACTTCTATTTGGTGATTGAGAATCCTCTTTTGTCGAACCTCCTTCGGGAAAAATTCAAATTTAAAAATTCTCTTTGTGGTTGTTCATATAAAGAAAAAAATTTAACAATTTATCCTCATGACTTTTTTTGAAAAATCAAAAATTACTAGAGTTATAGCATTTTCAAAATGTAGAAAAACAAACTAAAATGAAAATTTTAACCCAAACAACGCATGACACGAATTCAAAATTTAATCGTACCAAAAATGTTTGAAACCACATTTTCTCAAGATGTAAAAATTCTCTGCACGGTGGTTCACAGTACTCAGAAACTCAAACAATTTATCCCGATGACTTTTTCCTTTAAAAAGAAATGATCAGAGTCAGAGCATTCTCAAAATAAAAAAAAAACAACTAAAATGAACATTTTAAGTAAAAAGACGCACGATATGAAAAAAAGTAAAGAAAAGAAAAACTTTTCTTTTTGAAAGCCCTACAGAACAACTTGGCAATCTGATAAGTACCTGAAAATTCTAAGAGATGGCATTAGTATTCACTAATGTGAACCATTTTCGTTGAGCTTGATCCTTCAAATGACGCCTGTCAAAACTTCAGCCATTTATGTTTACGCATTTACAAGTTACAGCACTGAGAAGCGACTAACCTCCGAGTTTTTTTTAATATGGAAAAACCTGAGTTTCGAGTTTTGATCAAACACTACTATCCTCGCAAGAAAACGATATCCGAGACCAAGGCCAAGCTGCATAAGTATTACCCGGACTCTGCACCGTCGATTGGAATGATTCATAAGTAGTTTACCGAGTTTCGTTGTGGCTGTACGAGCACTGTGGATGCTGAACGATCTGGGCACCCAAAAAGGTCACTACACCAGAAAATGTCGAAAAAATCCATGATATGATGTTGAATGATCCCAAAGTGAAATTGAGAGAGGTAGCTAATGCTGTAGGCATATCATTGGAACGTGTGGGCAATATCGTGCATTCAGTTTTGGGCATGAAGAAGCTCTGCGCGCAATGAGTGCCGCGTTTGCTCACAGTGGACCAAAAACGAATTCGTTTGACAACTTCCCAGTAGAATTTGGCATTATTTTCACGGAGGCAAAACAGTGGGTTCCACCGGGCCAAAGTGCTCCGAAGCGCCCATAAACGCAAACATTAGGTCGGATAGGTTATGGCCTCCGTATTTTGGGATGTCGGTCCGTTCACCTTTGATTTTAAAAGCTCTGTGACTGAATGCGGAAGAAATGCAAAGACGTAGCGCGGAGTGCGTAGCGCGAGGTAAATACATAATCGAGAGCAAAGCGCGAGATGAATACAACATAGAGCGCGAAGCGCGAGAACCAACAGTCGCGCGCCCTAGGCGCACTCAAACTTGCGAGTCGCGCGTATAGCGCGCGACAAGACTGTGCCCGCGTGGCGGGCAGATTTTTTAAATTATAAAAACAAGACAATGAAAATACGTATGTCTTAATACTTAATCCTGTGGAGCTGAGAATAAAGTATAATTTAAAATAAGAAACAAATATTAAAGTAGTAGTAGTGGAAGCTTCTAATGTGTCCCCTAAGGGTTTACATTTTTCTTACACCTTCTCTATTCCTTTACACACCCTCCACACAATTACTTGGTGGTGGAAGAGGGACCTACAGTTTAAGGTGGGTTCCGAACCACCAAGAGCAACAGCCTTAAGTATTTAGAGAAAACCTTTTTCTCTAGAGGTACCGGTCCCACGACTCTCCGGAGATGAACAACTCCCTTGCTAGGCTAAGTGTTCACCGCATGGGCCACCGAGACTCTTCCAGAGTGCGAGGCGGGAATCGAACCCGCGAGCCGAAGGAGTGGGTCCAAAGCCTACGCTTTAGCCCCCACGAATTTATTTTCAAATATCTAAATAAGCAATCCCAGGCTGAGGTACATAAATTAATTTAATATACATTTTACATACAAGTGTTGAACATAATGTAGAAAAGTTCACATTTCGGACAAAAATTAATTTATACCTTGACCTTTGGTTTTAAAATATCTATGCACAAATGTGTGTGGAATATAAATACCGAGCGTAAAGCGCGAGATCTAACAAATACGCTCCCCAAGCGCGCTTAAAATTGCGAGCGAAGCGAGCATCGCACAATAAGAAAATTTGTAGATGTACATCTAGAAGAATGTATACTAATGTAATGTAACTATTAAACTCATCCCTTAAACAAAGAAAATGCACATAGAGATATTTTGAAGATGATTCTAAAGGTGTTGCATTTCAAGAGAAATTCAATGGTGCACTTGATTCAACTTTATTTTGCAATATGTGAATCAACAATCACAGATCGAGGTGCAGAAATAAATTTAATATACGTTTGATACAATAGTGTTAAACATAATGCAGAAAACTTCTCATTTTAGGCAAAATTAAGTGTGGAGCACGAAATACGTGATGGGAATGTGTTGGTTAAGGCCGAAGGAGTTTCAACAAAAGAGAATTAATAATCAGCAAAATTACAGTTTTCGATGGTTCGCCCCTAATTTTTAAAGCTCTGCAAACAAATGTGTTAGTAGTACAAAGACCGAGGTCGAAGTGCGAGATCCAACAGACGCGCGCCCCCAGGCGCACTTATACTGATGAGCCGCGCGCCCAGCGTGTGATGAGAATGTGCACACTCAGCGGGCAGATTTTTTATTTTCAATTTACAGTAAGCGAGACCGATGGCGCGCTCGAGCGCGCGTGTTTCTGTCTTTTGAGTTATTTTGTAAGTATTTGTGATTTTTTTTACAGTTTGGACTAATTCAAATTAATCCAAAACAATCTGAAGCAATTTTTCGATCCTCTTAAAACCATTTTAATCTGTCTTTCAACCTCAAATTAAATTTCAATCTCAATACATGTCTCAAAACCCGAAATGCAATGGGATGGACCCGAGGCTCACTTATCAATCCTTCCTCATTCATGTATCAGCCTGAATGGATAAGTGTGAATCCAGAAGCAAACCGAATGAATCACAATCGAATCGGAAACAAACTTTCACTCTATCCGAGTGAATTGGAAACTAATCCAAACTTAATTTTCATTCCTTTAAAATCCGGGCGTATATATAAACTTGAATCTTGACACAACTTTTAATCAGTTTCAAACCGCCCGCCTAACACAGTTAGGACGCTTCTCGAAAAACCCAGATCTTTCCCCGTTTTGTTCGGAAAAAGTATGGGTCCAAACCTGGGACGGAACTAGGTTTTTTGGGGAGTGTTCTATGTGGGTATTCTGAGGAATCCGAGGCTCTTCCAAAAAATATGTTCAACCCTTCCCAATTCTAAAACAAACATTAACTTCAATCCGAATTAATCCATGCTCGCCATTCAATTATTTTCAATCCGAATGAATCTATCCATTTGTAGAAAATCTCTAAAATTTTACGTTTTTCGTGTATATTTCAGTATTATCCGGAAATTTGAATATTTGTTAAGTTTCTTCAATATTAATACGAATTTTTACTTAGTATTAATTTTTTAAGTTTTTTTGTTTGTCCCATGGTTTTCGAGATAATGCACAGTTTTGACTTTTTCCTTTGGAAATCTTTTTATTGGGTTAATTTTTAGTGGCGGAGAACCGCCGTTTGTATAAAACCCTAAATATTTTTTTTAGTTTTCGCGTATCTCGCCGTTTTCAAGATAACTCCAAATTTTTATTTCGAAACTGTTTCTGCTATACTAATTCGGGGTGCCCGATGACCATCCCGGAATGGAATATCCTGAAAATGTTGTCCCTTTCGCGTATCTCTACTTTACTCTGTTCGTTGTGGATGGTCGAGGATCTTTATGAAACAGTGAAATTTTTTTGAACCCTCGCGCATCTTTCATCATTTTCAAGAATAAATCAAAATTAGATTATTTATCCAATTTTAATCATTCTATTGGGATATTTTGACTTTGCTCAAAACAGTCCTGCTGTGCAAGCTCCTTAAGATTTGTTTGTTGTTCATGTATCTCTGATCGTTGGGATATAATTCAAAAAATGTTATTCCTGTTTTGAATACAATTTTTTTATTCATTAGTTTAGTCACGGTTGTTTGAGAAGACCCCTCTGCAAAATCCTTAGAATGTAATTAGTTTTCACGATTCTATAAACGTTTTCGAAAAAATCATATTTCACATTTTTTAATTTGATCAAATCTATTTATTGCTGCAGATCGGAGAGACCAAGAATCATCCCCCTTTTGAATATGTTGTCGGTTTCCGCAGCTCCCTTACCGCCTTTAAGCTAACTAAAAATTTTCTTTGACCGTTGTCAGTTTCCGCTTATTTCTTACCGTTTTTAAGACAACTCAAATTTTTTATTTTTTTGTATTTAAGAAATATTTTTATTAGGCTAGTTCATGTAGTTATAAAACAAAACCCTTCTTTAAAAACCTTAAAATTTTGGTATACAGCGATTCCCTTCAGCAAAACCCTGAAAATGTTGTCAGTTTTCGAGTATCGCTCACCCTTTTCATGACAACTCAACATTTTTGGTATTTAAAACAACATTTTTTTATTGGGTTAGTTTATGTAGGTCGAATACAATAACTCTATGTAAAAACCTGAAATTTTTCGTCGAAAGCGATTCCCCTCTTGGAAACCCTAAAAATATTGTCAGGTTTAACTTATCTTTCAGGGTTTCAAAATAATTCAAAATTTGCACTTTAAGCTATAAATGTTTACGCTTTTGAAATTGGAAATTTAGGGAAATTGGGACCAATAGGGTTAAGAGACTCAGCATGAAGTTAACCGAAATGCATGATAGATTCAAATCCAGCGTCAAGTATATGTCTGACCTATGAGGAATCGGGTCTTCTTCTTTTTGGAATTCATTCTTTTAATATTTGCATAATATTTCTTCCTACATACTAATTTTCTTATGAAGTTCGTCGTGCAGAGAGAACGCGTCAAACTCAAACTGCGCGGTTATATTAACAAAATGGTGAAATTAAGCGGTTGCGTGACTTGAACGAAACGGGACCCTCAATTGGCTAGACCATTTATTTATTAGGTCACGCTTTAACACACCACGTCCCTTCCCTGACAGCAACTCCACCAATAAGGAATCTCCGATTCTATCCTTGATGTTCAATCCACTTATTGGATACACTTTTCCAATTTGAGAAAAAATCTTTATAGAATAGAAAAATACACTTTTTAGTTTTGAAGAATGAAGTAGAGTAGAGCCCGTGGAGCAGCCAAAGGCGAAATACAAAACGGTTATGGTGGAATTACATAGGAAAGAATAGTATAATATTCGTTGACCAATGTCATGATTGCTTTAGAGTTTGAAACTTGACGTTTCTTCCCTAACAGCAACACTACCAATAAGGAATCGGGTCTTCACATTTTTTCGTTACACTTTTCGAGATATTTCAAGATATTTCGATATTCAATATGTATTATCTTTTTATAGGCCGTCTCCACGCTGTATTTAAGAGCATATCTATAAGATAGTGTATTTTGTTAAATATAGGGGCTTGGCTACACACTATCTTTAACGGTTTATTTTAAGTTGGCAGAACGGAGTGGCATATTCAAAAATTGTATAGATAATTACACTTGATATGATGAATACCTTTAATACCAACAATGCAACATAAAAGGATCGAAGGCCTGAATCAGGTTAGGATTTCTTTAACTATTCCAAATGGTTATAAGGATTCTCTCAAAAAATACTTATTGTATTATTATTAATTTATACTCAGGAGTTTTTAGATTCAAAATAACTTTTTTGTTTTTTTTTCGCGGACATTGCCGCGTGCTCTCACCTTCACTCTAAATCCTTTCTTTTTCCTGCTCAATACTCTTTGTGTGGCAGCCCTGAACTGTCTTTAGTAGGGATCTCGAATGTGTTTAACCACGAAGTTCTACAAGGAGACCGCACGCCATGTGTTTCGACTGACGCCAGTTCACGATCGCCTGTCCTCCGAGTTTTATGCCTTCCCAGATTAGAGCGCCCCTTCAGTGAAAATATAAAATTAGAAATTGTTGTCTGTTCGGAGAATCGAGTGTGTTTATAGGTTCAGTTTGGTTATGTCAAGTGTCAGTTGGTGTCACGCACGCAGTGATAATGCTTGTATAATTCATATAATTATATGAATAATGCCATTAAAACAAGAGGAGGAATATAAAAACAATAGAATGCAAGTATAGATATTGAGGATTTTGCGTCTAATACCTCTCTCTTTCTGTGGCCTACTACCCAAATCACAGCCCTTACAAAAACCACGCGACATTATTTTATCACTTATTACCGCCTATCTTAAACACTGTTTTGACTCAGCTGCACACTGTCTTCCATACAATTTGTCTTAAAGATATGCTCTTCAATACAGCGTGGAGCCAGGACATCAGAATATGATAAGAATCTTCATTTAGATTTTTGATGGTTTACCTTTTATTCTGAACTGAAATAGTCGAGAATCGTCATATCGACTAGTAACAGTCGAATTTTTGATGAATTTTGAATGCGATTGTCCACCTTTTATTTCTTACCTATAATAATTGAAATCAGTTATTGAGACCGTTCATTGAAATAAAATGCAATTTTGCAAAGTTACGAACTATCCTCCAATATCTGAAAACAGACGCGATGATTTTTGAAAAGTATTAAGTTTAATATATTTTCGCGCTCCTGTAAATTGAACAAAATATGTTTTTATTAAGTGCAACCCTTTAGATTATCATAATTTCATTTGAATTAATAAAATAACATTTTTCGCTTAAAAGCGAATCGACGGACCCCATTATTATTAAGAATTCTTCTAAGAGTTTCTTAGATAATGATTGATGATGCAAAATTAATTAAAAATTTGTAGCATTACATGGTATTCCTGAAATAAAATAAAAACGATTGACCTATGTTAGTAATGCATTAGGTGTGTCCAAAAATAAAAACAAAAGCCTGAATCCGCCTAAATCGGGTCGGGCGCCGGTTCACGGATTGTTGGGTTGACCCACAAATCCGTATTCAATCTGCAAATCATCAGTCGTAGGATTTTTGCGCAAAAAACTTTTTTAGCAACAACTTACCTCCACACGAATTAATCTATTTAGTTTTCCATTTGAGAAATTCAATAAAACTTACTCAAGGACGTTAGTGTGGTCCTAAATTTGTAGAATTAGAGTAATTTTTTCTCGAAAATGTTTGTCATTTTTGTTTTAAATTTCCAAAAATTCACCAGTATATACGCGTTTCTGTGCTTTATATTTAACCCTTGTTTGGCACAGGGGATCGTATACGATCCCAGTCGTTTTAAATTGAAAAATTAGAGTATCTAAGCATAAGGGCAGCAGGTTCATAGTAACATATGTCGATAATTCAGATGTTAAACTAACTTTCAGGGTATAGAGCGTAAGGCTTGGTCGGTTCATCTCTATGCAGCAGTCCCAAGACCAAACAAGGGTCAACTTCGCAATTGAGCAACTCGATATCTCAATTCATTTAAATGCAAGTTGTTGCAAAAAAATATCGATACATTTTGAATCATATTATGTAAGATCTGATGGTTTTTCGAACACTGAATAACCAATCCGACAAAATCACACGCGTTAGCGGTTGTTCATTGACTGCTCGCCGCCTCGTTCTCTCTGCTGCGAAGCGCTCTTCCTGGCGGTGGGGGTAGACCCCGGATCGTATAAGGGCCTCCCTTGGTAAGGGAGCTTAAGGGAATTTATTAAAATGGCAAAATTATGGAAACCGGGATTCAACTTTAAAGCCGCAATTTTGAATATTTTTTCTTGCTTTCTTGCATACGGCATCCAAATGTTAGTCTATTTTGCTGTCCAGCGCCGGTTTTTGGATCAAATGTTTATTTTTTGTTTAATAATAAAACAGGAGAGAACAATAGAGAAAATTTTCAGTGACATTCAGTACGGACTCTCGCAGCATTCTCATCGACCCTCGTGAAACTCAAGAGGCAGAAAACCTGGAGCGCGTCAAATGGTGCGTCGAGATGCTTGTAAATCATGACCCATTGATTGTTATGAGATGCAGGTCACTTACAAATACCTAAATTACGAAAGCTTAAATTGATTCAGTTTTAATTAACAGAATTAACTTGTTCGTATAATTGAAATAAAGTGAAAACAAGATTCATGAAAATCGGTTAATATTTGCAGTAATGATAGAAATTTTAAAGTGCACACGACAGTATAGCCAGATAAGTCGTAGCGTTTCGAACCATGCGGAATGAACTATCTTTTCATTGACAAGAGATTCATGCCAGTTACGAAGCCTAACATTTGAAAGGATTACTGGATACAATTTTAATTGCCAGAATTTGTTTTCTTCATAAAATTAGAAGAAAGTGGAAAACATATTCCGGAAAATCCATTAATAATTGCAGTAAGAATGGAAACGTTGAAGTCCATTCAAAAGTGTAGCTTTGCCGACAACTTGACACCTACTCCCTCAATCCTAATAACAGGTACTTTATCTAAACTGCTCATTTAAAAAGTGTTATTAATTTCGAATAATAAGCTATACTAAATGAATTAGCAGTTTGCTAGTTAACAATGTGAGAAAAGCTTACTAGAGCAATTACTGACTTCTTTCGATAAAAATTATCATTTTCGTCTTGTGCACTTACTTGAAATTCAAATTATGAGCTTTTTAATAAGATGAAATGAAAAATTGGGTTTAAAAGGTGATCGTAAGTATTCTATCCATATATAAACGGACAAAATTGTTCAAATGTATATTTTTGAGAGATGTACAGCATCCTTGAATCGCAGATTTCTACACCTTCATATTCGGTAAATATTACTTTGCGAGTTTACAAGTTGGAATCCAGATTTCGGGAAAATATTTACATTAAAAAGAAACAGAAAATTCTGATAATTAATCCATTTTCTGTTATTGGAGGTAGTTCTTCTTAATCTTTATACAGTTTCCACATAAATTGTTATATGGATGACACATTTGAATAAAAGACACACAGTATTTACGAAGAACCCTAAAAGTTGTAACTGTAACATTGTTTTCGACGGTATTCCCTCTCATAGAAAAAATTCTCACAAAGGGAAGATTCTGCTAAAGCTACAGGTCTTTCAGTAATAAAAGGCATGGCATGAGGGTGGTCTAACATTTTTTCACATACTTCCATGCATATCGCCCAGGATTCAACATGAAAAAAATATTTTTCACCGGTTTCGGAAAAGTTTCTTATAGCTGGGTAAAGGGTTTCAAATTATCTAAACAAAATTGATGATGAGCCCACAATTTTTTAAGTTAAAGGATTTTCAAAATTTTCGATTTTTTTCAAATTATGGAAATTTTTGTCAAAGTTTCTTATAGATGGGTTAAGACCTGCAAATTATACAAATAAACTTTCCAATTATCAAGAAAATTAAAAAAGTTATATACTTTTCAAAAATTTGAAAATTTTCAAAAAATATAAAAAATTATTTTTTTTTCATAGATCTAAAAATTTCATACGAAATTTGCACTAGATACCAACTATATTTTAAAACTATTATAAGTGAATTTTCCAATTAGCCCACAATTTAAAAAATTAGGAGCATTTTCAAAATTTTCAATTTTTTTTTTAATTTTAGAAATTTGTGTCAAAGTTTCTTATATGTGTGTAGAAGACTTGCAAATTATTGAAATAAAATTTTCAATTTCGATGAAAATTAGAAAAGTTATATACTTTTGAACATTTTGAAAATGTGCAGAAAAATAGAAAAAAATATTCTCTTGTCAATGAATACATAGTTCGTTCCGCATGGTTTGAAACGTTACGACGTATCTGGCCATACTGTCGTGTGCAATTTAAAACTTCTATTATTACTGCAAATATTAACAGATTTGCATGATTCTTGTTGGAATGGAAGCTTGTAATGTGTCCCCTAAGGGTTTACATTTTTCTTACACCTCCTCTATTCCTTTACACACCCTCCACACACTTACTTGGTGGTGGAAGGGGGACCTACAGTTTAAGGTGGGTTCCGAACCACCAAGAGCAACAGCCTTAAGTACTTAGAGGAAACCTTTTTCTTTAGAGGTACCGGTCCCACGACTCTCCGGGGATGAACAACTCCCTTGCTAGGCTAGTGTTCACCGCATGGGCCACCGAGACTCTTCCAATTATATGAATAAGCTAATTCTGTTAATTAAAATTAAATCAATTAATGCTTTCATACTTTAGGTATTTGTAACTGACCTGCATCTCATAACAATCAATGGGTCATGATTTACGAGCATCTCGACACGCCATTTGACGCACTCCAGGTTGACTGCCTCTTGAGTTTCACGAGGGTCGATGAGAATGCTGCGAGAGTCCACACTGAGTGTCACTGAAATTTTTCTCTATTGTTCTCTCCTGTTTTATTATTAAACAAAATGTAAACATTTTATCCAAAATCCGGCGCTGGCCAGAAAAATAGACCAACATTTGGATGCCGTATGCAAAAAAGCAGGAAAAAATATTCAAACTTGCGGTTTTAAAATTGAATCCCGTTTTTCATTATTTTGCCGGGCTAATAAATCCCCTTAAGGGTTTATGCTCTACAACCTTCTGTTAGAAATTCTATTTGATTCAATATTATATTTAAATAATACCTTCTCTTGATGAGAATGTAAAAATTTTTCGCGGATTTAAGAAAAAATGAAAAAAAAATGTTATAAATCTATAATTTACAATAAAATCTTTAATTATAGGACACTTTTTTGGAGACAAGCCTTGCTCAAGCCATGTAGAATACTTGTCCAAAGTTTCACACTGGAAAAAACGGTAGTAGTCCCAAATATTTTATTTCGTAAAATATGTGGCTAGTACTATACTTTATTTTTTGGCACAGCCACTGTAATTGCTGTTGGTACTAATCACATTGTAATTTAAACAAACCGAGTTGCATACTCTATGCGTACTATCGACAAAATTAAACGAATCAAAACTTAGTACTTTATCAACACATCTTCTAACATAACTTCCTTAATGGTTCGAATTGATTTACAGAATTTGTTAAGTAAGCCCTATAGATGCTGGTTTTTCCCGTTATAGATATGGCAAGGGGGACTTTGAGTATTTTTTTTATCAATTCAGAGAGTACTGCTCATTCAGAAATTCCCATTCCAAATAAATCCTTGCAGAAAATGGGAAAGAATAATTATTATTTTAAATTAAATATGGATCTTTCAATACCGGTGGAAATCCCTGCTTGTTATGCAGGAATACGACCTAGTAATGGCAGTGATATGGCAAGTAGACGTCTCGTCTGGAAACAGAACTATTCGCATTGGGAATGAAAAGACCGGAACTTGAAGACATGGAAGATCTGCACGTAGATTTGATTTATATGTTAATCACCAGACAGCTGTCGTACATTGACATCGGCGTTTTCAAGTGAGCAGTTTCGATCTCTAGAATACATCCTTTAGAATTATAGAACATCCTAGTATCTGCCACGACCATAATGCCTTTATGTATTTATTATTCTTTATTATTATTTATTTATTCTATCACTTTATCTTTGGAATATGTACGTAAAGTAAAAAATAGTATTTTATGCCAAAATTTTTTCAAATTTATGAAAAATTCCGAAATTTATTTAGAGTTGCGTGAAATTTTTTCAATCGTTTTAATTCATGTTATTAGCCAAAGTTAAGAAAATTTAGAAGTTTTGAAAACTTTAAAATTTGTGAAGGTGTTTAAATTTTTTTTAAATTTTGGAATTTTTAAACATTCATAGTACAGTATTCAAAAGGTGGAATAACTTATCCTAATGACTTTTTTCACGAAACCAAAAATTATCCAAGTTATAGCGTTTACAAAATTAAAAAAAACACACGAAAATGAACATTTTAAGAAAAATAACGCAGGATATGAAAAAAAGTCAGGAGAAGAAAAAATTTGATTTTTAAATGCGCTACAATATTCTCATAACAACTTGTTGAATTTTTTTGAAAAATCAAAAATTCAAATTTTAAAATCAAACAAAAGAATGGATAATCCAAAAATTATAGTTTTTTATGCAAAAATTTCACAGTATTTTAAAGATTTTCAAAAGTTGCAATAATATGTTTGATACAAATTTTTTTGAAACAATGCGCTTTTTTTTAAACGGAACAATTAAACTATGTCTGTTTTAACACCAATGCAAGTTATGAATTATAATAGTATAAATTTATGGAAATGAGGTAAAATTTGAGGGATAAACTCGAGTGCGAAACACGAGATACGTTTACGTTTAGCTTTAAAAAGTCTGTGCACAAAAATCGAGCGCCTAGCGCGCGATACATGTACTATCGAGCGCAACGCACGAGAACCAGCAGTTGCGCGCCTCCGGCGCGCTCAAGCTCGCGAGCAAAGCAATCTGCGCGTGTAGCGCTCGATGAGAATGTGCCCACGAGGCGGGCAGATTTTTTTGTTCCTAATTATCTTGATATGTTGAGACTTCGTTAGTTTTGTCTAACCTGAACCCTCGAGTTCGCCTTCATGAAAGAGCGTTTTGCCTACGGGCTGCTTGTTAATGAACCCTTGCTTACCACTTTAGTGGAGCTTCTTGTCGCAGTGACAATGCGTAGGTGCAGCCAAAAGAAATTTAAATAAACTCTCCAGCGCTGGAAGAAAACTTTCTGAGACAAAAGAGATATAACATATGGAATGTCTTGTTCACAATATGAGAGACTACCAGCACCTTCAAAGCAGTTGTGTAACGAATAATTGAATGGTCGGTAACCATAAGGGGCTAACCCTTATTTAGAAAATTTTTCAGGGAAACGAAAAAACTGTTCACCGAGTACGTCTTGGGATATTATTTTGAGGAACTTTGTTATCTGACTAAAAATGATCAGATTCAGTTTTTTCATTTTCCGAAAAAAAAGCATAACATATAGGACACATTGGACGATAAAAAAACAGAAAAGTTAATTTTGAAAATTTGATGGGTTACCTCCTTTTGGTTTCTAAACATTCAATTATAGTCGATAGTAAAAAAAGGGTTTTTACATAGAGAACAACAAATTTCATTCAAAACAGTTTTGTTTAGTACAACTTTCCGAGAAAATCGTACTATTTCGGCATTTCATCGTAGTTCAATAACGGGAAATATATATTTAAAAAATTAAATCTTCTAGATTTTATACATCAGGCCAAAGGTTCTTAACAAATATCAAAAATCCACGAAAATTACACAAGCACACAGAAAAAAAAAGTCTGCACGAGACAAGTGACTAGGATACCCTCATGGATTTGACGAAAAATTAACAAAAGCAGAGCAAGAGAAAGACATAGCGACATTTGCGTAATGTTTCAAGTTATTTTGCACACGAAACAAAAATATCCATTGAATTTTATAGAACTGATCCTATAGTAGAGGATACGCTAGGTAGTTCAATAAAAGCTAAAATTGTCTTTGTTTTACATTGCGTTGCACTAGTCCCGAAACTATCGAGAACAGGTTCATAAAATTATAACCGAATTTTTGTCACAAAAAATAAATATTTTGTATTATTATATTGTTACCATTATACTTTCATATTTGTTCACATGTTTGAGCACACAGTTATTAAATATTATAAAATCATTACACTATTTATAATCGCACGCTATGAATGTTTTTATTCGCCGCAGTTTCGAACCCTATAAGTTTCGCATTCTTAACGCCTAAAGCTTCTCGGCTAGCCTAGCTTAAGCATGAAAAAAAATCTGAAACATAAACTACAGCTGTCCAAGGCCATCTAGAAATTTTTGTGACCGATTCTGTGAAAAATATTGCTACGCATATAATAATATATGTAATAAGATTTTAGATTTTAGAAATATTACAAATTATTATTGTATATTTTATGTGCGTAGATTTAAACTAAATCCAAAAATATTTCAAGATATTTTAAAATATTTTTAAAAATTCAATATATATTTTCAGAAATTTAATACATTTTTAAGGATTTTCACAAATTTCCAAAGATTTCGATACATTTAACAGAGTAAAGAATTCAAGAACATTATTTTTATTTTGAGATTACTTTAAAATCTTTAAACTCATTAAAATTCTACCGAAATTCCTTATCTAAATCTGGCTTCAGAATTTCTCCTACATATCTCAGCTTTCCCCTAGATGCAGAAAATAGGGGACAACCTAGGGATATTCTGGACATTATTTTGATGATATAAGTATACGGAAGAATAAACGTACTGGTGTCATATTCTTTTGTGTTGGGACTCGTAAAGACGAAATTCATACACAAAAATTCCCCAGTATGCTGACCGTTTCCTCTGGTCAGGATAAATCTAGAGAAATTGAAGGTCTTGCGCATGTTATACTGACCTCTTAATATTTTTCCCTAGATGCAAAAAGTAGTGAAAATACTAGGGATTTTCTTGTCACACAGGCCATACAAAAAATTTTCCTGCACGAAACATGTGACCAGGCTACTCTCGTAGATTTTGAGCCGATGAATTCAAATCTGGCCTCATAATTTCTCGTACACGTCTCAGTTTTCCCCAATATGCAGAAAACAGTAAAAAAACTAGGAATATTCTGGACGTTCTTTTGATAATACCAGTATACGCGGAAGTAGACACGTGGATTTTATATTCTCAAGTGTCGCAACTTATAGAGACTTAATTTTTACACAGAAATTACCTAGTGTGCTTGGGCACTTCTAGGGAAATTAAAGGTCTTTCTCATATTATATAGATTGGTACGGGAAAAAATAACAAAAATGCCATATCATTTGCAGGTTAGCGCGCTAAATCTAAATGTGAAACCCAAAATTTTTCACGTTTTCTGCATTTTCTCTCTAGATGCAAAATGTAGAAAACCCCTAGGGACTTTCTGGTCACACAGGCCCGCCAAAAAAAAGTTGCCTGCACCAAGCTTGGGGAAATGGAAGGCACACTAAAGAATTTATGAATGGGATGATGGTCGTGGGGGCTAAAGCGTAGGATTTGGACCCACTCCGTCGGCTTGCGGGTTCGATTCCCGCCTCGCACTCTGAAAGAACCTCGGCGGCCCATGTGGTGAACACTAGCCTAGCAAGGGAGTTGTTCATCTCCGGAGATTCCGTGGGACCGGTACCTCTAGAGTCTAGAGTCTTGAGCAGCAATTCCCAAAGTGCTAGCCTGGGTAGGGTGGCTACCCGGCGGTAGGGGGAAGCCACCCCGGGCCGGGTATCTCGGTAGGCCTTAAGACAGGCTCCCCGCTGTCAGCATTCGACTCCTTTTTCTTCTACCATGAATGACCCTTCCATTGTTATGAGATGGAGAGCTGTTACAATAACTAAAGTTACAAAGTTATGACACAATTAAGCTTAAATTAACTGAATTAATTTCGTGATATAATTTTAAAAATAGGCAAAAAAAGTTCATAAAAATCGGTTAATATTTTCACTAATAAAGAAATCATTCGCAGATCTTGGAAATATAAACTCATTGGATTTCTAAAATTTTTTTGGAAAATAAATTTCAATAACTGTACACATTATTTTATGAGAGCCAATTCCAAATTTATTATAAATTTATAAGTGCATACATACATAAATTACAATCTCTCGTATACGTTGTTTATAACGTTTTCTAATATCAACATTTAATTGAATGATGTGAAGATATGCACTTTTAGACATGTTTATAATGTTGCTACACGTTTACTATACTTTCGCATACCAATACAAGTATAGTATAGATATTAATAAGTCATTTATTGTATTCTTCATTTTGCTTCATAATAAGAATAACATGAGCGAAAAACAGTTAAGAAATATGAAAAACGAAAACTCAAGAAACGAGCACATTTAGCATGAATTTATTTCAATACTAATAATGGAGGCATTCAAATTCATGTCCATTTAATCAAAGTAGTATGAACATCAGACATAAGTGCCAATTTTACTGATACATCTTTTAAAATTTTTTAAATATTTAAACATTACTTAATAATTAAGATGAAGATATACAATTTAAACAATATTTTACCGTATTCTGGTAAATTAAATTTACATTTCCGGAATAGTAATCAATATTTTTTTAAATATTAAAATTTTTTTATTTTGCTCTAATTGAAGAACTTCATGGAAATAATTTCGAAATATATTTATATCTAGCAGAAGTTTAGATTGACATTTCTTAATCTAGCTAACAAATACTTCTATTTACATTTTTTTGAAACTTTGGGAAATTTTCAAAATGAAGAGATGTATGTAAATTATCTAATTTTAATCGGAATTACAAATGAGATGAGGATGATTTGAAAAACTTTTTGAACATCGTTATAAAAATCGTTTAAAATTTCGAAAACTCATAATAAAATCTTGTTTCAAATTTTGAAAAATCTCTCATTTTTCAAATTTTAGTATAAACGGAAAATTTAATAAGGATTGTTTAAAGGTATATTTAATACCGGGTAAACATCTTTAATTCAGCTTCCTAATGTATCAGAAAAATAACAGTTCATATTTTTTGAAGATTTTCAAAATATTGAACAGCATATAACTTTTCTAATTTTTATTGAAATCACAAAGTTTATTTGGATATTGTTCAAGTCTTTTATTTATCTATAATAAACATTGACAAAGATTTCTAAAACCTAAAGAAACATTTGTTTTCAAATTTCAAAATTGCTCTAAATTCTTTCATTTTTGTTGAAAATATCTTCCTCATGGACTTTACCTTTAAAACTTAGCGTGGCGACAACATTCTGGTAACCATACATGCACACATACCAAAATACAGACAGTTGTGGACAAAATTTTCTGATATTGTGAGTGTTCAGATATACAGATCCATTAAAAACTTTAGATCGGAATTTCTTGGTTCTGTTCAGAATTATTCAGAATAAATGACAGGAAATAGGACACATGCATGAATATGACGTGAGAAAAAATATTAGCTGTCTACACACTGAAATGAAATCACAATGAGATCGCATATTCAATCTAATGTGTTGGATGAGCTTGTTTCTCGATAACAAGTCGTTCGATATTAGGCTGAATATTCAAATTAATTGAAAGCATCAGATCATTTTCAATACTTATTAATCTACTGCGGTATTTATCTTTCAAAAGCGTTACCCCTGAAAATCCTAGCTCGCACAAATAGGAATTCGGAAAGGGCATTGAAATTTGCAAAGCTTTATATGAAAGTTGTGGGTATTTATCTTGAAGAAATACACAAAACTGAGAAACTGGGCGAGTTGAGTATTCAGCTCTCATTCGCAGGTTGACCCTCAAATCAAACAATTGATGTTGCACATTTATTTAGATTTGAGTATTTTTAACAAAAACTTCATTGAAAGGGCTGATTACCCACTCATTTTCGTACTCCCGAAGAGGGGGAAAATATTCTCTGATTAAAACTTTCATTTCATTTAAGTTGTAAACAAATCTAATGTATATGCATCTAATACATAGCTTGCAGAATGGACTTTCGGTAGAGGAAATGCGTCAAATTGGTGCATTCTTCTTACTATTGCGGCCTTGCATTTGTGTGTTGAGATCATTAACTAGAGCAAAAATATCTGCTAAATAACTTATTTTGCAAACCCACGTCTAGTCATCAAATTCATGCGCCAGTGGACTGTTTTCGTTGCATAAGAACAAATAAACTTCGTTTTTTAATAACACTTTTCTATTCAGAACATTGCCCCGGGATAGCCACCTTACTTCTGTATGATACAGTAAGTGTACACAATCTGCTCCCAATTCCAAGCACAGTTCTTCGGATAAACGCGACTTTAAAGACGAAGTTTTTATGTAATTTACAATACTGACACATTTCTGCGTCACAGACTACAAATCACCTAGTAGAGGTTTTACAGCCAGTGCATATCTATGAATCATGCAATGTGTCCATTTCGCATTTGGAGCTATTTCTAAAATTCGTGTGACAAACCCCGAATTCTTTTCCATCATTGCAGCGCCTCCGTCTGTGCAAATGGCAACAAATTTGTTTCAATTGAAGTGGAAGAAAGCAACTTTTTGGATTATCGCAGGAAAAAGGCATGCTCCTGTGGTTCTTCCCGGCAACGCTAAACAAAACAACATTCTCTCCTCTGAGTCTTCCTCTCCCACGTACTTCATGAAGCACAGTAGCTGAGCAGCACCGGAAACATCTACTGATTCGTCGAATTGCAGAGAGAAAAATGTAGTTTTTCTCAAAGTAAATCTCAATTGTCCTTTAAAATCACTCGACATCTCCGCAATTCTTTGGTGAACCGTGTTGTTTGAATGAGGCATGTGTGCAATTTTCCTAGCAACATCTTGTCCCAGGATTTCACGCACAGCGGCGACCATTATGGACATGACTGTCGTTTCCATCAAAGTATGTGGCTTTGAGTTCCTGGCAATTGTTAATGCCGAATGAAATGAGGCAGTTTACAATTTCATATTGTCAGAAGAGTTGGTGCTATCCATTGCATTGCTTGATAATTGCTTGCCATCCTCAAGGAGTCGAGCTTCCAATTTCCCTTGAAAGTAGTGCAGCGGCTTATCTGCATCTTCCGAGTGTGAGATGCCCAAATGTCTTTTTAATATCGAAGGCGCCTTCGAGGATGGAGGCAATTTCGCGAAACACAAAACACACTAAGGCTGATTTTCCTCCAACCGGAAACCGTATGCCAGATAATCACTTATGTCTCGTTTCAACGGGCACAGCACTCACAGAATTTCAAATATTTAATTAAAATTGTCTACGTTCACTTTTACAATTCCCGTTAATTATGCAATGTTTTTACCGAAACTTATTTAGATATTTCTCATAGAACTTAGAGCAGAAAGGTACATCCCTTTGTCTTGACTCTCTGAGGAAAACTGACAAATTTTCTGCAAAGTAGGAGTGAGACTTTCCAATTTTGCGAGGAATACTAGAGATATAATTTACGATGCAGTATTTCGTTGGGAAATTTGAATGCAACTGAAAGCATAAATCTTACTTCGACGATTTGTCAGATCATAAATCCTTAAAGCTCCTTCAAGCTTTAAGCATCTTTGGAGTAACAGTCGGAAATTTGCATTTTGTCGACCTGCGTAAGGAGGTTGCAATGCGAAAGTAGCAATATTTAAATAGGAAAAGTAATCCTTCTCGAATCAGACAGGTTCTACCTTTGAAGTCGCAGAATCTTGTTCAAATCTTACAACTTTTTGGTTACAAATCTCAATTTTTGTAATATGACAAGAAATTTATAATATATATATAAACATTTCATATATTTCTGAAATGTTTATGAACTTCAAAGGTAATGTACATTTTTGAATGTTTTTGGGCTCATTGTAAAGGCTTTTTTTACACAGTATTGTAATATTACAATACCGCGTGAAAATAGTCTTAAAATGAGCCCAAAACCATTAAACAATGTTCATTATTTTGGAAATTATTAAAAATTTAAGAGAACATTGAAGAAATGGAAAATTTAGTAAAATATTTGTTGGGGAATTTTAATAGGCTGTGTTAGATTTGCTTGATAATGACGAAAACATTAAAAACAGACAGATAAAAATGAGTTAATATCTTCCGGAGTTATTGCGCAGATAAATTAAGCTAGAGGTCGTAATTGTTGGTTGATTTTCAAGTAAAAAAAAAACTCTTTATAAAATTCCACATCAGTCCCTTGAGGCCGAATGTCAATTTGCATATTGTGTTAAATGTTATGTTACTAAACAGGTACAACAGAAAGCGATAGAAATTGATGCGCAAACACAAATATCATAAGAATGAGTTATTAACAAATGTTATATTGAAAGTTGATTTTTCATGACAAAAAAAAAACATTTTGATCCTTTAAAAGTTCAATAAATGTATTTCAGTTTATAAAATTTGTTTATTAGAGTAAAATGTCTGCTACAATAATTTATTATTATGATATATGTTTCTTTGCATCAATTTCTATTGATATCCGTTGTACTTTGCCGGTTTACACGATGATAAAAAATATTACATACAAAAATTCTAATTTTTCGAATTGTTCAATAAAATAACATTTAACACAAGATGCAAATTGAAATTCGACCTGGAGGAATTGATGTGGATTTTTATCCAGAGTATTTGTTTTGTTTTAATTTTAAAAACGACCAAAAATTACGATCTCTCCCTTAATTGGTAGGAGAAAATCCATTACTGGATTACTTTGCAGCGTAATGAAAGTGCAATAACTTTTGAAGTTATTAACCGATTTTTTCTATCTTTTTTTAATATTCTCGTTATAATCCAGCATATCTAATGCAGCCTATTAAAATTCGCTAAAGAATATTTTACTAAATTTTCCATTTTTCTCAATCAGCTCTAATTCTCTAACAATCGGAAGGTCCAGCGCCGCCAGCCAGCATGCCCGCACCATAGGCAGTTGCGGTAGGGCCGCCACCCTCAAATTTTTTCACAATACTTCCAAGGGGGTCAAATTTTTTCACAATACTTCCAAGGGGGGATACCCCCTTGGAAGTATTGTGAAAAAATTTGAGGGGGGCGGCCCTACCGTTCCCCAGAAACAGCGAAAAGTTTGGGAACCGCTGCTCTAGAGAAAAAGGTTTTCTCTAAGTACTTAAAGCTGTTGCTCTTGGTGGTTCGGAACTCACCTTAAGCTGTAGGTCCCCCTTCTACCACCAAGTAAGTGTGTGGGGGTGTTTAAAAAAATAAATAAGAAGGTGCAAGAAAAATGTAAACCCTTAGGGGACACATTAGAAGCTCCCATTCCACTAAAGAATTTATGTGTACAAATTAAGTCTCTACAATTCGTTGCAATTAAAAATATAACATCGACGTGTCTATTTTTGCGTATACTGGTATTAGCAAAATAACGTGCAATTAATGCCTACGGTTTTCCATATTGTCTGTAACTAGGGAGAAAGTGAGACGTGCACGATCAATTCCAAAGCCAGGTTTGGACTCAGCGGCTCGAAATCCATAATAGTAGCCTAGTCACTTTTCTCGTGCAGACCAATTTTTTGTATGGCCTATGTGATCAGAAATCCCTAAACTTTTCTCTCCTTTTCGCATCTAGGCAAAAATTTAAACGAGTAGGAAAAATTCTAAGGCCAGATTTCGATTCAGCGGCTCAAAATCCATAAGCGCAGCCTACCCGAGTCGAAATGTAGGCACTACTTTGACGCTTCAAATAGAAGTATTGTCCCTACTTTGCGGCTGTTTATTCTACTAGCTCCTACGTAGCCACTCCTAAAGATATTTTCATTCTATTTTGCTTCTGTATAAGCTTCAGCCCCTACATAGAAGGTCTAGCCTCTATATTCTTGAGTTTTACTTATGTCTCCTTTAAAGCTCCATATTCTCCGTAGAATTTTTTTATTTTCTCTTAACGCTCTTAAATTTTAACTCACAAAATATATGGTGTCGTTGCCTCAACGTCTGCCCCCTCGTGACAATTGCTTTGTTGTTTTCTCTAAAATTCCATCATCAAAGGAAACAAAAGTTCAGAAATTGTCAACATGAGAAATAATAGGGGGGAAATGGTATATGATGCAGATGGAATACTAGAGGCTTTCAGAGACTATTTTAGG
>NC_046661.1:46792992-46800005 GCF_010883055.1 Belonocnema kinseyi | reverse complement strand
TCTCTATCCCATCCACACCCTACTCCTTTCCCCTGCCGAGTGAGTCACGCCTACCCCGAAAGGGAAATGGCTTAATGGTGTAATAATAATAATAATAATAACAGTTCATGAAAGCAACAATTACATTAGCTTCAAATAATAAATATTAAAGTGATAAAATCGAAATGGGTTCAAGGGGAAAGAAGTTTGCCTTAATCTGGTAGCTGCAAGCAAAAGGAAAAATGCAAACGAGTGCTAAGATTTTAAAGATAGTTATAAAGAACCCAGATCCACCCCCCCCCCCAGGTATCAAAGACACAAGAAGAAACTTCAAAAGAAAAAGGTAAGAAAGATACAAATATTTTGTATTGAGTTTTGTCTGTACTCCAAAAAATAACTCCAAATTAGTTACCAATAGATTTTCCTTTCACGCAATTTTCTTTCGAATTGAAGAATCACGAAATTGCATGATTTCAGTTTAAAATTTTAGAAAACAGGGCAATGTCAAAACCTTAAAAACTTAATATTTTTAGATTAGATCATTGGAAATTATATTAACATTTAAAAGCGTTCAAAATTAAATAATTAAAAATTACAAATTTTTGAATTTGAACAATTATAATTTAAAATTGTTATTACAGAACAAAATTATAATTTGTCCTTCAAGCAAATTAGACGAATTGTTATAAAACCAAAGAATGAATTTAATTATACTAAACAAACTTTCAAACTAACTAATAATTTTTAATGGGAAATATTAAAAATGGAAAAAGCGTCTACTCCAGAACCTTAAAACTTAAAGAATTCAAATTTTTTTATACTGACAAAATTTATATTCACCAAAAATTGTGATATTAAAACTTCTTTTTAATCAAGGCCTTTAAAATTTTAATTATATGTGTTTAATTCAAATCACATGAAAACTAATAATTTTTTAATTTCTAATTAAACTTTTCCAAATTCAAGCAATTTTGTTCCAATTTTAAAAACATGAAAAAAAGTATACTTTTCCTTTCAAAAACAACGTATTTCCCACTCGAGAAATTCTGCGATTTCAAGGGTAGGTCCCTGCTGATTTCAAATGGATTCGGTCAGCGATGATTACTTTTCGTATGTTATTCTCCAAAGAACCGACGTTGATTACAGTTGACTTGTAACCACTCTTCATTAGATAACCGATGATTATAAATATATACCAAAGATTTGTATGTAAAATTTACTTAAAATAATAAATTGTTTCTCCAAGCATCATATTTTTAAACCAATTATTTCTTAATGCCGAGGGCTCGATCTCTTCAATATTGCTGATACATTCACTAAATATTCCCATACACGTATTCTTTCAATATTCTTGGTATTCTGGATATTCTTTCTAATCTCAGATTTTTTTGATATTTCCAAATATTCCGAAATATCCCGAAATATTCACAAATATTCTCACATTTTCCTCAATTTCCCTTTGCGCTCTACACGTTTTTAAAGATTACAAATGATTTTAAATGATTCCAAAAAATGTCAAGAAATTCCAAAAAAGTTTAGGTATTATTGTGTTATTACAAAATATGTTTAAGTGTTTAAAAGGATTTTAAAGAATTTCAGAATAATTTAACGGGATTTAACAATTCTTTTCAATTAAAAAAGATTAAAGTTTATAAATGAATTTCACAAGATTTCAAGTAATTTTAAAGAATTTAAAAAGATTTTAAAATAATTTTTATGAGTTCAAGAGATTTTTAGTCATTTTGAGGGATTTTCTGGCATTTCAAGCGATTAAATATAGTTTAAAATTCTTAATATTTTTTTAGAAATTCAAAGGATTTTAAGGATCTTAACGTAATTTAAAAATATTTTTATGTATTTAAAGAGATTTTCAGGAGTTTCAAGAGATTTAACGGGAGTTATTTTATTTAAAAACATTCTTAAGTTTATAGTCTAATTCTACATTTTTCGAATTATTTCAAAGATTCGAGATATTTTTAATGAATTTAAGGAATTTTAAGAAATTTTTAAGAATTTTAAAGGAATTTCAGTAGAATTTCAATGAGTTTTAAGATTTTAAGGCAATTATAAAATATGAATAATGTTCTTCAATTCTTTAAAGTCTGTTAAATCTTTTGAAATCTTGGGAAATTTGTGGAAATCCTTCAAAATCTATTAAATTTCTAAAAATATACATATTGATTTTTTTTTTAATCTTTTAAAATATCTTAAAATATTTTTGGACTAAGTTTAAATCTTGATTAAGCACATAAAATACACAATAATAATTTGTAATATTTCTAAAATATAAAATCTTAGTACATATATTATTATAAGTGTATCAATATTTTTAACAGAATGGGTAACAAAAATTTGCAGATGGCCTTGCACATCTGTAGGTTATATTTCAGATTTTTTTGCATACCTCAAGTAGGGCTAGCCGAGAGGCTTTAGGCGTTAGGAATAGTGTAGTAATTGTGTAATAGTAAATAATTGTGTCCTTAAACATGTGAAAAAATATTACAGTATAATAGTAATAATATAATAATAAAGAAGATTAATTGTTTTGTGGCGAAAAATCGCTTATGATTTTATAGAACTGTTCTCGATAGTTTCAGAACCAGTTCAACGCAATGTAAAACAAAGACGATTTTAGCTTTTATTAAACTACCCAGCGTATCCTCTATTATAGGATTAGTTCTATAAAATTTAAAGGATATTTTCTTCTGTGTGCAAAATAACTTAAAACATCACGTACATGTCAGTATGTCTTCTTCTAGCTTCGTTTTGTTAATTGTTTAGCAAATAATTTTATTCTGTACAGGAAGAGTGTGGAGCGATAAATTAGAAACAAAAATTAAGCCTCTATTTTGATACCCCAAATGGAAGATTCGGAAATTTGTGCCTATAAGACCTCTAAAGTAGGGGCAAAAATCGTATAGTAATATCCTCGAATTTACAACCTTAGCCCCTACAAATATTAGCGTGAAGAGTTTTAAAGTAGGGTCTATATTTCGACTCGGGTAGTAACTTGTCTCGTGCAGACAAATTTTTTGTATGGCCTGTGTGACCAGAAATCCCTTAATTTTTCCCCACTTTTTGCATCTAGGGGAAAACTGAAAAATGTAGGGAAAAATCTGAGGCCAGATTTGGATCCACCAATTTAAAATCCATAAGGGCAGCCTAGTAACTTGTCTCGTGCAGACAAATTTGTTGCATGGCCTGTGGGACCAGAAAGCCCTAGGCTTTTCCCTACTCTGTGCATCTACGGGAAAACTGAGACGTGTAGGATAAATTTTGAGGCCATATTCGGATTCAGCGGCTCAAAATCAATAAGGACAGCCTAGTCACTTGTCTTGCGCAGACAACTTTTTTTATGGGCCTGTGTAATTAATGAAATTGTTTATATTCAACAATCATGTAGGTGATTTAGAAACATAAAAAGTTATAAAAATAAAATATTTTTTATCGCTAACATCAGATACTATAAATAAAGTAAAAAATTTGGAAAACATATTGAAATATATATTTAATAATTATGATAATTTAAATTTCCTAATTTTTCTTAATATTCTATTAGAGTATTACTGTTTATTTATTTGCAACATGATTTCTTAGAGAAAATAGTTTTTGTTTCGAGGAAGAGTGCCACTTTTTAAATGGTTTGATCATTTTTGTTACTGAACAATAACAATTGGGAATTTCTGAAACATTTTCTTAAAGCAATATTACTATTTACGTATCTACTACTTGATTAGGGAGGAAAAATTATTTCTTTTCGTGAGAAAATGATAACTGTTTTAATTTTGATAACATATTTTTGTGGAAATAACAGCCAAAATTGATTGTCAATATTAAATTATTTCCTGATGAATATTAGGTTGGATCTTACTAAATATTTGTATTTTTAGTATATTTGGATTAATTATGATGCTGATCAACTGTTTTAAGTCTTTGCTCAAAAAAAATATAAAAAATATTGTTGCTGAAATCGGCAAGTTTGAAATTGCATTCGTTCAAGTAATACATGAGACAGAATCCAGTTTAAATGTGTAGCCTCAAGGTCTTTTAAAGCATATAACTACGAATGCCTCTTGAAAAACATAACAATTTTGTATTTAACTCTTTAAAAATTGTTTCAAATATTTAACGACACAGAGAGTTTAAAAAATTGGACCGTGTCGTGGGACACGCGGTTAGAACGAAGTTCCTTTCGGTGCGAGATAGATCACGGTAGAGAGGGAACGAGTTGAGGGAAGGAGAGTAGTCACGTTGTGGGGATCCGTGTGACGGACCGTACTTCGCTCGCTTTCGCGTGACGTTTCTAATTTCCAGGCTAGCTTCCCAGGGCCACACAGTGGGGAAAAAGGCGCCTTTTTTCGATAAAAATCGACCGACAGTGCAATTCTTAACGGATTTTGAAGTTTTTTTTATAAATGACCGTAAGGCTTCCAGTTATCACAAGTAAGTGCGGATATTTTAATTCGACTTGATGTAAATTTTTTATTTAACAACAAAGTTACAACTTTTTGTTGCTAAACTTTTCCGTCGTATCATTTTTTCTAAGACTTTCAAATTCATTAAAAAAGGTCATAAATCAATTAAATAAGTAACTAAAAATAATTTCCAGTGGGTTAAAGTAACTACAAAAATTGTGAATAATGTTATAAACAAATTAATTCACAAAAGTCATTTTTTCGTGATTCGCAATGATTAGCTAATTTTAACCCATAGCTTTTGTATAAAGTATCACAGATAATGATGTGCGCTTACAATAAGTTAAGAATGGATAATAATTGCCAATTATTTAAACAATTTTTATAAACGAATGCACATTTGGACTATTTTTTCATGCATATGATTGATTTTTTTTGCGGAATCAACTTGAAATGTTTTACCAAAGACACCTTGTTAAAATATTTTTCATAGTGATCAAAAATTGTTGATTATTTAAACAATGTTCATAAACAAATGCACATTTTGACCATTTTTTCATGTATAGAGCTTACTTATTGGAGATCGTGATACTCTCAGCCATTTTTGACTTATATGGACCTGAAAAGGGCCGTTTTCACACAGGCATTCGTACTTCAGTAAGTAAGAATCGAGCTAACTCATTGAAGATTGTGATACTTTAAGCCATTTTTGACTCATGTGGCCCTGAAGAGGGCCGTTTTTTATGTAGGCATTTATGCTCAAGTAAGTAAGAATCGAGCTCACTCCTTAGAGATTGTCATGCTTTGAGCCATTTCTGACAGAGGTTTCATCTTCCTGGATTCTACTTTTCTATAACTGCTTATCAAAGGGTCCGAATGGAGCAGAAGATGATGAAGAACATCTAGGTGCGTCATTTGTCTGTCAGACATCCTGCTGTTATTAGCTCTAACCTTTCTAAAGATATTATTGTTTCCCTCTTGCGCCTCTTCTGAATACCAACCAATGGGTAGCTCAAAAGATTGAATTATATCACTTCCATGAATAAGTAGCTTATGTACTGATGGTGGCATTTTATACAAAGGATAAAGATTTATGCAAATATCAGTGGTTTTCAAACAGTAATCTTCAATCTCGCACAATTAACTATCCTTCCGCACGTTATAACTTGTAATATATCGTAGAATCTGGTTATCAGATCTTGGTCCAAAACGGTTATTTTAGCAACCGATTTAGCCTTTCCCAAAAAGGAATGGGCAAAATTTCCAGTATTTTTTGTTCCATAACCCTGCTTCACCACATCAATTGTTAAACCCAGTTTGGATCTCAATTGTATCTGAATACGTTCCTTTCTTGATTTTTTCATTTCCTTTTCTTCCTTTTTTCTTGCGGAAAACTTTTTAAAATTCATATTGTAGGAAACATGTAACAAATATTCCAGAACACGAATCCAGGCATTCAACGTTGAGAGACCAAATTTATAATGTGGGTCATTGCATGGAATTTTAGCTACATATGGTAAGTTGTTAACATGTTTTGATCCAACTCCACAAATATTGCAGCGAGAAGATGCTTTCTGTCCAGTTAGAATATTACATACCTTTCCATCAATCATCGTACACTTCAAGTCAAAGCTGATACCAAAGCTCATTCCACTAGCACCAATGGAATAGGTACGAACCTTTTCCAGCAGCTTTATGTGATAGTTGTACCAGTGATCCCAGATTTGAAACGAGACGTGGTCCAATAAAATGACACGTCTATGTCCGTGTGAATATGGTAGGAGACGATAGAAATGCCTGGGTTGTGCGCGCAACCCATTTCTCCACTTCTGAATTTGAAAACTCGAAGGTGCACGAATGCCGGGCGGAACACTTCGGCGGTTCTATTTATATCTCTATCTGCTTTGAAATAAAATGAAGAAATTGGGATTTTATTATTTCCAGATTTCGATGCTGGGCCCGCGATTCTCATGATTTGAATACATCGCGCGCCTCTTTAATGCGTGAATTTTGAGGTTACGTTACTTCAAGTAGAAAATATATTACACCATTAAGACATTTCCCTTTCGGGGTAGGCGTGACTCACTCGGCAGGGGAAAGGAGTAGTGTGTGGATGGGATAGAGATTTTTCAGATTGATCCAGAATTCTCGTGCTATTTAAGTAAATAACACGTTCGTTTCGCAAGACTGCTCCGACCCAGGTTGCTGATCAATCTCTCTAGCAATCACCCCAAGCGAAGAACCTCACGAAGTCTTTATGTAAGGTTCCCCACTTGGGTCCATTAATAGCCAAGGTCTTTGTTTCAGGCGTCGTTCACTCTACTGCCACTCTTTTTATTAACTATTTTTCCGCCATACTTTCCTGTCCTGGCATACTACTCTAGCTTCTTTCATGTCCATGCATTTTTTCATGCAGGCTCTCGTGTTTCTATGACTTCTTATGTCTCTTCTAAGTAGGGTTTCTAAGTAGGCATTCTCTCAACATGTCCGAACCATCCTAACCGTTTTCTTTCCCTTTTCAAAAGCTTTTTCTAGGTCAACAAATGCACAGAAAACTTTTTTTCCTACTCTCAAACTTTTTTCTGTTATTTGCCTTAAGCTAAATATTTGATCCGTACA
>NC_046661.1:46791351-46792892 GCF_010883055.1 Belonocnema kinseyi | reverse complement strand
AAAAAATAAGCTTTTTGAGAATTGTATCAATTTTCAACCCAAAAGTTTACTTTTTAACAAATTAAATTAATTTTTTATCAAATAATTGGTGTTATAACTAATACAATGTATTGGATAAAGTTTCAACCAAAAATTGAGTAGTTCAATTTCCAGATAAAAACGATTAATTTGTAATCAATCCTAGAATAGTTACATTTTCAGGTAAAAAAAATAATTTTTAATCGAAAAAATAAATTTTCAATAAAGTTGTTAAATTCTCAAACAATAGCATATATTTTCGACCAAAAAAATTAATGATCTACAAAAAAAGACAAATTTTAAACAAAATACATGAATTTTCCACGAAATTATTTAATTTTAAAGTCAATAAGACGAATTATCTACAAAAAGTTGACTTTTTTCAGCGAAAAATATGAGTTTTCAATCAAAGAGTTAAACTTTCAACCAAATAGTTAAATTTTGAACCATAATTATAAAACCTTGTTGAAAATAACAGTATTTTTTTACCAAGTAATTCAACTTTTAGTGAAACAATCTACTTTTAAGCCCAAGAAGATGTACAGTTCATATTTCAACAAAACATTTGCATTTTTGACCAAAAATGATACATTTTCAACCAAAAAGGTTAAATTTCTACCAAAGAAGGTCAATTTCCAACAAAATATATGAACTTTCAACAAAATTATTTAATTTTAAAGTCAAAAAGAGTATCATCTACAAAAAAGCTGAATTTTTAACCCAAAAATATCATTTTTCAACCAAAATTTTAATTGTCGACCAAATAGTTTCACTTTCACTTACAGTTGAAGTAATTAGTAAAAAAATTAATTTTTTCTTATTAAGGATTCATAATTATAGTTGAAAATTCAACTATTTGCCTTCAAATTAAATTTTTTGTAAAAATCTTTACTTTTTTGTTAAAATTGCATCTTTGGGCGTTAAAAGTCAAAAATTTGATGGAAAATGAAAATATTTGGTCGTACATCTTCTTGGGCTTAAAAGTCGATTATTTCACTAAGAGTTGAATTACTTTGTAAAAAAAATACTGTTATTTTCTACAAGGTTTTATAATTATGGTTAAAAATTTAACTATTTGGTTGAAAGTTTAACTCTTTGATTGAAAACTCATATTTTTCGCTGAAAAAAGTCAACTTTTTGTAGATAATTCGTCTTATTGACTTTAAAATTAAATAATTTCGTGGAAAATTCATGTATTTTGTTTAAAATTTGTCTTTTTTTGTAGATCATTAATTTTTTTGGTCGAAAATACATGCTATTGTTTGAGAATTTAACAACTTTATTGAAAATTTATTTTTTCGATTAAAAATTATTTTTTTTATCTGAAAATGTAACTATTCTAGGATTGATTACAAATTAATCGTTTTTATCTGGAAATTGAACTACTCAATTTTTGGTTGAAACTTTATCCAATACATTGCATTAGTTATAACACCAATTATTTGATAAAAAATTAATTTAATTTGTTAAAAAGTAAACTTTTGGGTTGAAAATTGATACAATTCTCAAAAAGCTTATTTTTT
>NC_046661.1:46784746-46791251 GCF_010883055.1 Belonocnema kinseyi | reverse complement strand
ATATAAATAGAACCGCCGAAGTGTTCCGACCGGCAATCGTGCACCTTCGAGTTTTCAAATTCAGAAGAGGAGAAATGGGTTGCGCGCGCAACCCAGGCATTTCTATCATCTCCTACCATATTCACACGGACATAGACGTGTCATAGTATTGGACCACGTCTCGTTTCAGATCTGGGATCACTGAGTTGTACTCTTTCTTTACAATAGAATCAGTTTCTTTAAGGAAATTAAATTTAATTGTCCTACAGAAATTGACGGATGAAGGTGTTTTGTTCGTCCAAATAATATCAACATCTGCTTTTAATTGAAGAGGGACGAAGAAAATCAAAAAGAAAGATTTATCTGTGAAAAGGCTCTTGTGATAGCTGATGTTTTCTTCACTCTCAGAATCACTGTTATAAGATTCATCGTTTGCATCCACATCATCACTCTCCTTTGACCACTTTTGCAGTGTCATCTGATGTGCAGAAGCATCGCCCATACCCCACTTTCCAAAGAGCACTAGCTTTTTACCAAAAATATTAGCGAGATCATCTTTTTCCATTTGCAACAAGATTCGCTTAACTGTATGACCCAGTAAACTTATGAAATGGACACTTGCTCCTAAATTAGATGTCTCTATATGCTCACCGTTTCCTGGATAACTAGCTTTTTTCACTTTGGAGATCTTTAAATACGGCGGATATGAATCATTGCCAGTTATTTCTTCATTGTACTTTGTTAACTTTTCGTATTTCGTCTTCAACAGACCTAAATCCACGTACATCGCTAAGATTCTTTGCAATTTATTTTCGTCATCATCTTCCTTACGAAACTGCGTTCCAGATTTTCTATCGGACTCATTTTTGATCAATGAAAGTGCTTTGGATAATTCTTCCTTGCTATACTTTGAAGCAAGTTCCTGGACGCGCCTTTTCTTCGTCTTTTCGGATCCATCTTCAAATGATAATCGTGGTTTTCCTCTCTTTAGAACATTATTTAAACCTTTTATTTGGATAGGTGGGCAAGGAAAAGGTACCTTGAACTCTGCTTCTAGGAATGCAACATGATTTTGAACAAACAATGCTTTTTTCTACGGACACTTTTCCATTTTCTATTGTACAAAGGCATAAAAGAGTCAACCAATTTTTTTTATAACCATTAACTGACTATCATAAAGAGAAGACGTAGCATTAATATTATCCAAAATCAAATCTACTTTGTTACATTTTGATTGTGGATCGTTGTTCAAAATGATGTCACATAAGTGCTGATTTTTTATTCTGTATTCCATGTTAAAAAATACTTCCAAGGATTTCCTCAATATCTCCGTAGAAACACGCAGTCTATTTGTGACAGTCTTCCATGAAGCAAAATAAAGCAAATGCAGAAAAACAAATCAACAACGACTTGAAGTTGCTCCTGCTACATTCAACTGTTTTTAGGTACAGTTGATACTAAAAAAATTTATTTGTAGCTGCAGCAACTTCAAGTCGTTCCTGATTTTGTTTGCTTCATTTGTGTTATTTTATTTCAAGAAAGATTTATTTGCAAGTAGTCTTTGCCAAGACAATTTCAGTTCATTCTGCAAAAAATCTAGTCTCTTAAAAAAATGGTAAAAATGTGCATTTGTTCATAAATTTTTAAAAAATAAATACCAGTTTCTGTCACTATTAAAAATATGTCAGCAAAGAGTCTTTTGCAAGACATTTTGCATGGATTCCGCAAAAAAAAAATCAGAGCTCTTCATGAAAAAATGGTCAAAATGTGCATTTGTTTATAAAAATTGTTTAAATGATTGGCTATTATTATCTATTCCTAACTTATTGTAAGCGCACGTCATTATCTGTGATACTTTATACAAAAGATATGGGTTAAAATTAGCTAATCATTGCGAATCACGAAAACTCTTTTCAATCACCCTCCTGAAGTTGTCTTCAATTTTTTCGTCTGTGGTGGCTAAACCAGGCTCCGTCAACCGGCGCACTTGAGTTGCGGTCCATGATCAAAATCCACGGAGGGCATTTCTTGAGTTGCAGGCTCAGATCGGTGCCAAGGACCTTCCCCCTCCGAGCCTTCTTTCCTTCTCCACTTTAGGTGTTCTTCATTCCCTTTGAGCCCTTTTCCCCGACAATTTCCCTTCACACCTTTTCCAGGCTTAGCACTAGCAGCATTTTCTACGTATCTACTTATACTTGTTACTGGAGTGTTTAAATTTTTTTGGAAAATATGCATTCTCAATAACTCTTATTCTTAGAGCATGATTATGATATGAATATTAAGTCACCTCAAGTGAAATAAATAATAACATTAGCAACATATTTCACAACACGTACAAGACAAAATAAGCACTCTCAATAATCGTGATTTTCTATACGTACATACCCATTTCGTACCTATTGAGAAAATACCCCCCCCCCCCCCCCCCCCCCCCCCCCCCCCCAATCTCTACTGTCCTCATTTCATCGCGCGGGTGGAGGAAGAGAGCATGGAATGCAAATTTTCCTTCCCTAAAGTGACCGCGGGTTCCAAATGAAGGATTTTCTGACCGTGGACCGCAACTCATGTGCAGCCCGGTCAACTGTGTAGGGGGAAATGACGAATTTTTAGAACATAAGCACGAGGACTGAAAGGCAGTAAGAGTTGCGAGATCAGTTAGTTCTCCTGCCCATCATGGCCATCCAGAGATGGCTCTGTTCATCCAGAGAAGTAAGTGAAACTAGCGCGAAATTCGAAATGTGTAGTTTATGAGAAAGAAAACAAGGAGCATATTTTATCAGAACATTCATTAGAATAATATAAATAATATAAAAAATAAGTATATTCCTTTACCAACTGTAAAGTATATACGTATAGTGTATAAGAATGAATGAAATTCATGAAAAAATTCCTGGATGAGAGGAATCAAATGAATGGAAAGAATTATGGTGGGATTATTATTTCGTTGAAAATATAACAATAAAAAAAAATCTTCTTGGTTAAAAATTCATCTTAGGCGGTAGATTATGAACCTTCTTAATGACTCATTCTTCTTGTTTAGTTAAAATTCATTTCTTCGGTTAATAATTTAAATATGAGTTTGATAATAACTTAAAAAAATTCAAAAATTTTATTGAAATTTCATGTATTTTGTGAAACATCTGTTTTCATTTTGGTTGAAAATTAATGTCCTAGATGAAAATTGAATAACTTTAAATCAATATTTATATGCTCTACATAAAATTGTATTTTTTTCGATGGACATTTGTTGTAGGTTAGGTTTATAGTAGATGGAGAATTTCTTTAAAAATTCAAATATTTGGTTGGCGTTATATGTATTTTGTGAAAGATCTTTGTTTCTTGATGGAAAAAATTAATCTGTTTGACGGAAAATAAGTTTTTATACAAAAATTCATTTTCTGGACCGAAAATCCATTTTTAGAACTGAAAATGTAACCACTCCAATTTTTATTAAAAATAATTTTTTTATAGTAATTTAATTTAATTTAATTTTAAATTGAATTAAAAATGTTTTCACGTAATTTGTCATGACTAAATATTTTGATAATAACTTCTTCTTGGTTAAAAATTTATTTGACTCCTATATTCACTATTTTAAGGTTTTGAGAAGTATTCATTGATTTAAAATTGTTTCGATATGAAGGTGATTTGCAGAAGATGTGGGTGAAATATAATAAGAATCAATTCACATTCATATTTTGATACATTTATTACCCTTTTGACATAAAAAAGATATGAAATAAAATAAACATGCTTTATACATTCATAATAAAATGAAATAAAATTCATACGAACATTGAAGTAATTTTATTAGTTCTGTTACAATTTGCAAAAAGCATACGGATATATTGAACCTGTGGCCTAATAGAAAATTGTATAGATACAATTTCTGAGCATTATATTTCAAATCCATTATTATAATGGATTGGATTAAAAGGCGGAGATTTACTGGTTCAAAAGTGAACAAATTTATTAAGAACTTATCCTTTTCGTTTAAAACTTGCCGGCTTTTATAGAAAATTGACGAATGGTTTAAAAATTATATATCCCTGCTGAAGGTTCAACTGAAATGTTTTTTTATTGAAATTTAAATACTTTGTATTTTTATTTTTATTTTACCTTTCAAAATTCATCTCTTTTTAGTAAAAATTTCATGTTTGTTGGATTTAACTGCAATTTTAATCCAACAAAATACATAAGTGATACATAATTGACATTGCCGTTTAGGGATATTCTCTCAAACTTGGCAATAAAAAGTCGACTTAAGGGACAATGTCACTTATGTATCTTTTTAGGTTGTACGGCAGAACAACTCAACCGTTTAGATTTAGTTTACCTCTTGCAAATTTGATAGCCGTTTGAAACGCCTTAAACTTTCAGATGCTTTTCAGTAAATAATTCATAAATTTTTGTGTGTGAGTTGCAATCAAAATAAGTAAAGGGACCTGAGATTTTACCCCTATTCTTACAGATTTTCGAAGTATATATCGCAGATTTACGATCGAAGTTTAAAAATTTAACATTTTCTATCCGAATAGCCCTCATTTTCAAAATAATAAAAATCCTGGCTGATTTCAGCTTTAAACGAGTCTCAGTACCAGAAGGTAATTCGAGTTTTTAATTTGTACGAGTATATAATTTTAAAAATTTTAATTTTAATATACCTGTACGCCACCTTAATACACTTCGGTTTTTTTCTAAATTGTATTGATATGACACGCAAAGCTTTCCAGGAAATATAAAAACAAATTTTATGTTCATGGAAAAGTAAATTTTTCAATGGCTTATACTGCAATATTAAACCAAGATATGAAAATGCATACGGGAGATAAAATGTGGGTCTTTTCTCCACTTTTGAATAAAGTTAACTAAAATTCACTTTAATTACTTATTTAATAATACAAATCAAATATTTATAAACTAAACGTATTTCTTGATCTGGTAAAAATTCGGGAGTCGCTAGTCAAATACTTTTGAAACAATGAATTCTTTAATAGTAAGAAATTTTGAATATGTTAAATTAACAACATAAAAATAAACGATATACGAGTGTGGTCCATGAACGGGTTTACATGGCACGGCTGCATGCTCTGTTTTGCGAGAATCACCCGAAGCTATCGCACTTTTCGCAGCAAAGTCTGCGAAACCATGCTGAACTAGCGATGCTTTACGACCCGAAGAAACATCAACACCAAGGTTTCTCTCAAGCCTAAAGATCTGGCTGAAATGGATGACGAGCTTCGTGGACATTTTTCCGGAGAATCTGACCTCTGGGCTATCAATTATTATGTGTATAATGCAGCGAGAGCTTTGGCCGATGCGAACCGTAAAACAAAACCAACGGCTGATCATAAGACCAAAAGACGAATGCATCTACTTGCCATAAAGATAGGCTGAGCAAGACAGTACCCGTCCCGCATTCAGTGTGATTGACTACATCACATCTGGCAGGAATTTTACCGCCAAGGTTCGAAATTTCGCCCGCGAACTCCGGACCCGTTATCACACACTTAACAATTCAAAGCTGCTGACCATCAGGCAGCATATTGTTGAGAGAATACGGATACTATCTGACGCTAAGAGAAGTCTAGAGCGGAGGGAGAGGTGGGTCAGAGAAAATCCATAGTTTCTATCTGACCCATCTCGACTGTTCCAAGACCCTCCAGTTACTGTCCAATACCCACCCAAACCAGAGGAGGTCGAAGTATTTTGGCGAGAAGTCTACAAAGTGCAGCATAGACTGGACGAAGACTCAGAAAATATAAATAGCTTCAAGGAGTTATGTGCTGCCCTCACAACACCTGATAAAGAATGCTCACCCATCACTACCGAGGGGGTGAAAAAAGTATTAAGAGGGATGAACGACTATTCGCACCGGGACCAGATTGTATCAAAACATTCTGGTGGAAGAAGTTTTCTTCAACCTATCAGCATTTGGCTCGTATTTTCACCTCGTATTTGAAGTCGGAACAGCCAATTCCGGAGTGTTTGGTGGAAGGGCGCACAACACTCCTGTAGAAAATAGGCAACTTAGCTGACCCGAAGAATTACAAGCCAATAACTAGTCTGAACACATTCAGGATGTGACATCTATAAAGGATACTCTCCGAAGCAGATACAAACGTCTCATCCGACAGATTTGGTCTTCCGAACTGTCGGCGAGGAACCAAGTATCTGCAACGAACATGCTTGCCGTGCCGGTACTACTCTATTCATTGGGAGTAATTCCATCGACGAAGAACGAGCTCAGATCCCTTGATATCGGGACAAGGAAGGTTATGCACATGAACAAAAGCATGCATCTTAAGTCTTCCGTTCCGCGACTTTACATCTCACGCCGTCAAGGTGGTCGCGGAATATTGAGTCTTGAATGTCTTCGCAACAGGATTATTCTGGGTAAAGCACATAGAGTTGCAAATGGAAAAGAGCCTCTTCTTAAAATGGTCAGGAATCACGAAGAAGTGGGCAAAGGAGCGTTTCTGTACAAAGCAGCGGAGGAGGCTGCTGAAACACTCGGACTTGACTT
>NC_046661.1:46780258-46784646 GCF_010883055.1 Belonocnema kinseyi | reverse complement strand
GTTCTTAATTATATCCCTAACCTCAGTGACACAGACTTTTTCAATTGAGTTTTCCAACGCATCGTGTTCAATATCGCAGTTGTGGTGTCCTATAGCTTCATCACCGAATTGTCGCCTAAAATAGTCTCTTAAAGCCTCTAGTATTCAATCTGCATCATATACCATTTCCCCCCTACTATTTCTCATGTTGACAATTTCTGTACTTTTGTTTCCTTTCATTTTTTTATAAAGTAGTTTCCTACTTCCTTCAAAGTCGTTTTGTATTTTTATCTCTTCTTCTGCTCTAATTGTATCTTTACTTTCTTTAACTAATCGTTTAAGTATCCTGTTTTCGCGTCTATAATAATTTCTACGTCTACTTATTTCCGCATTGCTAAGATTTGCGATGTTCAAAGTTCTCTTGTACGCTTCTCTTTTTGCTTTTTGGGCAGCCTGAATTTCATCATTCCACCACGCATCACCAGACATTCTTCCTACAACTGCGGTACCAGTGAACAGTGTTCTGTACTGACTTGCAGTATTTAGCCAGTACTGGGCTAATACTTACATTTGCTACTGGTCCAGCATTGAAGTTTACCACTGGGCCACTACTGCAGATTAGTAATGGGCAGGTACTGGTCAGGCTCCAAGTGATAACGAAGGTATCCTAGGTAGAAATACACCACCGGCCCAGTACTGGCCCAGTACCGCCTGCCAGAGTTCCAGTACTGTCTGGCTGTACAGGGCCAGTACTATGTCAGTACTGGCTTGTAATTCTTGGCGGTACTGGCCTGTAAGTTTTGGCACAGTACTCACTATCAGTACTTGGACAATAGTGGAAAACCGCTGGCGTACGACAATGCCACGGTTAATTTTAAAAATGATACAAAATTATTTAGTTGTTTTAAACACCATCCATTCATCATCATACGATTGCCTATCGTCCGAATATTATTTATAATTACAAAAATATAATTTTCAAACTATTTGTTTAATTTTCACACCCAATATTTCTATAATATAATGATATAACAAAAAAGAGATTTAGAAAATAAATAATAATTGACTGCCAGTATTTTGTCAATACATGTTAATCGCCTAGGAGTCGGGAGTGCTAACCACTGTGTTAAACTGACAAGATGAAACTCTATGAAAAAGTCATCCTCATAAGCTACAGTTCAGAAAAGTTATACAACAATTTGTTAACTCTTTTTTCTCGTTAATGTTATTATCATCATACGGCATCAAATGGATATAAAATAAACTGTTTACGGAAATATAAATAAAATAATTTTTAAATAAATAATTTTATTCGACTAAAATTTTTATTCGTGTAATATTTTATTTTTTCGCGTTTTAGACCATTTTAAAAAAACTGATAATAACATTTAATGAGCATCTAAAATTTTTAACGACGGAACTTAGAAATCTTACCACGTTGCACAATAATTTTTTTAATAACAATTTTCTTTAAACCTTCGTGTAACGTTTTGATTTTTAGGTCTTTTAGATTATTCTACAGCGATTAAGACATACATCCAATTTAATTTTTTCTGATCATTAAAAATTTCTTATGAAGGTGGAACTTAGAATATTTTCGTTAAAAAAAAGTAATAGAAGAAAAAGGTTTTTACCTTAATTGTATAGTCAGTTTCTCGACATTCCAAAACACCTTGACAACATTTATAGACGTGTTTTTTTAAGTCCTTTTTTGTACTACTGGCATAGTACCGTCCCGGCCGTGCAGCCAACGTTCTGCCAGGAGTGGGCGAACCTCCGGCTATCTGTACGGGTGGGCAGTACTGGGCCAGTACTACGCTGGTTGTGAACTTCGGCACTCTACCGACATTTCAACCTCGGATGCACTTTCTTGTAGTAACCGGCCAGTGAATAACGTTGACACTGGCGTGGTACTGGTGAAACCCCTAATGATAAATAAGTTCTGTATTAACTCACAATACTGGGCCAGTATATACTGTTGTTACTGGCGCGGTAAGGCTAAATGCCCTCATGATATTTAAATTCTGTACTGATATGCAGTACTGGGCCAATTCAGTAGTACACCATTATGATGCCAACCGTGGGTTGAACACTTGTGTCAGCATTTGACCAGTAATGCGTATCAGTACTGTGCCAGTAGTAGACTCAGTATCAAGCCAAACACTGGCTGAACTCTTATGTCGGTTTTTCATCAGAACGTAAAGTTAGTATGTGGCCAGTAGTACGCCAATCAGTGGCGAAACGCTGGTACCGGTATTTCACCAGTAATGCATATTACTCCTCAGCCAGTAGCAGACCAGTATGATGCCAACCGTTGGTTGAACTCTTGTGTCAGTATGTGATCAGTAATACGTATCAGTACTGCGCAAGTAGTATACCAGTATCACGCCAACCGTTGGTGGAACTCATGTGTCGGTATTTCATCGGTGGTGATGGTCCGTACTGGGCCAGTTGCAAACCAGCATGGCGCCAACCGTTGGCGGAATTCTTGCGACACTATTCTACCAGTTATGATAGTTAGTACTGAGCCAATCGTAAACCAGTACTATGCCGATGGTTGGCACAGTACTAACAGCCAGTACTTGTATTTATTCTGTATCACAACTGGCGCGGTATTGCGCCGGTCGTGCAATCTGGCTAATATCCGACTTTTCCGCCTGGGTAGATTATGTTGTGCAAATTATTTTTAAGCACTGAGGGAAAAATTGTCTTGAAACAAAAGCATCGTCCTCTTATCTGTTTTATTTGAAACCGCGTGACAATCTTTTTTTTTTGCACAAACCGAAACATTTAAATTCAAGATTAGGTCAAGTTTGTCGCAAAATTATCAATTAAAATTCGGCAAAGTTATATCGCTTCGAGATATCTTTCTGATACACCTATACCATGAAACTGACTCAGAATTAATTTTAGGCTAGTCAAAACCCAGTTTTAAAATAAGGTAAAAAGAGAAAAATTTTTCAATAACGTTCATTGCAATGCAAGAGCTAAAATCCAACAATTCCGTCTGCATTTTATATGTGTACTTCGTCTAGGATCGATCAGTCAGAAAAAGAAATGGAAATAAATGATGAAATTTAGAAATAATGTGTTACTTACAAAAAGTATTAATAAGTAATGATTGTTAAATTATTAATAAGTAATAATTGTTTAGATTATTACTGCCAAAACTGTCAGTAATAAACATAAAAAAACACAAAGGATTTCTTTGTTAAAGAATAATCATTCGAAAGTATAATGAACATGCCGGGCCGATCTGTCATTATTTCGAGGTTATGTCCAGAAACTCCTATTTGCCTTAATCGTTGAAAGTAAATGTAGGTACTGCCAATTTTAATTTTTCGCATGTAATATTTCATTCACTTTTTTTAAAACATATCCTGTCTATTCATAAAATACCTTTTTTATGCCGCAAATAAGCGTTAAACACATTTCACTCTCCGCCCACTGGAAGACCAGAACATGTTTACTATTTAATAGTATTTCTCACTCAGCAGCCATTTCATAATGTTATTGACATAGACAAAAATTGACGTTTACTTCTCAGTCAACATGTCTCACGTCCTTATTAATTAAACACTTTTATTATTTGTAATTAGTACATAACATAGCATAAGTGAAACGATGGCCGTGGGAGCTGAAGCGTAGGCTTTGGACCCAATCCACTCACTTGCGGGTTCCATTCCCGCCTCGCGCTCTGGAAGACTCTCGCCGGCCCATGCGCTGAAAACTATCCTAGCAAACTATCCTATTCATCTTCGGAGAGTCATGGGCCCGCTACCTCTAGAGAAAACGGGTTTTCTTTAAGTACGTTAAGCTGTTGCTCTTGGTGGTTCGCAACCCACCTTCAACTATAGGTCCATCTACCAACACCGAGTAAGTATGCGGGGTGTGTGTAAAGGAATCGAGAAGATTGTGCAAGAAAAATGTAAACCTTTAGGGGACACATTAAAAGCTTCCATTCCAACATAGCATAACCTATATTTTTTGACATTTGAGATAGGTGGTTAGAGTCTGTAAAGGAATCAGTACGACGATCCAGCAAAAGCTTCGTACACCCTAAGAACACGGAGCGACCCAAGGACTACCGTCTTCTGCATTTTTCCCGCAAGTGTTTTAGCATATTGTTGACACGCAGGGATGCTTTTTAGGTTATTAGCAAGTGAAAGCTTGACACCTCCAAGAGCGCCGATGATAATGACGATTAGTTACACATAATATTCCGGATACAATCACTGCAACTTCCTTATAAGGTCTCGATACCTCTCTTTCTTTTCATTCACCTTGGTTGTGATGTTTTTGTCAGTTGGTGCCGAAAATTCGATAACGAACATGGTTCGCTTCTCGAAGTCAAGAAGAACCATGTCAGGCCTCGAGGGAGCAACAGAAACAATTGTCGAGAATATAAA
>NC_046661.1:46774413-46780158 GCF_010883055.1 Belonocnema kinseyi | reverse complement strand
AATTCTGGATCAATCTGAAAAATCTCTATCGCTTCCACACACTACTCCTTTCCCCTGCCGAGTGAGTCACGCCTACCCCGAAAGGGAAATGGCTTAATGGTGTAATAATAATAATAATAATAATAAAATAAGCGTTACGTAGGATGTGTGCTGTGGCCACAATTTTCAACTATTTTAATATCAATACGATAAAACCAAATTTATCATTGTTGAAGTTAAAGATTAAAATTCTCAACGCTCTATAGGTTTTGAGGTACATATTTCATTTATGCTAAGAATAGGACTTTTGTTTTCATACTATATTTGACATATGTAACACAATACTCCACACGTCTTCTTTTAGATTTTTTTACGTACCTTGCGTCTTTTTCTTGAATATTGGAATTTCGATCTTCGAATATCAATCTCGATAAGTAAATTAAAGGTGACAATTTCTGTAAAAAAATGGTTTGAATGAATGTTGTAAGAATTTATGAACATTCCCGAATAAAAATGCTTCGACTTGAGTTCGACTTGAATTGCCCCTAATCAAGACATGCTGAAGTCAAAAAGGTCGACTTGAGCATGTCTCAGTTCTGAGACTGAGCCAGACTTCAATTTCTGTCTTGGAGACAAATTTCTATGTCTTGAAGACATAAATTGATCCCTGGAGTCAACTTTTTATGACTTCAAACACGAGCGGCTTATAACTTCGAGTGTATACCTGTCCTAACAAAAAGGGTAACTCTAACTGTCATAAAAGCTAATCTTTGTTAATGATTAAACAATGTCGTATATTTTTATATATAATTACAAATTTTTCATTCATAAATTTTAATCTTATTTATGAGCCGAAAAATGTTCGACCATCTCTGTCAATACAAGGCTTGTCTTGAGACAAGTAAACGTCATTTTAGCCAAGACAAGGCCCGACTTGAGACAAGTAAACGCCGTCTCACCTGTCGTGGCCATAAAATTAAGACGAAGGCCTATGTCTCGACCCAGTTTTGAGACGCAGCCAGACATCGATGTCTTGGAGACGATATAACCAAGTCGAACTCAAGTAGAAGCACTTTTACTCGAGTTCGCATTCCGCTAAAGACGTTTCCTAGACAGTTCGCTGGAAACAGTGCGATAAGCGTGTCGTATAGTTTAATTAAAATTTATTTTAGAATATAAGAAAAATGGTCTGCTGCAGTGCTCCGTTGTGCAAAAATAGAAGCGAGGATCGATTTAAACTATACCGTTCTCCACTAGGGCGAAGAGAAAGATTGTCAATATGGATCATAAATTTTAGACACGACAAATGTAAACCGAATTTAAATTCAAGATTATGCGAAGTTATTACTAATATTTATGACTATCACAATATAATTAAAATATAGGGGGTTTGAAGATTATCTTTACATGTAATTAAATTGCCTATGAGCATTTTTTTTGATATATTAAAGCGAAATGAGATCCAGAAGAAAGTAAGGTTAGGAACCCGGTTTTCTACAGAACGACGCACATTAACCCACGCAAATCAAAAGGACGTATGATGTGAAATATAAATAGCTATCATAATAAACTCTTGAAAAAGTATTGTATTAATGTTTCACCTATAGTTTATTATTATTTTATTATTTGTTAATATTTATTTAGAAAATCATATGATTATCATTTTAGCGCACGCCTATTTATAAACTCAGTAAAATTTCGTTTGCAATCATAATTTTAGCAAGAGCTACTTTTTGGCAAATGCGTGCGTTAAAAAATCATAGTTGCAATTTTGTTAAAAAAATTTTCCGTATCTCACGCCGCACAGTGGTCGAAATCCCCAAACAGCTGGCCATAATTCATTAATGTCAACATTTTGGGATAAACTTTCTTACTCGGAGGTTTTTGGGGTCGCTGATTCTGAATCTGATGTTAGTTTTTTAAAAAACGGCGGTTACAATATGTCAAAAAAGTCTCACCAATTTTGATTTTTTATGAAAAAAAAGGATCAATTAGAGGTTTTCGGGTTCGCTGATTACGAACCTGATATTGGTTTTTGAAAAAACAAAATGGAGGTTACGAAATGGCGCAGGATTCTCGCAAATTTTGATTTCTTCATTAAAAAAAGGATCTCTTAGAGTTTTTCGGTTAGCGGATTGCGAATCTGATATTGGTTTTGAAAAAAACAAAATGGCGGTTACAAAATAGCGGAGGATTCTCAGAAATTTTGTCTGTGACTAATTTAAATAATTTTATAAGAGTTATGTTATATCACTGAAAATTCTTCTAAATTAAAAATATTCACAATATTTTATGATATTTAAAATTACTTGATGAAATAAAGTTATCAACATCCGATTATTTACCATCGTTATATCTCGTGTATCACTGAATATTTACTTAATAGTATAAAATATGACACATTTTGTTTAAATATTAAATCCATATTTTGTTATCGTTTAAACAATACGTTCTTTAATAAACATATGTTTATTTATAACGTTAGTTGAAGCTAATAGAACAGTAAAATAACAAAATTTTACGATGTTACGGTATGAATAATGTGCACTGCATAATGAAAGTTTCACAGCGCATGTGTACAATCTATCCGAAATAATATCTCAAAACCAAACGGGAAATTTTGGGCAGCTAATTTTTAACGATGCTTTAAGTGAATGTGTCATTTTCCGTTGGGAATTGAAAACAGGGCCCGATCTAGCAATCCATGTTGTTTCACTAATATTGATCACCCCGTTAGAAAACAATGCTCTTTTGAAAAACTGCTTTTATTACTTATGACGTGCACGCGTTTCGATGCGTTCGACATCCCAGGGTACTGGCGCTGTACTGTTAGAATACTGTTAGAATACTGGCAGGACTATTGGCTTTATACCGGTAAAATCCCTAACGATAACAATGTTTTGTAGTTACTTGCAGTATTTAGCCAGTACTGAGCTTGTATTTACATTTGGTACTGGTGCGGTACCCTCTGTGAGTACTGACCCATTACTGGCTCATTCAATGTACTGGGCAGGTACTGGTCAGGCTGAAAGTGATAACGAAGGTATCCCAGGTAGAAATTCACCAACGGCTGAGTGCTGACCTCGTACCGACTGTCGGAGTTCCAGTACTGGCTGGTTGTACTAGGCCAGTACTATGCCTGTACTTGTTTGTAATGTTTGGTGATACTGGCCTGTCAATACTGGCGCAGTACTGGCAAACCTCTGGCGTACGACAATGCCACGGTTAATTTTAAAAATGATAAAAAATTATTTAGTTGTTTTAGAGACCATCCATTCATCATCATACGACAGCATATCGTCTGAATATTATTTATTAGTACAAAAATATAATTTTCATTAATTTACAAATTATAAATTTATAAATTACAAATAATATTTCTAACGCTACGGGGTTTCGAAACTACATCTATATACCTAAATCTATCGCCTAGCAGTCGGGAGTGCTAACCACTGCGCTAATCCGACAAGTTGAAACTCTATGAAAAAGTCATCCTCATAAGCTACAGTTCAGAAAAGTTAAAACAACAATTTTTTAACTCTTTTTCTCGTTAATCTTTTTACCATCATACGACATCAAATAGATATAAAAAAACTATCTTTTCACGGAAATATAAATAAAATAATTTTTAAATAAATTATTTAAATCGATTATAATTTTTCTCGTGTAATGTTTTATTTTTTCATGTTTTAAACCATTTTAAAAGTTCTGATAATAACATTTAATGCGCATTTAAAATTTGTATTGACGGACCTTAGAAATCTTACCACGCTGCACAACAATTTTTTTAATAACAATTTTCTTTAAAATGGGGCCAGTGCTGCGCCGCTGATGAACTCCGGCACACTACCGACATTTTCACCTGGCAACATGAGTAACTGTTCTGTTTTGAAAATTCACATTAAAAATACAATTTTTCGTTCAAAAAAACATTGTTTGAATTCTAATTTTAAGTACAATCAGTGACAATTACAAAAAATACGCCTATCGCTGGCGAAACGCCCGTACCATTATTTCACCAGATACGTATACCACTCCTAAGCCATTAGTATACCAGTATAATGCCGACCGTTGGCTGAACTCTTGCGCCAGTAATAGACACAGTATCACGCCAACCATTGGCTGTACTCTTATCTCGGATATTAATCAGCACTTGAAGTTATTATGTGGCCAGAACTACCCCAATCACTGGCGAAACACCGATGCCGGTATGTAACCAGTAATGCATATTATTCTTAAGTCAGTAGTACACCAGTATGATTCCAACCGTTGTTTCAACACTTGTGCCAGTATATGACCAGTTATACGTATCAGCACTGCGCCAGTAGTAGATCCAGTATCACGCCAAGCGTTGGTGAAACTCCTGTGTCTGTATGACACTAGGTGTAATGGTCAGTGCTGGGCCAGTTGCAAACCAGTACGATGCCAATGGTTGGTTAAACTCGTATCTCAGTATATTGCACTAGTAATAAATGTAATTCTTATGTCAGTAGTACACCAGTACGAAACCAACCGTTGGTTGAACGCTTGTGTCAGTATTTGACCAGTAACACGTATCAGTACTGCGCCAGTAAGACAACAAGACTTTTTCTTGTATGTTTCGTTCTTTGGCTCAAAATTTGAATGAAGGTTTTTCCGATAATATTTCAAATAAATAAAATCAAAATGAAGAGTTCTATTAAAAATGGTTAAAACAAATTTTGCAGAACTTGTTAATATATGTAATTTCTCCTTTCCATTTCGTGTCGAATCTCACGTCGCTAATCTCAAAATTTGAATTTTCTAATTTTTTCATAGCATTTTCAAAAACTAAAACTGAAATAACCTGTTGAAACGTTTCAAAAAATAGTTCCGAAATATTTGTTAGGACTTTTCAAAGCTATAATTACTTCCTGAGATTGTTTACCATATTTTTTGTCGTTTGGCTCAAAATTTGAATTTTCGATATTTTTCATAGTAAATTCAAAAAATAAAACCAAAATATCAAATCTAATGAAAAAAAGGGAAGGACAAAAATTATATTTCTTTTAAAGCTACAATTTGTCTGTGAATCTTTTTTACCTATTGGCCGTCGTTTGGCTTAAAATTAGAAATGTATTTTTCTTCATTTTCGAAGCATAACACAAAAAAAATTAAGACTATCGAAAAATGGTTGCAACAAAAATTTTTGCATATTTAGAAGAGGTTTCATTTTTCTTCTAAACTTTTTTCATTTATCTGTAGTCGTTTGCCGTAAAAATGGAATATTCTATTTTTTGATAGCATTTTAAGGTGGATAAAACGACACCCATTGGTTAACGATTTATTAATGAACTTGACTTTCTTTTTGTTCTCTAAAAGAGTGTGCCAAAGCACAATTAAATCCACCAGGCAGATATCCTCGTCGAAACCTTATCTTCTCTATAAGAGAGTCCCAAATCGTAAAGATTACTTGTCAAAAACTTCATATTATAAATTCATAAATAATGTAAATCTCCAATAAATTAATATCACATTAGTCGTTTGCAAGTATGAGTACAATATATATTTTAAAAAAATGAAACCATGTTATTTTCTCCTCAGTTTTCTCTCTAATATTCTCTTGTATACATGAATGACTAAGTTGTCTTAAAAATTAAAATTTATGAAGCAATCGTATTCTCTGATTCCTTTCAATGCATATTCTAGAACCGTGTATCGATATGGTTCTTCTTTTATATATTTATTTTATAATATTCAGTAATGTAAATGTGTCTCTAGTATCGGAAACCAAATTCAAATTTATTC
>NC_046661.1:46759475-46774313 GCF_010883055.1 Belonocnema kinseyi | reverse complement strand
AATAATTAATATTGTATAGATCCGGACATTAATTACAAGGATTGATATGCCATATCTGTAAAATATTTTACAGGTGAAATGAGATAAAGGGACAGGTTTTAACAGGTAGTTTAAAAACAATAAAATGTACTTATCGTCCCTGATGTAACAGGTTTTATTTACAGCTTACAATTATATTAAATGCGTCGAACTTATGTCGTATTATTGGCATAGTAGTAGTGCTTTAGGCCACTATAATATGTGCAAATGGTTAAGTCTTCCTAGTTATGGCCGAACATTTGGAAACGTGCAGTGCACAGTTTGTCGATCAAACATTGTGTAAATCGATAGAACTTACGCACTTTATTAATTATTTATGAATAGACTAGGGTTGGTAGAAACAACTTATTCTATTTTCTCCACTACTTTTTCGCAATATGGTGTTTTATATTGCCGAATAATAAGACAAGTGCCAATACTCGTTAAATGAAATATGAAATTTCGAAATAATTTTATTACGTAAGAATTAAAAAATTTAAAGGCAAAACTCTAAAATGGAAATTTTAATATAGATATTAGAATGAAACAATCTCAGAATAATTTTTAAATTCTACCCATGCAGAAATCTTAAACTGGAGATACTAACGTTCTGCACTGTTTGGCCTATATTTGGTATGGCCCTCATCAGGTAAACTGACATGGACTACACATGGCTTGAATACTTCTGCAAATGATTACTCTAATTAGGCAAACTTTGTTAAGATCGTCCTGCCAGATTTTTCAAAGAATGCTGTAGTTTCTAAAATGATAATATTTGTACAAATTGAAGATAACTTTCTCATGAAAAAGTCGAAGAAAAGTACTCATATTACTGTTTCAATACATTTTTTATTAGAACGATATGCCATGTTATTCCCTCGTCAACCGCGACGGGTCGGCATCCGAGAAATGTTCCGCTCGCTATTTACGTTGTCGTCAATGATTTAGGCCTTTTAAGGCAATTTTAAAGTACAACAAGTCATTATATGCTTTGTTAATGAGGCTTACAAAAGAATTTCGAAATCGTAATATTTATGTTTCACGACAATTTCCTTGTCACATGAGATAATCTCAATCATAGCAAATTTAATCAAAGGTTTATCAGTAATTCGTAAATGCTAACCTATTTTTCAATTTATTCCGCCACAATTGCTCACAATTATTTGGAACCAAATGTGAGATAATTACTTCTACAATATGTATTTTGAAAATCAAACTTTCACTGTTTGTAAACCCTGATCCGCGCACGGCAACGTACGCAGCGAGCGGAAAAATTCGCATCAAGCACCACACATCAAGATCAGACTCGAGAGTGGGGGAACAACGTTTCTATGAAAATTAATCCCCTACGGTCCCATCCGCGGCAAGGTAAATAGCGTCGACTGTATTTGCATCCTCCTTTTAGGTAAGTTTCGCCATACTGTTTTTTAGTTTTTACAATCAGTTTTTCGATTGAAATAGTAATTTAATGGGGTATTATATTGATGTCCTTAAACTTAGAAATAATACAACAATTTCGGAAAAATACTTGGTAAAGTTAGGATTGTGGCGAAAGCAGTGTCTCCAGTGACAGCCAGACCTTGGCAAGCCTCGCCAAATTTCCACAAACGAAATTTTTTACATCATTTGTTTCTAAATATCAACAAATGATCGTTCAATCGATTTATCAAGCGTATTTTTGTAAATAATTAAAGATACATTTATCTTAAAGTCACATTATTGCCCAATTATAACGGAACACATTTTATTTAAAATATGAATACTGACCTGTTTAAGTAGGGTTAACTAGGGTATTTTCTGAATTTCTATTCCTCCTTTCATTAATTCTATCCTGAGTTAAAACTTTGTATCCAATTATTTATTTCGACAATTCTGTCCTTTCTTTAATGTTTTATTATTTTTCATCCTGTTGCTCTTCCCAACATATTTATAATAATTTTATCAGTTGTTTCTATCTTGTTTTCTTTACTTTATTCAAATTGTAGATGAAATTTTTACCTATATGACTGAAATTAAAATCAGTTTCCAACGAAAATAAAAAGTGTTCTCATACATACAATCAAAGTCACAGCATTTCTACTAATAAAACGATAATTTATAACCAACTCATTGGATACTGAATAGTTAAACTATGCAAAATAAGACCAATTATGATTCGACAATAATTATGAGCTAAGAAAAGACCTACAAATTTGACCCCCGCGAAGTTGGTCCCCCGAGGGTCACATTTTTTTAATTTTCTTTTTAAATAGTTTTGTACGTCATTTGTACTTTTTGTACATTAAGGCCCGATTTCACCAACTCCGATTAAATCGTTAATCATTGATTAGCCTTATTTAATCAATACTTTGCGTTCCACCAATCTTTTAATCATGATTAGGGGAAGATAATCGTGGGTTAACTTAATCGCCCAAAAATGGCTGGTCATCGAGTTCAATCAGTGATTAAAGTAACATAGCCCTGAAATTGAAGTGCAAGTGCAGTGAGTGCAGTATACAGGAAGTAAATATGGCTCTGTTTTACGACGATATTTTATCCTCGTCTGATGATGATGATAAAATGCTTAACCACGTTCAGAGAAGGCCCCGAATATTCAGAGAACGAGTGAATTATTTCGAAACCATGGATGATTTGGATTTTTTTACACGATTTCGCTTAACAAAAATTACTGTTGAAACTTTGCTGTTCCAAATAGAAGAAAGTTTGCAACATGCTACGGAAAGGTATGTATAGAAAATTTTATGAATATAATGGAAATAGAATATAATAGAAATGTGTGAATAGAAAATTAATCTTCTTAGTTAAAAATTTATGTTTCAGTTTAGAAATTCAAATTCAAATTTACAAAATTGAAAAAACTGTTCAACTTTTTATTGTAAATTTATATTTTATGCTTGAAAATTGAACTATTTGGATCAAAATTCATGCCTTTTGTTTTGGAAAAAAATTATCCATTTGCTCCAAAAAAATTTTTTTTTAAATTTATTTTCTCCTACTTGAAATTCAATCAATCAATTTTCTCACTTCAAACCGATTCTTTTTGTATAAAACATGTTTATAAATAATAGTCATTGTTCTTCTTTTTATGGAAATTTACATTGTTAAACATTTTCCTTCTGGTCACCATGTATAAATTAAAATTATATTTCAGAAACAACGCTATTCCATCTAGGATACAGCTCCTACTTGCTCTACGGTACTACGCCACTGGTTCGCACCTTATTGCTGCTGGGGACTTCTCTGGAGTTAGCAAAACTAGCGCTCATAGAATTGTTCACCGAGCGACTGCTGCTATTGCTGGACTGGCTCGAGAAGACATTAAAATGCCTTCCACAGAAGCAGAAGTTACTGCTGCTCAAGTAGATTTCTATGCAATAGCACGTTTCCCTAAAGTTATTTCGGCATTAGATTGCACGCACGTTCGAGTGCAGTCATTTGGTGGGGACGATGCTGAAGTGTTTAGAAATCGAAAAGGATATTTCTCCATAAACGTTCAAGCCACTTGTGATAGTGGCATGAAATTCACCAGTATTGTGGCACGTTGACCAGGAGCAGTTCATGATTTCACTATTTTTCGAAATACTAGGCTATGCGCTCGATTGGAAGCTGGTGAATTCAGGGACGTACTTATATTGGGAGATGGAGGGTACGCGTTAAAAATTACTTTATAACACCATTAAACAACCCTGTAACTGAAGCCAAAAGGTTATTTAATGAATCTCAAATTAGAACTCGTAATAAAATCGAATGTACGTTTGGTATATGGAAGCGCAGATTTCCGTGTTTGGCGACAAGAATGCGCTTCAAAGTTGATCATGTGCTTCCTGTGTTAGTAGCAACTGCGGTGTTGCATAATAGAGCCCGTCTTGCTGCAGAGGATCTGCCCCCCGACGAGCCTCTTCTAAATGTTCATTGGGACAAAGTTTTAAACGAGGATCTTCATAACCGTGGTAACTTGCCTGTCGATGATGGAAATGCACGTCGAAACAGTATTGCCTATTTTCAAAGTTTAATTGATCAACAATAATGTCTGTTGTGCATGAGAAGAACTTTATATTGGACTAGCGTAAATACGCGCCTCGCCCCGTTATTCGATACCAAAGGAATGGCTGCTCACGAGTGTAATTAATTTAATAGTGTATTATTATGTAATTAATCAAAATTTACGAAATTTAAACTAGACCAAAATCCAAATTAAAAATCCCATTTAACGTCCAATAATCAAATTGCTGCAAAATCCTGTTAAACAAAACAAGAATCCAACGACCAAATTTGGACCACAACGAATAAACGAAAACCAAAAAAACCCTATTGTAATCTGAAAAAAAACTCAAAAAACAACAAAAAAATAAAATAAAATTTTCGGAAAAAAATATAAAAAAGAGGAAAGAAAAATGAGAAGGCAGCCAACCACATCCCCTTCCTTCCCTTTTTCCTTCTTTCGTCTTTTTTATTTTTATGACCATCGAATTACAATAAAATAAAAATAAAAAACATAAATAAATAAATTTGCATTACCAACGTTTCGGTACTCGTACAGTACCCTTATCAAGGCAAGGAAATTTTAAGTGGTAGAAATTGACAGCACCCACGAACAGGTGCTCTCTCTTTGATACCTGAGAATCGAATAAGGGTCAGTAGACCAAACTGTTGTAAACACAATATAAATATCTGTCACAATTACATCAGAAATAGAGAAAGTAAAAGAAAAACAGACTTCTTGAAACAGCTACGTTATATGTAATTAATCATATTAGCATAACTTTTGTTCAACCCATCCACATCGGTTTTTAAATTAATAGATAACTTTTTTTGTTTTTTAATATAAAACATTTCCATGAATTCCCTCTTCCTTTCATTACTTTAACTATGCAAAATTTGAAAATTATCCCAGTCAAATTCATGGTCAACATCAACAAATGCCCTTGTATGTCTGGCAAGAACACTTTTATAACAGCGTCCCAAACGAAAATTATTATTTTTTTTCAGATTACAATAGGGTTTTTTTGGTTTTCGTTTATTCTTTTTTAGTCAAAAATTCAATTTGTCAGTTCACAATTATAGAATTTGGTAAATAAATCTTCTTTTTGATTAGTAAATTAATCTTTTGGTTATAAAATTTGTTTGTTGAGAATTCAACTTCTAGGTTGCAAATTCTTGAATTTTGTTAAAAATTCTTTTTTTTTTAAAGATTTTAAATAATCTTTTCCGAAGCTTCCTGTTACTTGATTGGTGTTTAATAAAAAAAGATAAATTCTCAATAAATTATAAAATAATTTCATTTTTATTAAAAGAAACTAATCTGCAGGCAAAGAGAAAATAATTTTCGGCAAATAAGTTGACTTTTTAAACAAACTGTTTCACTGAGCACTAAAATAAGATTAATTTTCAATAAAAAGTGGAATAATTGTATTCCTTTTATAGTAAATTTATCTTCTTTAAGGAAAAAGACAGAAATTTTCAACGAAGAAGCTGAACTTTAGCTAAATGATTCCAATGTTTATAAAAAAAAGATCAATATTAAGTCAAAAATGTAATTTAATTTTTGTTTTAAAACATTATTTTGCAAGCAACAATAACGAAATTTTCGACAAAAAAGTTACATTTTTAATCAAATATTTTCAGTCTTTACTAAAAAAAAGATACATTTTAAATCAAGATCGGAATAATTTGGAGATTATCAAAAATTCCCTATCGTTCCATCATTTTTAGACCTGTACCAACCCTCAATCTACAAAGTAAAACACTGCACACATATAACCTGCCAGGTCATCGTCATCAAAAGGATTGTCCAGGGGATCAATTGCGCTTCCAAGTATTTCTTTGACTTGCAGGCACCGCAAGTCTTCCTTTACTGGGTTGCTGCCACCTCCTGTTGAGACTCAAATGTTACTAAACTGAGCATCAAATTTAGCAGAATTATAAAATAAGTAAAATATATTCTTCTCTATATTTACCGGGTTTGAAGGTTTCCTGTCGCAGAGTGGTCAGATGTTTGCGAGCACTTCGCTCCAGGTTGTCCCACAACAGTTTTAATTTATCTGCAGGGCGGTGCTCTAGAGAAATACATTTTGCATTAAATTCGTTGCAAATTTCGTTCCATGTCTTTTGTTTACATTTGCTACTTATAGCGTCTGTTCTTTTGCACTCTATTATATTTTTGTACTTCTCCATGATTGCTCAAAAAAGCATTTTTTTTCATTTAGGGTAAAATTAGAGCTTCTTTTTTGTCTAAGCTTTTTTCCCTAAAAATATAAAACACAGTCGTCGTAGAAAAAGGCCTTTTTGATGTTTGCATTTCGTCCAATTTGTGGTTAGATAAACTTAATAATTCAACAAAAATACTCGCTTGTTCAAAGAAATATATTTTTTTTGTACTTACCTCTTCCACTTTGTCCGCCATATTAATTACTACTTTTCTTTTCTTTTTTATTCATATTTTTATTAAAAACACAATTGCCACTTCTCTTCTATTCCTCTTGCCACAGAAACCACCCGTAACCTCGAAATTTAGGAATCTTATCATATGCTAATATCGCGCCGAGTGTTAACGCATAATTTCGTTCTAACCAATCAGAGTCGCCGTTACAACGTAAAGACCTAAAAACTAGACCTTATTATGAACAAAGTATACGATTAGCTATTCAGAGGTTGAAAATGTTTGGTAGAACGCATCGCTGGTTAAAGCTGATTTAGTCATTGATTAAAAAATAATCGTGATTAGTTAATCGTGGATTTAATCAGAGTTGGTGAAATTGGCCCTAAATATTTTTGTTTCCACCCTTCCGGTTTTGAAATTAGGAGCGAAATTTATTTCGGAGGGCTACCTTCACGCATCCTGCCAAAAATAAAATTTCTAAAATTTTATTTTTGCTAACGCTTGTACATAGTTTGTACATTTTGAACGTTTCATATTTTCGTTTGTAGTCTCTTGGTTGACCAGGTAGAAAAAAATAAAAATTTCTTGTCGTCCCCCGAAATTTGAATTTTAAAATTTTTACTTTTGCTAACGTTTGTACGTCGTTTTTACTGTTTGTACATTTTATATCTCCGTTTGTGCCCTCCTGGCTGTCCGAATAAGGACAAATCAACATTTTGTATCATCCCCCTGAAACTAAAATTTTTCAAGTTTTCTTTTTAACTACGTTTGTACATCGTTTGTACTCCTTTTACATTCAATATTTTTGCTTGTACCCTCCTGGTTACGAAATTAGGGGCAAAGTTGATTTCGCGGGGTTAACTTCATGCATTCCCCAGAAATTCAAATCTCTCAAATTTTATTTTTGCTAACGTTTGTACGTCGCCTGTACTGTTTGTAAATTTCATTTTTTCTATTGTACCTCCTTGGTTGCCTGGCTAGCGCCTGTCTAGGAGTAAATCAAAATTGCATGCCATCCCCCGTAATTAAAATTGTTCAATATTTTTTTGCTAACCTTTATACCTCATTTTTCAATTTTGTATATTTCATATTTTTGTTTGCATCGACTTGGTTTGCCGGCTAGGGAAAAATAAAAGTTTCGTCTCATTACTCTTAAATTTGAATTTTACAGTGTAAACGACGTACAAACGTTAGCAAAAACTAAAATTCTAAAATTTCGGGAAGGGGGGATAGTACGAAAATTTGATTACCCCCTATCCGGGTAACCAATAGGTTATAAAGGAAAATATAAAATGTACAAACAGTCAAACGACCTACAAACGTTAGCAAAAAGAACAAATACAAAAATTCAAACTTCCGGGGGATTACACGAATTTCTGACTTTTCCCTAGCTGGGTAACAAACAGGGTACTAACGAAAATATAAAATGTACAAACAGTGCAAACGACGTACAAACGTTAGCAGAAAGAAAAATGAAAAATTCAAAATTCTGTGCGATGGCAGGAAATTTTGGTTTGTCCCTATTCGGGCAACGAAGAGGGTTCAAACGGCAATATGAAATGTACAAACAGTGGAAGCGACGTACAGACGTTAGAAAAAGAAAAATGAAAAAATTCAAATTTCTAACGGATAGTAGGACATTTTGGTTTGTCCCTAGTCGGGCAACCAAAATGGTACAAACAGTAATATGAAATATATTAACAGTACAAACGACGTACAAACATTATTAAAAAGAAAAATTAAAAAATGTATGTTTCTGTGTGTAGGCAAGAAATCTGTTTTATCTCTAGTAGGGCAACCAAAAGGGTACAAATGAAAATATGAAATGTACAAAAAGTGCAAACGACGTACAAACATTATCAAACAAAAAAATAGAAAAATTTAAATTTCTAAGGCATAGCAGGAAATTTTGGTTTGTCCCTAGTCGGGTAACCAAGAGAGTCACAAAAAAATGAAATGTACAAGCAGTACAAACGACGATCAAACTTGAGCAAAAGGAAAAATTCAAATTTCTGCGGGATGGCACGAAATTTTGATTTGTCCCTAGCCGGGCAAACAAGAGGGTAAAAAATGAAATATGAAATGTACAAACAGTGAAAAAGACGTATAAAAAATAGAAATAAAATTTAAAAATTCAAATTTCTGGGGGATGGTAAGAAATTTGGATTTTACTCTGTTCGGACAAACGATAAGTTACAAACGTAAATATGAAATGCAAAAATAGTAAAAACGGCGTACAAACGTTAACAGAAAGAAAAATTGAAAAATTCAATTTTTTAAAGTATCGCACGAAATGCTAATTTTCCCCTTGCCGGGCAACCAAGAGGGTAAAAACGAACATTTGAAACGTACAAACAGTACAAACGACGTACAAACGTTAGTAAAAGGAAAGATTGATAAATTTAAATTTCTGCGGGATGGCCGGAAGTTTTGATTTGTCCCTAGCCGAGCTACTAAGAGGGTACAAACAAAAATATAAAATATATAAACAGTACAAACAACGTACAAACGTTAGCAAAAAGATAAATGAAAAAACTAAAACTTCTGAAGGATGGCACGAGATTTTGGCTTTCCCCTTTCAGGGCTACTAATAAGTTACAAACGAAAATATGAAATGTACAAAAAGTACAAATTTTAGCAAAAATAAATATTTAAAAATTTAAATTTCGGAGGGATGGCACGAAATTTTGGTTTGTCCCTAGTCGGGCAACCAAGTGGGCACAACCGAAAATATAAAATATATAAACAGTACAAAAGAAGTAAAAACGTTAGCAGAAAGAAAAATTGCAAATTTCTTGTGGATGCCATGTAATTTTGGTTTGTCCCTGGCCGGGCAAACAAGGGGGTACAAACGAAAATATGAAATGTACAATCAGCACAAACAACGTACAAACGTTATCAAAAAGAAAAATCGGAATATTCACATTTCTGGGGGATGACATGAAATTTTGATTTTCCCGTTGCCGGGCAACCAATAAGTTACAAACGAAAATATGAAATGTATAAACTGTACAAAATACGCACAAGCGTTAGCAAAAAGAATTTTTTTTAAATTTTAATTTCTGCGAGATGGCACGAAATTTTGGTTTGTCGCTCGACAGGCAACCAAGAGGGTACAAACGATAGTATGAAATATACAAACTGTGAAAACGACGTACAAACGTTGGCAACAAGAAAAATTCAAAAATTGATATCAATGGGTAATGAAATGATATTTTGATTCGTCTCTAGTCAGGCAATCAAGAGGGTACAATCAAAAATGTGAAATGTGCAAGCAGCAGAAACGACCTACAAACGTTGGCGAAAAGAAAAATTTTAAAATTCAAATTTATGCAGGATGGCTGGAAATTTTTATTTTTCCGTAGCCGGGAAACCAATAGGGTATACACGAAAATATGAAATGTACACTCTCTAACTATGCATCAGTAAAAAACTTACTGATTGAAATAGTATGTAGACATTTCACTGATTAATCAGTTATTTCGGACTTATTCACTAGTCAGTTCAGTAACACCAGAGTAAATCGTATTATATGTTAAAATTTCCATTAAAAGGTCACAGAGTAATCGCGATAGTTTTTTTTCAATGGTGAAAAGTAATAAAAATAGAAGACCTATAACGCCTGTTGACTGCTACTTACAGATGACGCGTTTGAAGTGTAGCCGTCAGCAGGCGTTATACGTCTTTTATTTGTTATTATTTTTTACCCGTATAAAAAAACTATTGAGATTACTCCGTGACCTTCTAATGAGACTTTTAACGTTGAATCCGAATTTCACTAGTTTAAAAGTTGATCCTGTCTGAGTCATGCGTGAAGTTAGCCCCCCGAAATTAATTTCGCCCCTTATTTCGTAACCAAGATGTTACAAATGAAAATATGGGATATACAAACAGTACAAACGACTTACAAACGTATGTAAAAATAAAATTAGAAAAAATATGAACTTCGGGAGGCCAACTTCACGAGGGTACAAATTTGTAATGAATAACTTTTTTCTACGATAAGCAATTTTTGCATTCATAAAAAACATTACGAATAATGTATAGGATGGACAGTTCCTATCTTAGTTCGGAAAAATAATATTAAAAATAAAAAATTAATGGACAAAAACTGTCCAACCAGAAAGGATATAGAGAAGAGTACCCAAATATGTGATACCAACTCTGTTTGGCGTGATTGTCGAAATTCTATGTACTGCATTTAAAAGTAATATAGGTCATTTTAAAGGAAATTTAGTTTGTCATAAGAAGCTCAAATAAAAAATTTTATTAAAAATTTTGTTTATGCTGAAAATACAAAAAATGTAAAAAAGTGCTTTTTCCATACTCGTCAAACTATTCTCATAATATTATATTATGAGAACCACACCGTGCAACTATGCACTTACTATGCCTGACCTGTACAATGAAAAACTTCAACACTATCGATATTTTCCTACTTAGTTATTCAATCCCCATCACTCCAGACAAACTTTACTGCTAAATATATATTTAATGAATAATAAATAGGGTTTAAAGAATTCCCTTCCATGAACTCGACCACCATCTATTTCACAAAAAGTTCGCCAATAATCTTTAGAAGCCCTATGAAAAATGGACTATAGCACGAAATTGCTCTTTCTTCAAGCGCTACAAGTTAGTGATAGAACCAACAGAGTGGGTCTCTTAGTTTAGCTGATACCCCGCTTTCTCATATTACGACGAGTCAATTTTCTTTCAGTCCTAAGAAATAAGATTTAAAAAAAAGCATTTCCGAAAAAACGACACAAGTTGCATTAAAATGTTAAATAACAGCTTTTCTCTAATAGGCGGTGCACTTTTTCAATTATAAAAATAAGACAATAAATTTTTTTTTTTTGAATACCAATGCATATTATGAATTGCAATAATATAAATTTATTGGAATGATAGATTTTTCAGGGTAGCTGAGAATAAAAATGAGTGCAAAATAAGCAGTAAATATTAAAGTAATAATGATAAAAAGAATTTGTAGATTATTTTGCAATATCTAAATAAGCAATCTTAAGCCGAGGTACAGAAATAAATATAATATATATTTGGGATAAATGAGATTATTAATAAATGAGATTATTAAAATAACGAGAGCCTTTTTGGGTAAAAGTAACTTGAGATACATCATGATTGATCTTTGCATTCATTGTATCTCGAATGATCTTTTTTGTTTTTTTCCAATTTATACAACATATCTATCATCCTATCGAGATTTACATAATTATGTATTCCCCTTTTCAATGGAGTTATCCATTTCTCACTAGTCTTATAAATTCATTCTACATATTATACTTTCCAATAATTCAACCCATTTCTGTATCATCTTTTTCTTTTTTCATTAAATTATTCTTTGCGAAATTTCTAAATTTCGCTTTCATATTTTATAATGTCCAATTAAATTTCTTTCCCCGTCAACTCTATCCCAACTTATCATGTTTATCCTTTTCCTCTTTGTATAATAACTTTATGCTAACCTGTTATTATTATAGTACTTTTCTTGTGTAGGAGTTCTTTATTTCTTTTTACTTCTTTTAACATTTTTGTCTACGATGCCCAGAGAATAAGAATCTATTTAATGGAAATTACTTATGTTAGAAAATTTAAGAATGTCGATTAACGCGAATTTTAATCATTTTCAATTGCAGCAATACAGCTAACACTAATTAAGGCAAAGCTCGTTGAACTATTTTTAAGTTTTTTTATTCGGAACGACATTTACTGGCTGAGTTGTCTGAAATACATATAATAAATATATGACGACCGATAGAAATGATTAAATTTATAAGACCAATTAAAATGTTCACAAAAATAGACTACTTCCAGCTAACTAACTGCATGTGAATAATTCAGAAGTTTCACGCATATTGATGATACATAATTAGGATTTTCCTATACCGATGTTTCTAGACACACCGAGAATATTTGGTTTACGCTCACCAAGTTTCGGTCAAGCTAGACATGGCCTGACTATACAATATGTATTAACTTTATATATTATAAAGATATAAAAATAATATTTTAAATAATCAATTAGGTGACAGCGATCAGCAGCATGCTAATAAAAACCGGATAAAATCTCCTTATCCACTTTGTACATAATCTAATTGCCCAAGCCTCATTGTATTTTTTTAATTACTACAAACAGCGTCACTGTTCCGCAATTATATGCGCGATAACGAGAAAATCGATATCAATGATGTGCGTAATTGACACTGTCGTTTGTACCTGAGTGATTGTTAACGACCTACCTTCATGGCTTATATTAATGTCTATCACGCAATCTTCCCCGATAATTATGAAATTCATCTTGCGCTTATATTTTATTATCAAAAACCATTTTTTCTTCTTTTTGTGCATCATCAGTCCAACAATATAGATTTCAGCGAATTTATTTTTAAATACTCAAATAAACGGTTTAAATTCATGCAAATTTAAATAATTCAGGTTACTGGCCCAGTACTGGAATATCCTTAATGTTAACTATATCCCGTGCAGAAATTTCCCCACCTTTCCCTATTTTAAGTTGGATTCCGAATATCTAGTCTAGAAGTGACTGGTTGAGGGCACCTAATCAGAATATCTAGCCAAGAAAAAACTGATAAGTGTCCTGTTAGGTTCTAGTGAAGAATTTCGTGCCTCGTATATGTATGGCAAATCTATCTGTACCCTTTTTTTTGTTTAGGAAAAAACTTCCATTCTTATGAAAAACTGTTAATATTGAGAAAAAATTACATTTCCTGTCATTGTTAAAAGTTGTAAAGTAGTCGACGACAAGAAAAAACAAAATAATACAGGAAGAAACACTTCAATCGATTAAAATTATATATTAAAATTTTTTTTTAATTTCTTTCAAGAGTTCGATTTTTTAGCTGTAGCTTATGTGTATGGCTTTTTCATCGACTATCAACTCGAAGGTTTAGCGTAATGGTTGAGAATGTATATTCACTCTAAATACGACCATCATTAGTTGAAGTCAAAATACACGAAATTACTTAATATTTATTTTTAAATACCTTTTTTGTCAAGTCAATTATTAAATATTCAACATAATTAAATATTCATCAGATAATAGAAAGATTCTAGACGGGACCCTACTAATCGTCGGGCGATAAAAGGGCACTCTCATCAGGGCCTGATCAAAAGTTCTAGCTAGAACATAGCCAAAACAGCTTTACAGAACTATTCAGGCCCTTTCCATTTTTTCCGACGAGCGTCTGATTAGAAATAGGGGAATCTATCCAGGGCCCTACTAAACCCCAATCGGAATTTCCACATGGGATGTTCTTTACTGACAGACTAGGGGAACACTATTGGCCAATGAGGGTCGCGATACAAGGTTCGTTGCCAAACAGTAAAAATTTTTGCATTTCTTATAATTTTACAAGCTCATGTTCATTCTTAAACATTTTTTTAAGTACCTTAATACTCTCATTAAATGAATGTAACATTTTGTAATGTTTCCTGAATAGAATTGTATGACAAAAATGTCCAATCTTTCCCCTGTTATAAATCCTAAGTCTTATCTATTCTTAGCATACCTTTTAATATTTGCATCGATGCTTTATACATATTTTGCAAGAACTCTGATATTATTTTTTTAATAATGAATTATTAACTGATTGTTGTATATGGAATTTCTAATCTTGTTCAACGGGTAAGTAGCTCACAATATTTTTGTCTTACAATCGAAGCGCTTAATCGATGATAAGCTTATTTCTTTATTCTTAATGAAGTATTAATATTACGTACAGATGAAACGGAATCAGAGACCAATCTGCAAAATGCTCCGATACGTAGTTCTTGCTTTTCTCCTTGTCAAAAGTTACGGTGCGTAACTTAGAAGTTAATTTGCACGTAAAACACTTGTTTGTTTAAAAATTTTAACTAATTTAATTCATCATCAACAGTTCTCTTGCGTAATTCTTGCAAATTTTTTTTTTAAGCCTATTACTTTTGTAAAAAATTTTGTATTGCAGGAAGTATCTTCAAGCTATCACCCCGATTACCTGATCATCGCATTGTAGGTGGGGAAAGAATTGATATTCGTCAACATCCTTACCAACTTTCTCTTCAGACAACTAGTCATTTATGTGGAGCCTCTGTTATTAGTGAGAAATGGGCAGTTACTGCCGGCCATTGTGTAGGGTAAATGTTTGGACATTATATTTATATTCGAATACTTTTGCAACAGTATAAAATATTATTTAAATTTTCATTGATTATTCCAAATATACTTGAACGGTACTTACAAAACTAAACTGCATAAAATGAAAGTTAACATAAGGAAAAATTATATATTTAGGTATGTTTTGAAGATATTTATCGAACTAATCAAAACACATCTATCTAACTTCTCTAGAATAATATTTCATATAATTAGATATGAATTCAAAGAATATTTTGACAAATATTCTGGCAAAAGTGAAATT
>NC_046661.1:46725310-46759375 GCF_010883055.1 Belonocnema kinseyi | reverse complement strand
TTACAAACTGAGAGCCGGTAGCAATAGTAAATATAATGGAACAACGTACAATGTTAGAAGGATCGTTCGACACCCTCAGTTTAGCTTATCCGGAATCGATTTTGATGTAGCTGTTATCGAAGTATGTATTGATTATCAAACTATACTGATATTTGTTCGAGGAAATTTTTTTTATGAATTTCATAATACCTTCTTTAATTCAAAAAAACTATCTCCATTTTAACAAAGGAGAGCACCGATAAAATTTAATATCCTCAACGTATATAAAATTGTCTAGGTCATCGCAAACAAGCATAAATTCTGATAACGTTATAGAACACTTATTTATCCAGAACAGGTGAAACAAAAATTACCATCACATTCCCTTCTTTTCTGCACGACAGAAGCTTGATTTTTTAATTCGGCATTTTGCGATTGATGTATCTTTTCGATTACCAAAGACTTTTCTTAGAAAGTTTACAAAGAAATATAAATAAGGCTGTTCACAAAACATGCAGTGTGTAATAATAATCGAAGGTGCATAGTACAACATTTTGAATGAATCTAATATGGTGAATTTATAAAGTTATAGAAATATTAGTTCTATTGAGCTTGATACACGTTTTTCAAAAGTAATTATTATATAATACTAAGAGTGTGATCTATATTTTTTGGCCCACTTTGTACAACTTTCGTGGACCGGTAGCCATATTGGATTTTTAAAAACTTCGGATGGTAACGGTTATTGAAATGGATAATATTTAAAATTACCCTTGCTTTTCTGGATTTTCCAAACATTGTGACTGTCTTGAATTGTTCATAAATTAATCTACTTCAGTTTATTTTTAATTGGACTACGAGGCACATTTAATGGTTTTAACATTTCGTACGGCATGAAATAAACCTGCTTATCTCAACACAAATTTTATTACGTTGGAGAGGTTTCCGTTCTCGGTGGACAAAGATTTTGGTCGAAAACTGAGAAAATTATGGGATTTATAATTTATGCACATTTTTCGCATGTTAATCGAATAAAAAACTGCACGTTTTTTACGTAAGTGGTAAATATTAACCGAATTGACTAGGATTTGGAAAACATATTTCTTTTGCCATCGGAACAAAATCTTTGGTTGAAAGAAAGATTTTTGTTTTTGGAATAGAAAGGGCGGCCCTAATAAAGAGAATAAATTTGGTACTTAAAATATTGCCCTCTCTATTCGTATGTATATGTCGATGTATATATCGACCCAGTCGATTAGCCGACTAGCTGACCCAGTCGGCGAATCCACCCTGAATAGCCGACAGAATACTTGCACCTGCTAGCAAGGAAATCTTGAATAAGATATTTTCCGATTCTTAGAATGGGCAAAGAAAAGTACAAAAAGATATTATTTATTTTTCAGTGCTTTCTTGTTCAAGATAATTAGAAATAAAGTAAAAATCTTTAGGAAAATCACAGAAAATGTTTGTTTGCATGACAACTTGAATTACATAATAAGCTAGTTTTAAAATAATCTATTTCAGGTGAAGACTGGATAATTATAACTAAGCGAACTATACAAAATACTTGATAAAATTGTTAATTTTATGCTGAAAATTGTGTATATTTCAAAATCGAACCTTAATTCTATTTCGGCTAATATTTTTTATAAAATGACAGTCAATATTTTAAAAATATGTTTGAAATTCTCATTACTTTTCGTAACCGTACGTCATTGCAAAAAAATACCAGTGAAAATAGAATTAACGTTCTGTTTCGAACTATAGGAAATTTTCAATATAAGATTAACAATTTTATGACGTATTTTGAATAGTTTGCTTAATTATAATTATTCAGTTTTCATCTAACATAGCTTGTTTTAAACCTAGTTCATAATGCAATTCAGTTTTTCAAAAGAGTACACCTTGTTATAAGAAATGAACATAAATAAAACGAAGGGTTAAAAAGAAATTACTTTTTAAATAAACTTTTTCCGATTTTCGTGAAGATTTAAACGTTAATATATAAACTGAATTAGGGATGGCTAAACATTTTTAATGCGAACTCCTTTTATTATTTTTTACTCAAAATGTTTCCATGAAAAACAAATGAAAACCCTCAATCGTTAAAATATATGATGAACCGTATGCATATCAGTCTACTGGGATGAAACGCTCTAATCGAATAGCCGACTAGCCGCTCGTTGGCGTGTTTCATCTGTCCTCTAGACGAACGTGAGCAGGTGCAGGTACTATACAGTCGGCTATTTAGCCTGGCCAGTTACTCGACTAAACGACTAAGTTGGCTAATATATAATTTGTTTAAAGTTTGTAACAGGAATCCTTTTGTAAAGGTCAAGTATATCTGACTAAACGAATACTTCGGTATACATATTGATAATGTTAATTAATAGTATCGATCTACTCTTCCCCGTCTCTATTATAACATGTGTTATATGACACACTCAGTCGCAATAATTGTAAACTTCATATTTTGTATAGGTTTTTGAAAAATTTGTACTCGGAGATACTGTACGACCAGTCAAACTTCCTGATCGAGAGATTTCAACTGGGACATTAGTAAACATAACTGGTTGGGGAAATACGGTGAGTCATTAATAAAAAATAACTTGTAGTATTATTCTTTAAGGAATAAATAATAAATTGAGGATGAAACTTCCGGATTAAAAACAATCAATAGTAAAACAAACTTTATAATCAAAAAACGACCAAGCGGATACTGTATTTATCCTGGCGAAAGTTTCAGATAGGAATTAATTCCTAGCCAATCCACATCATTCCAAAAACTGCAATGCAATTTTTCAGTCTGCATACTAACATGAATTCCAATCTGAATTTGTTTTTCAATACTTTAAATGCCATAGCATTACCCCATTTCACACATTACGTGCAATGTTTCTTACACCGAGTTTTTTCTATGGGTATACGGAATGGGAAGGGTAGAAAAATTCGATTGAATTTGATGGACTATAGATTTCAGAATGAATCAGAACAGCTAAAATTGAATTGGAAATAATTCCTATCCGAAATTTTTGAAAGGGTAATCTGTAAAAAAAACTATAGAGTTGAGTGAATCAGCAAAGGAACAAAATTCATGGTTGTTTTGATGCCCTAGGGAGACGGTATAAATGACGGAATATTACGTCAAGTTTCGGTGCCAATTGTCGACCACAATTTATGCAAGAGAGCTTACAAAGGTATTAACCAGATTACCACTCGAATGATTTGTGCTGGACTATTAGGGGTAGGAGGGAAGGACTCTTGTCAGGGTGATTCAGGAGGTCCTCTCACAGTCAATGGAACCCTTTACGGAATCGTGTCTTGGGGGCTAGGTTGTGCTCAACCAAACTATCCTGGTGTCTACTCTAATGTAGCAGAATTGCGGCCTTGGATAAAAAATATTACTGGAATTTAAGATATTATGTTATATATTCTTCATAATTGATTCAGCAGGAGTTCAATCAGGAAAGAGCTAGAAATAGATCACTGATTAACATCGGTGGAAATATCACTTGCCATCGAGTTACATATATTTCAGAAAAAGTTATTGGACATTCACTCCGACTAACAATAAGACGTAAAGTGACACAGTTCTAGATTTCGCAACATTGACATCTCACTGATTCAAAATTGTGGAGAAATCTTAATATGGTAATTTTGGATAACCAAGTTTAAATAAAATTTCTATTAATAAGACTTATTGTATCTTTTTTTATACTATGAAAAGCTTAAAGATATAAATCCCATCCTTTTTAGTTATTTTGAATTTTAATCTCTAGGATAAAAAGCAAAACAGATCATTTATCGTATAGGCCAAGTCTTCTCTATCCATGTCAATATTCTCCCATCTCTCAGTCAATCTAAGTCCAGCTAAGAAATCTAGTAGACTGATTCAATTATTTTAAATGATTATTAAAGCACCAATCAAAGAAAATACTTAAGAATAGTTATCAATTTATTTCCTTTTTTTTTGAGAAAAGTAAATTTTAAAACGAAAAAAAGGCTTTCTTCTCGTTAAGGTGCACAGGACAGACTACCATGGAATATATATTTTTACATTAGGACGAATATTTAGAAAAATTAAGAGAAAATACGCTGGGTTTTTAAGTAAATTTAATTTGAGTATTTAATATTCGATGCTCAGATATCACACTTTTAACAAAAGTTTGGACCATTTTTATCACTCTCGTTTTCAATTTTTAAAATTCCAATACTTATAACTTAGTTCAAGAAAAAATGTCCTCTGTTAAATATTTTAGTATTCAAACTGATATTTAAACTATATTCAACTGCTGACTATGCTTACAATTCAAAACGTTTTAAACTCAAAATTCTTGAATTTTGAATATTTTAAACTGCTTACTTAATAAGATAAAAATTTGAATATGAAGGGCTGACTTCAGTAGCCACCTTAGCTTCCGAACACTCGGAGTATTGTATGTGGAACAGATTTTGAAAATTGTTCCAATCTGAGTGTTAACAGTTAATACTTGTAGGTAATTTTATTGTCCAACTTTTTGTTTAGCAACTAAATTAAAAGCTTGTTTCGTTTTTTAGTTATATAAGGAAAACGGAATTTTTCAACGAACCAAAATTCAAAACCTTCTTGCGTCACTTAACCCGGTCCTATCCAGGAATTGATATTTTTTCTTGAAAATTTTATGTACAATTCTTCAACATAATCTACGATTACTAGAGCGCTTACCGTCTTAAACTATAAATGAAAAGAAAAAATAACATACTTAGTATAAGGGTGACTGTGTGATTTAGCAATGAATTTTTTTAAAGATAACATAATTTTCTTCATATTTTCACATGCGTGGTGCAGTGTATATGTAGCAGGCGTAAAGTTTCATGTCGGCCCGGTGGCGAAGTACGCATGTGCGAACGCCGCCTGGCTGCAAGCGGCCACATTGCGCCTACTTAACGTGAATGCAATAGCGCGTTTTCAAAGAGGGTCAGACAAACAAATGAATTTACACAGTTCTCGAAATTTTTAAAAGTTAATAAAGAAAAATGAATAAATGATTAAGACGCCGTTCGCCTGAGGGTTTTTTTGATAGTTTTCAATATGCATGGATATGAGTTTCTAGGTTCGAGAATACGTCAGATTTGGGGGCTTTGTGGGCTTGACAATATAGATAAACGACTAATGCATATTCATAATCATTGCACGATGCATACAGCGACGAGCAAGTGGCAATCAATTATTTCAGTCAGCCACGCACCCGTTCCCCCGCTGATAAGTCATAAATACAGAGCTTCAAGCGACCATTTAATTTATTGCTAGTGAACGCTACCAAGCGGACTTCCGGTTCCGAATAATTGGCCGTCAGTGTCGCTCGATTGTGATGTCTCGCGAACGGAAGTTTAGTCGAGTTGACGGATGTTGTTAAACATCAATTGCGAACATCGGTTTCAAATTGTTCTGCTACGCATCGAAAAAACATAGTTAAGCGTCACTTTTTTCAAAAAGTCAGTTTTTTATGTCAGTGGTATCGTGAAAGTAGGCTCCGCCTATCATGGTTAAAATTACAATTCTTACTCATTTATAATGAAAAATGAATGTTTAAAATTCCTAATATTGAGAAAATTGATCAAATGCAATAGAAAAATGTATGGAAAGTACTTTGCGGTGCCTGAAATTTGTAAGAGAAGTTGAATGCATCACGAAATACAAGGGAAGAATACAAGCAAAGTGCTTTGCCGATGACTTGCACGGCGTTGGCGTATTCCACTTGTATCGAGTAAGTACATTTTTTAATAGAAATAGTTAAAATAATATATATTTGGCTGTGTATAGATGTCCGGTGCCAGACGCTCGCTTAATATCCAGTAGATTGCTCTGATTAGTTGCACGGCAGTAGGCAGAGTTTGCCGAACAGCACCAACAAGTATGAAATTCAACTCAGTACATTTCTATTTTCTTGTGACGCGCATGTTATATTGTTTCAATTTTATAATTGTATTTTATATTATATATAACTTTATAATTTTCTAATTTCAAATACTTTTTTAAAAACTACTTTAATATTCATTTTCCCTGAATAAAATGAAAAATACATTTGAAGACGATTTAAAGGTAAATTTGTTCTCTGAAGGATATTTAGTGAATTATTGTTTTAAACAACTCCAAAATTTACTTTTTAACTGAGAATGTCATTAAACGCGATTGAGAAGACATTTTTCCCGAATCGTCTTCAGGAATTAATGTTGGCTACAAAGCATCATACAATAAGTTTCAAAAACATTCAAAACCCAATTTTGTAGTAAGTATTGTATTTCCATTTTAGTTAAAAATTCAATTGTTCATTGTACATGTAAAATAGCTTAGTTAGTTTTTGTCATTTTTTATTTTTTCTAGATAAAAATTATAATTTTATGTTTATTGGTTATCATTGACGTGGCATATTGTGTTTTTAAAAATATTCTTTAATTAAATATTGCAAAATTTGTGAGAATTTGATTGAAACACGAGTTTTACAAAAGTTAAACTTATCAATAATTTATACACTTCTAAAATAATAACTGGCAATAACTCCCATGAATAGAACATATTTGAAGTATGTAAAAAAAGTTACACTTATATACTTCTTCGAATTACAGTGAAACCCTGCAATAGCCCTCCCTTTTGTAGCCCTCCCGAGAATCGACATTGCGCCGCAGGTTGGTGTAACAGATGGTGCGCGGGGTATGCGGTTGTCTCTCAGACGAACAAACAAAAGTGGAGTGAGCTATAATGAGTTAGTTTCCACCCACCTTCAGCCCAAAAATCGGCACTTTAGAATAGTTTTACTGTATATAGTTCACTTTGAGATTATGCCTTATCTTCTTACTAATAAAAGAATAATAAAGTTTTTGAAACAAGGAAAGATAAAACCATAAACACCAAATAACTTATTTATAATAAACCATTACAAATTCATGTGCGCAAAAAAATTACCAATATACTGCTTCCAAATTACATACTTCACTTTGAGATTATGTCACGTACACGTCTCGAGAAAATAAGAAATATACGAAGCCAGAAAGGGCTTATTTGGTTTTTCCGATTTTATCATTCCTTCAATATTTACTTTATCATACTATCATCTATTATCTATCATTACTTTTATACATAAAAAGACAAATTTTAAATTAAGAAAATTAATTTATTATCAAAAAATGAAATTACAACAAAACCCAGGAATTTTCAACCAGTTAGATGCATTTTAAATAAAGAAGATTAATTTTCTACCTAGAAGGTTGAACTGTTGACAAAAGAATTAAGTTTCAATGCCAAATGGTCGAATTTTTTAGAAAACAGGAAGTTATATTGTAATCAAAAAAGAGAGTAAATTATCAGCTTTCAACTAAAAATTGAAACTTTTAATTTTAAAGATAAACAGTTGCCCGCCGCGCGGACACATTCTATAAACGTGCGGATCATGTCTTAATATGTTCATTTGGGTGGCTCAAAAACGCTGTTTCCGAAAGACAAAAACTGTCAATTCTTCATAAAATCGACCTTTTGAGGTCTATATCCTCGTACTTTTTTACTTAAAATTATTAATTAATTATTAATTAATTAATTAATTATTAATTATATAAACAAATGAAATTTGTTTCAATTTTTTTTCAAATTTGCCTCCCTCCCCCTTTAAATTATTAGTATTAGTCCAGTGGAAGATTTAATAACATTGGTTTATTAATTTGTACTTGTTTGAACAAATGTAATTTTTTCAATTTCTTCTTTGAAAATTCGTTTTTTCCCTAAAAATTATCACTTTTGGTGCAGTGGAATATTTATTAACATTAGATCATTCATTTTCAATCATTTAAATAAATGAAATTTTTTCGAACAATTTCGTTTCGAATTTTTTTAATAAAAAGAAATATTAATAGTTTTTATTTTTAAAATATTTAAGCGAATTCCATTTCTTTAAACAATAAAAAATTAATGAACTAATGCTAATCAATATTCCACTAGATAAACTGTAATAATTTTTAAGGAATAAAAGAGTTTCCAAAAACAATTGCTTAAAGAAATTCCATTTGTTTAAATAATAAACAATTAATTAACAAATTTTAATAAATATTTAACTATACTAATAGTAATAATTGTTAGGCGGGAAAACGGATTTTCGAAAAAAAATTATTTAAACAAATTCCATTTCTTTAAATAATTAAAAATTAATTAAACAATGATATAAAATATTCTACTAGACGAATATTATTAATTTTAAGTAAAGAAAGACGAGAATACACTTTTAAAAGGTGTCTTTCATGAAGAATTGATATTTTTTGTTTTAAGGGTAATTTTCAGATACTTGTCGGGGTGTGTTAGGGGTGTCAAACCCATGTGTCTGATAGATTAAATTCTTCGCTGGATAATTCTCTACAGGCCCCCATACTTTCCCGTCATATTTTTATAAAACCTAAAAAATTATTCTAAAAACTGAAGAAAGTGATTTTCCCCATGCATTTTACATGGGAAACTTCAAGTCAAAACCGGCACCTGTTAAAATGAAAAAATACAAAATTAGGGAATTTCTTTTTCCGGATTTGGAATAAAATGGGGGGATCGTTACCCTTTAGCATCCAAGAAAATTTTGCCATGTATTTTTGGACCACACTAATGTTCACGTAATTTGAATCTCCCGCTTGGCGCTCGATTATGTATTTACCTCTTACTAAGCAGTCGGTCTTTTTATTTTCCCTAAATTTTTGCACAGACATTTTTGAAGTAAAGGTCAAAAAACGAAACTGTAATTTGGGGATTATCAATTCTCCTTTTTAAATGCTTTTTAGGCTTTTACGGATAAATTTGCCATAACGTATCTCGTACTTCATGCTTAATTTTGTCCAACAGGCGAACTTTTCCACATTATTTTCAAAACTATTACATCAAACGTATATTACAGTTAACAATAGATTAAATGCTTTCAAGATGATTCATTTTGATAAAAAAAGATATTTCGTCTTTCAAACGTGTAAAAAACTACGAATTTATTAAAAAAACATACGCGCTGCGTGGGCACATCCTCTCTCGATTCGCGCTCGTTTTTGTACGCTCAATGCGTACATTTTAACTTCATCTTTTCAAATATCATAAATACTACAACTTAAATCATAAACTGTGATTGAAACTTCTGAGGAATTACAGCCATTAATTGTAACTTAAATTTTTTCGATTTTTTTTTAAAGAAGGTTCTCAAAGCACCTATGGCTTTGAGGATTCCATTCTCATTACGAAACTCTTGCTTCGCGCTTGCTAATTTCTGTTCATTTGATAAACTTTATCAAAATAATTTCTAAATCTTGTTTATATATACTAAAAACAACGTTTTAAACTTACGGATCTGTTAGAAACAAAAATGGCATATTTTTGAAAATAATCCATCTTTTTGAACTTTGGTCTAATTATGAGATTTCATGAGAAGAGTTTGGAAATACATATATATTTCACATATAGTAGAAATTTGGATTGATATTTCTTAATCTATGCAACAAATTTTTTCGCTTTTTTCAAAAAGTTTTCTGAATGTTGAAAAGCATACAACTTTTTTAATTTTTAGCGAATTTAAAAATGTCATCAGGATAATTTTCAAGTATTTTTTCCGTGGACCAGAAAATTTGGCAAAAATTTGTCAAACTCATAAAATTTTTTTTGCCCATTTTGAAAAAGCTTGAACTTTTTAAATTTTTGTCGAATCGATAACCTTAACTAAAATAGTTCCTGAATATATTTAATATCTAGTAAAGAAATTGAGTGAAATTTCCTAATCTACCAGAAAAATATTTTTTTTTATTTTTCTGAACATTTTCAAAAATTTCAAAAGTATATAACTTCTTTAACTTTCATCGAAATCGAACATTTTCTTTGGATAATTTTTAAGTCTTCTACCTATCTGTAAGAAAATTTGACATGAATTTCTTAAATAAAATAAGAATTTTTAATTTTTGAAAATGCATTACATTTTTTAATGTTGGTTGTAAATATCTGCTTAACGAACTTAACCTTCATTTTGGGAACCTTAAGGAGTGTATCGAAGATACACTCACAGGCATACAGACAGACACCGACATAATTTTATGATTGTCGGATTCTCTGAGTGCCGAAACGCAAAGATCCTTTAAAAAACACAGATCGAAAATTTGGACGATTAAATTACACTCTCATTATTGACAATGTAAATAACTAACAAAAAAAAAAACTACGAATATTACATTCGAACCGCTGGTGATCAAAAGGGGATACATCCAAAACGCCGTTGAGTTAATAGGCCCCCGGTCATGATTTTATTAGTTTTCGAAATAATCAAGAAAATGTTACTTTTTCTGCAATCGCAAAATACGAATTTGTTGTGTTCAACTCGCCATAAGTTCTACAATAACAGAAAATTTGTAATGAAAATTTCAGAAAATATGCACCATCGAGCGCATCACCTTTTAATCGACAGCGGTTTTTTTATTTGTTTACCTCGGCATCGGATTGCTAATTCAGATATTGCAAAATAAAGTATAAATTTTATTTATCATAGTTATTTGAAGGTTTCTTCCTGATTCTACAGTAATTCTTATTCTCGTCTACCCTGCAAAATGTATAATTTCAATAAACGTAAGTTATTATAATTCATAATATTATCCATTGTCTTCGCTCGAAAGTATGAGCGAGCCTAGGGAAACGATTTTTTTTTCAAGTCAAAATTTTAGTCAGAATTAAAAAAAAAACTTTTTTTCGGCACAGAAAAGCCATTTTGTTTTTTCGTAAAAATAACAGTTGTGCTGAATTGGTCTAGACTTGTGGTCTATCGCGCCGTAAATTTTTTTTCAAAACAATGAAATTTGGAGCCAATATGCCAAAAAAACTATTCCGGGCCAGAAAGGCCATTTTTTTTTTTCAAAAAAAAAAAAAATAATAATATGCTGAATTGTGCTAGGTTTGTGCTCAATTGTGCCGTACAATTTTTTATTTTTAAGTCAAAATTTGAACCGAAATTATACAGGTCTATATTTTTTAAAGAAATAATAGTTTATTTTTTATCAAAATAATTTTTAAAATACAAAAATTTTTGAAAATGAGAATTTCGAAAATCTGAAAGTTGTGCTGGGTTGTGGTGGCGTGCAAAACAATTATTGTCCTACACACCTTTTAATCAGGTCTATATTTTGTAATGAAATACTAGTTTCTTTTTCATCCGACAAATTTTTGAAAACCACAAATATTCAAAATGCGAATTTCAAAAATCTGAAAGTTGTGCTTTATTGTGCTAGGCGTGCAAAACAATTATTATCTCAACAACTTTTTACTCAAGTCTAGATTTTTTAATGAAATACTAGTTTCTTTTTCATCAGAATAATTTTTGAAATCAAAATATTTTCAAAATGCGAATTTCAAAAACTTGAAAGTTATTCTGCGTTGTGCTACGCGTTCCAAACCATTATTGCACTACACACTTTTTAATCAGGTTGATATTTTTTAAGGAAATACTGGTTTCTTTTTCTTTAGAATAATTTTTAAAATAGAAAAAATTTTCAAAATAAGAATTTCCAAAATCTGAAAGTTGTTCTGCGCTGTGCTACGCATGCAAAACCATTATTACCCTATACACTTTTAATCAGGTTGGTATTTTTTAAGGAAATACTGGTTTCCTTTTCATCAGAATAATTTTTAAAATAGAAAAAATTTTCAAAATAAGAATTTCGAAAATCTGAAAGTTGTTTTGGATTGTGCTAGGCATGGAAAGCAATTATTGTCTTACATGCCTTTTACTTATTTTTATATTTTTTAATGAAATACTAGTTTCTTTTTCGACGGAAAAATGTTGGAAATCCAAAAATTTTCAAAACGCGAATTCCGAAATAATAGTTTTGCACGCCCAGCACAAACCTGCAAAACTTTGAGATTTTAGAAATTCACATTTAAAAAATTTTTGGATTTCAAAAAATTATTCTGATGAAAAAGAAACCAGTATTTCCTTCAAAAATATTGACCTGAGTAAAAAGTATGTAGGGCTATAATTGTTTAGCATTCCTAGCACAATCCAACACAACTTTCAGATTTTCGAAATTCGCATTTAGGAAAATTTTTGTATTTTAAAAATTATTCTGATGAAAAAGAAAATGGTATTTCATTAAAAAATATAGACCTGAGTAAAAGGTGTGTTGGACAATAATTATTTTGCACGCCTAGCACAATCCAGCACAATTTTCAGATTTTCGAAATTCTCATTTTTTTTATTTTTGTATTTTGAAAATTATTCTGATGAAAAAGAAACTATTTTTTCCTTAAAAATTATAGTCCTGAGTAATTTCGGTTCAAATTTTGACTTAAAACAACAAATTTTACGACACAATTGAGCAAAATCCTAGCACAATTGAGCATATTATTTTTTTTCGAAAAAACAAAATGGGGTTTCCGGCCCGGAAAAGTTTTTTGGCTTATTGTCTTCAATTTTCATTTTTGTGAAAAAAATTTGCGGCACGATGGACCATAAGCCTAGCACAATTCAGCCAACTCTTATTTTTTCGAAAAAACAGAATGGCGTTTCTGGCTCAGAAAAAGTTTTTTCTTAATTCTGATTAAAATTTTGACTTTAAAAAAAATCGTTTGCGGCACAAGTGTGCACAAACCTAACACAATTAAGCACAACTTTTGTTTTTTTGAAAAAACAAAATGGTGTTTCCAACTTCTTGGTCATCGCCTAGGGCGCCCAACTATTGGTTCTCGCGCTCGACAATGTGTTAACCTCGTGCTACGCGCTCTATCTTTGTATATTCTCCACACTTGTGCATAGGCTTTTTTAAACTAAAGGCCAATTCATCGACAACAGTAATTGAATGGTAGTGAATTCTCTTTTTGAAAGCTCCTTCGGCCTTAACGAACACATTCACGTTCTACACATTCTACACAGCAGACTTACTGTTTTTAAACTTCTAAATTATATCCTTAACCTCAGTGACACAGACTTTTTCAATTGGAGTTTCTGCCACATAGTGTTCTAAATCGTAGCTGTGGTGCCCTATAATACCTTCTCTGATGAGAATGTAAAAAAACTATTTTGTTATTAATAATTTTATTCCAACTTGTGTTGTTTTTTCATAAATTGAATTTTAATATTTTTAATGTTCTTTTTACGATTTAAACCAAAAATAAGCATCCTAGAGTGAAGTGATTCAAATAAAAGTTTACATACAATTTAGTTGAAAAATTTTGCTAAATAAAAAGTTATTATAACTTGCGTCGTTTTTCTAAAAAGATTTTTTTATTTCTGAGTTTGTTTTTCACGATTAAAGCAAAAATTACGCATACCATCAAAAAATTATATGCAACAAATTTGTACCTCTTTCTTGGTTAAATAACTTTTGTCTAATTGTTTTTTTTTCGTAGCTTGTGTTGCTTGTCCAAAAATGTAATTTTTTTATTCTTATTGTTGTTTTTCACGAATAAAACAAAAGCTGCGCGTCCCAGCGCACAGTGGTTCTGTGCATTGACATAATTTAGTCAAAAAATTGGTTTAAATAAAATATTTATTTATTTTGAATCATTCTTCCAAAAAGTAATTACATTCTCCTCTCAATCAGAAGTTATTGGTTTTATGTGAAAAATGACTCGCGGATTCTAACAAATGTCAAAGTTGTGGGGCCCCTAAGCCAGACAATTTTTTTCGTTCTCCTCATTGTAGTCATGCAAACACGATAAAATGCCAAGAAATTATCTGATTGGATTGCCTTTTAGCACACTCTGTCAGGGTATAAAAAAAAGGACGAGTTCGTTAGTCAGTCATTTTAAATAAGATTTCAAAACGTTACAGCATTTTTAAAACGTTTGCAAGTAGATTCTGTGGCCGAACTATGCAAAATACGGCACAAAATAAAAAAACAAAAATAGTGCTACCAAAAAAGATTTACAATCTTGATATTGTTCACTTTTAATGCGAAGCGTAATTTTAGTCTTATTCGTGAAAAAGAACATTAAAAATACAAAAATTAAATTCTTGGAAAAACGATATGAGCAAAAAAAATGAGTACACAAAATTTGTTTAGTTAAAAAGAGCTACAAATTTGTTATTAATAATTTTCCATAGGGCGGGTACTTTTTTTTAAAATAAAAATAAAATGAAAATTAAGATAGCAAAATTAAATTTGTGAAAAAATGACATAAGCTCCGAAAAAAATGTAAGGGCAAAAGCTGTGCATCCAAAAAATAACTACAAAATTATTACGCATTTATTAAGTACCCGACGAGCAGCTTCTCTCGGACCACAAATATATTCTCTTCCAATTAGCTGTAGGAAAATCGCAAATTTTAGACAAAAGAAACCGCAAAGGTAGTTAATATCAAAAAGGTCGAACGGCCCATTGGGTCCTTCAACCCCTTTCAATTAGCGATGGCGGAGAGCTTACAACCAATGCTCTTGCAAAAATAGGGATGGGGGCAACTTTGCACGTAGCAACTTTGCACGTACCCAAATGTGCATATCGACGACAGCCCGAGTCGAAATATAGGCCCTACTTTGACCCTCCAAGTGGAAGTACTGTCCCTAATTTACGGCTGTTTATTCTACTAGCTCCTACGTAGCCACGCCTAAAGATATTTTCATTCTATTTTGCTTCTGTATAAGCTTCAGCCCCTACATTGAAGGTCTTGCCTCTATATTCTTGAGTTTTACTTATGTCTCATTTGAAGCTCCATATTCTCCGTAGAATTTTTAAATTCTCTTTTACCGCTCTTAAATTTTAACGCACAAAATATGCGGCCTCGTTGCCTCGACGCCTGCGCCCTCGCGACAGATACTTTGTTATTTTCTCTAACATTCCATCACCACACTTTGCGAAAGCAACAGTTTAATTCGTTTTAAATAATAAATATTTAAGTGATAACATCGAAATGGCTTTAAGAGGAAAGAAGTTTGCCCTAATCTGGTGGCTTCAAGGAAAAGGAAAAATGCAAAATAGCCCTAAGATTTTAAAGATAATTATAAAGAACCCAGATTCAAACCCCCCCCCCCCCAAAAAAAAGGTATCACAGATTCTGAAGAAATAGACTTTCCTTTCACACAATTTTCTTTTGAATTGAAGAATCATGAAATTGAATGATTTTAGATTAAAAATTTAGATAATAGGGCAAGGTCAAAAGCTTAAAAATTGAATATTTTGAGATTAGATAATTAAAAATAATTTATAGTTAAAAGCGTTCAAAATTTAATAATTAAAAATTGCAAGCTTTTGAATTTGAACATTTATAATTTCGAAGCGATCAAGATTTGACAATTTAATATTGAAAACTAAATTGAATCTTTCAAAGTTGAAGCTTTTGAAATTCTAGAATTCAAAATTTTTATTACAGAACATAATTATAATTTGAACTTCAAGCTAATTAGGCGAATTTTCATAAAATCAATGAATTAAAAAAAATATATTTCTCTCTTGAGAAATTTTGCGATTTCAAGTGTAGGTCCCTGCTGATTTCAAATGGATTCGGTCAGCGATGATTGTTATTCGTATGTTATTCTCTAAAAAACTTAAAATAAAAAATTGCTTCTTTAAAATATCATATTTTTAAACCAATTTATTTCTATATGCGGAGAATCGATCGCTTCAATTTTCCTGATGCATTCATTAAATATTGCCATACACGTATTCTTTCAATATTTATGGTATTCTTGATATTCTGTATAATCTCAAATATTCCTAAATATCCCCAAAATATTCGCAATTATTCTGACATATTCCTCTATTTCCCTTTGCGCTCAACAAGTTTTTAAAGATTCCAAATTATTTAAAATGGTTTTTAAAAATGCCAAGAATTCCAATATGTGCATGAATTTTCCAGAGATTCTAAATTTGATTTTAAGGGATTTTATGGCATTTCAATCTAGTTAATATAGTTTAAAAAGTCTGTAAAGGAATTAAAAATATTACGAAGTATTTTAAATAATTTTTAAAAAATTTTAAAGAGTTTAAGGATCTTCATTTAATTTTAAAATATTTTTATGTATTTAAAGAGATTTTCAGGAGTTTCAAGGGATTTATCAGGAGTTATTTGATTACAATTTTTTTAAAGTTTATAATCAAATTTCAAAAGATTTCGAATTATTTAAAAGAGTTCAAGATATTTTTAAAGAATGTAAGGGATTTTAAGTAATTTTGACAAATTTTTAATGAATTTCGGTAGAATTTTAGTGAGTTTTAACATTTTTATGTAATTTTGAAGTATAAATCACGTTCTTGAATTCTTTAAAGTCCTTTAAATCTTTTGAAATCTTCGTAAATTTGCTGAAATCCTTTGAAATCTATTAAATTCCGGAAAATGGATATTGAATTTTTTTAAATCTTTTAAAATATCTTAAAATATTTTTGGATTTAATTTAAATCTTGTTTAAGCACATAGAATATACAATCATGATTTGTAATATTTCTAAAATTTAATTCCTAATACACATATAATTATAAAAGTAGCAATATTTTTTACAAAGTGGGTCACAAAAATTTGCAGACGGTCATGCAGAGCTGTAGGTTATATTTCAGATTTTTTTTCATACCCCAAGGTGTAGGCTAGCCGAGAGGCTTTAGGCGTTAGGAATGCGAAATTGATGATAGGGTTCGAACCCCAGCAGCGAATAAAAACTTTCATAACGTGCGATTATAAATAGTTTAGTGATTGTGTAATAGTAAAGAACTGTGTGCTAAAACATTTGAACATACATTAGAGTATAATAGTAATGATACAATAATACAAAAGATTAATTTTTTTGTAGCGAACAATCTGTTATAATTTTATAGAACTGTTCTCTATAGTTTTGGGACTAGACGATTTTAACTTTGATTAAACTACCCAGCGTATCCTCTACTATAGGATTAGTTCTATAAAATTTAATGGCTATTTTTTCCGTGTGCAAAATAACTTGCAACATTACGCAAATGTTCTTCTTGCTCTAATTTTATTAATTTTTCGTCAAATAATTTTATTTTGTACAGGAAGGTAGAGTGTGGAGCGTTAAATTAGAAACAAAAAATAAGCCTCTATTTTGACGCCCCAAATGGAAGATTTGGAAATTTGTGGCCATAAGAGCGCTAAAGTAGGGGCAAAAATCGTATATGAATATCCTCTACTTTACAACCTTATCCCCTACAAATATTAGCGTGAAGAGATTCAAAGTAGGGCGGCCTACATTTCGACTCGGGAGATATGATTTGTCTCACTGTGCAAGTCCACGGGAGTCAATTGTTCAATTGTACACGTACACAGATGATACGTGCCCAACTGTGAACGTGCTCAGATGTAATTTGTCCAACTGTATACGTGAAAAGATAGTGCTTGCCGCTAAAGTTATTCAAATCTAGTAGTATGGAGTATGTTAACTTTTCTAACATTAATTTTTAAATATTTAAAATATTATTTTTATGAAAATATGTTTTCCAAATTATCATGAACATAGGAAAACCTCTTTTTGAATTTACTTTTTAATACTATTATCTTATGCAGATGTTTTGAATTTTCCGGTTGGCATGGAGGCGTCTTTGATTTCACAAAATCGTTAATTTATTTTATTTATTTTCTTATAATGTAACAAAAAGTAAATCTAGAACAAAAATTTTTGAATTATTTTTATCCCAGTTTTACCCTAGTTTATTTTATTATGTATAATGTCAGGTTACTCATTTGTCTCTGTAATTGGTTAACAAAATGTTATCGTTCATTTATTTTGGTGGTACATATTTTTTTTACAAATTTTCTTACTCTCGCTTCCAGATTTGTTTGCATACGGAATAAATAAGCACGCACTTTTTATTTTAAAATAAATTGATTTTTTGGGGTTTGTTAAAAGCCCATCCAGTTTCACGTGTATTTCCCCTGGGAAAAAGGAATTTTTCGTCATTTGGGATAGAATCGTTAATATTAGATTTTTTACTGTATCTGGAATTCTTTTAATAACAATTATTTGCTGAATACTTATTGAATTCAAACCGCGGCACTCTGAATAAAAGTTTCAGAAATCTATTAAAACCGATTTGAATCGATATTTCCTTTTTCTGAATTCAGGAAATTCAAGGAATTCAGGGAATTTAGAGTTCAATTCATTCAGAGAATTTAAGAAATTCAGAGAATCCAAGCAAATCTGAGAATTAATAGAATTCTGAGAACTTCAGAAATTCTGAGAATTTTAGGAATTCATAGAATTAAGAGAATTTATTGTCTTAAAACTATTCCAGGGATTCAAACAAGTTAAAGAATTCAGGGAATTAAAAAATTCAAAGTATTTGAAGAATTCCGAAAATTCAAGGTATTCAGCGAATTCAAGGAATTTCGAGAATTCAAAGGATTCAGAGAATTCGAGGCATACAGAAAATTCAAGGTATTCAGTGAATTCCGTGAATCCAAGGAATTTAGAGGATTGAAAGGATTCTGAGAATTTAATGGATTCTGAGAATTCAAGATATTTAGACAATTGGAGGTGAGTGGATTGTGGAAGTGTGTAGTAGGGTGTGGAAGAGATTAACTGAGGGATTGTGAGATTGAAAAGGGAAGATAGATGTTTTGGAGGATTGAGACAGATTTGTGTGGAAGTTAGTTTGGAGATTTGTGACAGAGTGGGAGGACTGTGTGGATCGGATTGGTAGTGTCAGGGTTGGGTAGCGACAAAGCAAGGCCAGACAGGTACCAAACATCGACGGTAGATAGAGGCAGGGAAGTATAGAAGGCGGGAAAGTTTAAATTTTATTCATGGCTAGCGGAGCGAGTATCTCCCCTGAAGAAACAGATCTAGAGTAGGAATTATTCATTACGGCGAAAGAGGAGATCAAGGAAAGGAAGGCAAGGGGGAAATATAAGAAAACTATAGAAAGTGAGAGATTAAGAGCAAAAAGCGTAGGTTCAATAGAAGCATTTATCAAAAGGAAGAGAGGGGAGAGGGAAAGCAGCGAAGAGAAGGAAGATATCGGTGCGAGCGTAAAATATTATAAAATGTTTAGATAGCCGCCGGAAAAGCAGAGTTTGGTAGGGAACAGTGATAATAGTAAGGGAGCTAACGGTAGCGGAGATGAAAGTGACGTTTCGATGAAAGAGGAAAGACTAAAGGAAATTCGACAAGTTATGATAGAGGTAATGGGAATTTATTAAAAAAGAAAGAGAAAATGGGAGAGAAATTAAAGAAGGAAATTAGGCGGGAAATGGCTGAAGTTAAGAAAGAAATAAAAAAAATGGGAAGAAATCAGAGAAAAGTTAGAAAAGAGCATGCAGTCATTGAAGAAAAAACGATAGAAGCAGGAAGAAGATAATAATAAAAAGGTAGAGGAGATGCGAAGTAGGATGAAGAAACTTGAAAGCTCGAACGGGGATTGTGGTGGGGGCGAGAGTGGGAATAAGGAGATAGAAAGGCTGAGAAAGATAGGAAAAAGGATAGAAAGGAAAGAGTGGAAAGAAAGAAAATTAAACATAGTGATAAAGGGTATAAGACTAAAAAGGGGAAGGAGCTTAAGGAAGGGGTGGACGAAGTACTAAAAACGATTGATGCTAAGGTAAAGATAGAGGAAATACGGAATGTAGGGAGGGAAGAGCGAACAGGGGAGGCAATGGTCCTTGTGAAACTGAAGAAATGGGAACATAAGAGGGAGGTGATGACAAAGAAGTGGTTATTATATGGTAGTCCAGAGAGAGTAGAGGATGATTTAACATAAGTAGAAAGGAAGATGCAGTATAAATTAAGGAAAATAGCGGAAAAGGAAAGAAAAAAAGGGAAATGGAACATCGGTTAAGTATGGGAGAATACAGATAGATGGAGTATGGTGGGATTGGGATGAAGAAAGGGAACAGATAGTAAGAAATGTGGTACCGGGAAACTAGAAGAGGAAGGGACGGGAGATAGGAAAATAAGAAATAGTGGGAAGGAAAAAAAGATGAGAAACGAAAGTAGGAAAGAATGGAAGATTTATTACTGGAATATAGCAGGATTGGAGAGAAAGGATAGGGAGTTTCTGAGAAATTTAACACAATGGGATGTAGTCATAATGTTGGAGACGTGACTAGATGAAAAGGGATGGGAAAGAGTAAGGGGAAGGTTACCAAGAGGTTACAAATGGCAAGTGTAAAATGCAAAGAGGAAGAATAAAAAGGGAAGAATAATTTGAGGTATGGTGATGGGAGTAAAGAATGAATGTATAACACAGAGAGAGAGAGAGATAAGAAAGACAGGAAAGAACAAAAAGAAGGATTAATAGTAGGAGAGGTATTGATGGGAGGAGAGAAGTGGAAGGTAGTGAATATTTATGTGAACGGTGATATGCAGGAGAAAGCAGAGGAGATTAAAGCAATGATTGAAGAAAATAAAGAAGAGATTAGGCTAATAATAGGTGGGGATTTCAATGCGAGAACAGGTGACAGAGGAGGAAGGGAATGGGGAGAAGAGAGAAGAAGAAAATCCAAAGATAAGTTACTAAATGGGGAGGAAAAAAGTTGTTGAAGAGCTTGGAGGAGTTGGGATGGCATACCTCAAACGGAAATATAGAAGGAGATGAAAAAGGAGAATATACACGCTCAGGAAGTGAAAGGAGGACGGTAATTGATTATATGATAGTGGATGATGAGGTAAGAGAGAAGCTTAAAAAACTAGAGGTAGGTGAATATATTGATTCGATCACTTTCCCTTAATGGCGACATTAGAGGGACAAAAAAGCAATAACAATAGGAGTAAAAGGGGAGCAAATGTAAAAAGTGAAGGAAAAGGGGATTGGCCAAGGGAAGGAAAAGAACAGTTGAAAGAAAAAATAAGAAATATCAAAATGGGAGAGGGAAATGTGGACAAGGAGATGGCAAAAATGATAGGAGAAATATAAATAGGATTAGAGTGCACAAACAAAAATGAAGTTAGTAAAGGGGGGAATAGAAGTGGGTGGGATGAGGACTGCAAAGAGAACAAAAGGAGTTCAGAAAGAAATTAGGAAAGTGGAGAAAAGAAAAAAGTAATAAGAAAGAATATAGGGGAAAAAAAGAAAGAGTATACTGAGTTGTGTTATCAAAAGAAAGAGAAAGAAAATAAAAGGTTTGAGATAGAGGCGCAGAAGGCTCGGTCGGAAAAAGAGGTATGGAAGGTAGTAAATAGAGAAATGAAAAGAAGAAAAAGAGTAAACGAAGGTATGAAATGATAGAATGGGAGAAATATTTAAGGTTTTAGGAATAATAAAGGATCAGAAGGTGCCTGGTATAGATAAGATTCCTAAATAAGTATGAAATATAGAGGGGAGAAACTAGAGGAATGGACATGGATAATGTGTAATAGAGTATGGAGAGGAGAGGGGTGGCCAGATTTATGGAAAGAATGAGTAGTTATACCAATAGTAAAGGACAACATATATGATCTGAACCATCTAGCAAATAAGAGAATTACAATGGAAAAAGGGGCAATGATAGCAATGTTCGTGGACTTAAAGGCGGCGTTTGACTCATTAGAGCGAGGAGAAATACACAAAGTTATGATAAAAAAGGTGATAAGAGAGGGATTAATAAAGAGTGTATCAGGAATTTTTAGAGAAACAAAAAGCAGGGTAAAGGTAGGAGAGCAAGTAGGAGATAGTTTCTGGTCGGTGAGAGGTGTAAGACAAGGATGTCCTCTGAGCCCGCTTTTATTTAATTTATTAATATAAGACTTGGAAGAAGAAATGAGGAGAATGGGTTAGGGGGAATTATGATGAGGAAGTAAAAGATAATGAAGTTTATAAAAGGAGGGGGAAGGAAGAAAGAATGGGCAGGGAGATGGAAAGGAATAAAGTCAAATAGTATAAATATTTGGAATATATCTTTCAAACTAATCGAGATCATATAGCTCATATAAGACAAAGGATAAAAAAAGCAGCAGGGGTACTGAAACAGATATGGGGAAGAGGAAAAAGAAGGTTTAAAAAATTGGAGAAGGAGAATGTGGTTATTTGATACGATGGTATAGCCAGTATTAGGTTATGGAGCAGAGATATGGGAATGGAAAGAAAGGAAACATATTGAGAGTTTACAAGAAAGGTATATAAGGTGGACACTAGGGCCAGACTGGAGGATGCCAGGATATATGGTAAAGAAGAAGCGCAAAGGGATAAGTTCAGTATTAGAGCGGTAAAGAGGGGATGGAAATTTGAGACGAAGCTCAGGGAGGGAAAGGGAGGGGAGTCGGCGAGATAGTTGTTGATAGAGGTAGAAGAGAGGAGGGAGAGGGCGATCGAATTAACGAGATGGGAAGAAGAAAGGAGGGAGTACTTTAATATCAGAGAAATAGAAGACGGGACTGGAGTAAACTATGAAGAATTGAAAAAAAGGGAGGGGGAAAGACAATTAATACAAAGAGGGGGGGGGGCATTGAGGAATAAAAATACAATAAATAGTATAAGATGATAAAAAAGGAAGGGGTGCCAATGTAATTAGAAAAGTGATGGGGAGAGAGAAGGTGGGCCTGAATAGCAAGATTTAGATTAAGAAACGAGGTAAGGGAAGGGATGTACTGGGAAAAGGAAAAGAACAGAAAGTGTAGAATATGTAAATGGGAGGAAGAAACATGGGAGCATGTATCTGAAGGATGTTGGAGAGGAATGAAAGATGAAGGAAGCTGGCAAGAAAATGTGGTTAAGATTCTAGGGGAAGATGAATTAGGAGAAGAATGGATGAAGCAGTTGGAGGGTGCTAGAGGAGCGAATGAGAGAGAGTGAAAGAATACACGTGAAAAAGGTAAATGGAGGTATGAAAAAGTGAAGAAAAAAGGAAACGGAAGTCGCTTAGATTAGAAGCGTAAAAATTGTAAGTAATTGTAAGGCAAAAGTTAAGTGGACTAAGAATGCGTTTGCATTCTCATGCACTCTCTCTCTCTCGCTTGCACTCTCGCTTTCGCTCAATCGCTCACTCGTTTACTAATAAGTCCTAAATTGCGCTATCACAGGAAATAGAAATAAGAAACTAGATATAAGGCTTTATGTAAATAATTGTATATATAGAAAGGATAAGATTGTAAAAAAAAATAGATATAAACGGAAAGATTGTAAGGAATGGAAGTCATGTAAACCCTTAGGGGATACATTATGAATAAAGAAAAAGTAAATTCAAGGCATTTCGCGAATTCAAGGAATTTCACAAATTCCAGGAATTTAAAGGATATTAGGAATTTAGAAAATCCAAAGAATTCAAGGAATTTAAGGTATACAGAGAATTTAAGAAAATCAATAGAATTCAAGGAATTAAAGGAATTCCTAGAATTCAGTGAATTTTGATAATTCAGAGGATTCATCGAATTGAAACAATTCGAGGGGTTCCAGAAACTCAAGGAATTCAGGGAATTCAAAAAATTCTGAGTATTTGAAGAAAATTCGAGGCATTCAGTAAATTCAAGGAATTCAGGAAATTTAAGGAATTTTGCAAATTAAAGGACATGAGCGAATTCAAGAAATCCAGAAAATTCAAGGAATTAAGCTAATTTAAGTGTTTAGCATCGTGTTAAGCATCTGAAATCAAATGACTTCGCTCTTATCGCCCATCTGGTAGCATGAATAGCCTAACGTCGGTCTTTCCTAATTTTATAAAATAACGCTAAATTATTGTCAACTAAACACTAATTATTTTTGAACCTGCACAACTTAATACTTTGAAGTGTGCAATGAAATTTGATCCTTGGGGCCGTATAAGTTCGGTTGTTGCGATTTGGAAGAGTAAAAACGGAAAAATGGGAATTTTCCATTAGAAACTGACGTCATAACAAATGATGATCTTCACAGAAAACATTAAGTGACTTAGAACAGTGTAAGTAGTTGCTAGTATCTCGAAACATATCTAACAAACTTTTAAATTGTATGAGCAGTGACCATCCAGTTAGTGAACAACAATAATTTATGCTTGAGCATAAATTCACATAAAATTAAAAAATTAACAAATGTATGTAAAAGTAACTGGTGTATATTGACTTTGAATGCTGCACACGTAAACATAGCAAACATGCTATAATTTGCAATTAAATTAATCAACCAAACAATTATTGATAATCTATTTAGTAGACTCTCTTCAAAATCTTAATCAAAATGGAAAAGAAAATTGTCGGAGTACGAGCTGAAATTATTACTGCTATTATTACCGCGTATCTGCACTGTCTTGTGTCTCTTGCTGTCATCAATAACGAGTTTCTTAAAGATTTAAAAGTCCTACGTGACACATTAAATGAAACTTTGTAAGCATCACAAAATGTGAATGGGAAGTTGGGAATTCTTTCAAATAACTCGTGAATGAATTGTACAAAAGTTTATTTGTATAATACTGGCAACATTTAGAAGAACTGTCTTGGGCTGATCCTGATTCTTTCAGTGATCTAGAAATAGAAATTATTATAGATAGAAGCCGATTTTTCTGTAAATTGTAAGAAATTCCAAAAAGGTATCTTCTGACAAGACGAGGACTATTATGCAACGATTATTTCCGTGAAACACATTCTTGATATAAGAAAGGTTGGTGCATATTATGACTTCCTATCAAGCCAAATGTTCCCGAAAAATTAGGGAGATCCGTAAATATCGATACTTCTACATGGATTCGTAGTTAGGGTCGTTTATTAAAAGATCAAGAATTACACTCCAGTTATTCGGAGTTCCTCGAAGAGTATATCGACTTAAATCATATGAGAGGAATTTCTTGCGATTTAAAAAGAAAATCGAAAGCCGCATCTGCTGTTTATTTACCTTATCATCCAGCAATTCAAGAAAGTGGTTACGCAACGCAATTACAAGTAAATTTTAATGTTTCAAGTCACACCTCAACCTGTAGCTCCTTAAATAACCAATTCCTAGTAGGGTCTAAATTGAAAGATAACCTGACTGGTATTATTTTGCGCAGGATATTATATTCATACGTAGTAATTACTGCCATAGTTGAAATGTTTCGGCAAATTTCAGTGGATGGGCGCGATATTGACTTTAAAAGAATCACTATTAGGCATGGTCCTTTAGAACCTCTACGGCCTTTTCAACTTTTCGCTATCACATACGATAGTGCGTCAGTTCCCTATTTGGCGAATCGAGTATTTAAACAATTAGCAGAGGATGATCGTTTTAAATTAATAGAAGCAGAGCAAAAATTGCTTCGAGATTTTCATGTCGATGACGGCTCATTTAGAACGAACGATATTAATACCGCTCTTCGACTTTAATAGGATCTGATGAATTTTTTAAAGGGTGGCGGTTTCCCACTAAGTAAACGATCTTCCAAATACCCGGCGTTGATTCCGGATAACCCTAAAATAAACGAGCAAAAGTATATAATTATTGCAAGTGACAATGAGAACCTGGCTATTTGGGTCTTACTCTGGTATGTAGAAACTTTTTATTTTCGATTTCAATTGTCAATAGAGTTTCCTCCAAAGCCTACGAGAAGAGTCGTCCTATCATTAATAGCGTGTTTATACGATCCTTTCGGTGGGTGTCCGCAGTTATAATCATTGCTAAAATGTTCATGCAAGAAGTCTAATATTAAAATTAAGCTGGGGTGCCAATTAACCAACAAAATTAAAAGATCCCTGGTACAGGTATAAATACTCGTTAAAACTTATAAAATTAAAAAATTGAAATATTCCGAGATGGATATGATCTATATTGATTGATTTGAATTGCAAATTGCACGCATTCTCTGTTGCATCAAAGTGAGCTGAGGCCGCAGTAGTCTACCTGTGAGTTATTAATGAAAACCGAACTGTTGAAGTTTCTTCAATCACTTCTAAAACTAAGTTCGCCCCGTTTATAACAGTGTGAATATAACGTTTACAATTGTGCGGAACCGTTCTTTCCTCGAAATTAGTCTACAAAATTAAGGAAGAAATAAAAACTTGTCTTTAGTTCCAGTCTATTGTTGAACGGATGCCATTATCGTCATCACATGGTTGATGAAGCGCTCTTCTAAATGGCCCACATTTGTCATGAATATAGTCGCCGAGGTTCACACACTATTGCTAAACGCTCATTGGAGATATGTATCTACAAAGTGTAACCCAAATTACTTGAACACTAGAGGATGTACTCCCCGTCAATTGATCGATAATAATCTTTGGTGGAGACAACCCTCGTGGCTTAAGAAATCTTCAGTCTCTTAACAACACGCGATACTCCTCCCTTCAAAGGCAGACGTTGAGACTTGAACCATAATTTACGAGGTTGCTGTTGAGCCTGTCGACAGTCTCCTTACTCGTATTTCAAATGCAGCATCTACATGGACTAAACTTTTAAAGTTTACTGTCTACCTGCTTTGCTTCATGGAGAACTTCAGGAAGGATTCAACAAGACCATGGGTATGAATGTAGCTATATTATAAAGAGCTAGACTCTTGTAGCTAAAGTACTAGCAAGGAGAATACTTTGGTAACGAAATTAAAACGCTAAAACTGAAAGGTCAGGCTCTCTTTATAGTCCTTTAGAGAAATGCTCTCATTCAATGGAATGTTAAAGACCCCTTAATTTTACCGAAAGATCAAATCACTTAATTTATTCTTGGTGATTAGGGAACATTTTTGGATTTCAGGAGCAAGAAATCTGGTTCGGCGATAGATGAGCCATTACGTGAGCGCTATATTCATCAGAGAGCTCAATTAGTATCTCAAATTATGGGACCTTATCTTAGTTTGAATTCAAATAGGGAGAGGATAGAAATTTTGAAAAGCGTAAATAGCTGAATTTAAATGTTTAACAACTCGAGAGACTCACCTTAAATTAGCCATTACAGGCCGGTCAATTTTCATGCGTACAACACTGACTTTTGTTGCGTGGAGGCTGCTGCGTTTTTACGGGCGTATGCCTACCTATCACGGTCAGTGGAGAAGTTTATGAGTGGGGACTACATCCCTCCGAGGATTTCGATGCGACGAGTCCCGATGCCACAGGTCCTACTATATATATTTCTTTTAATGTTGCGATGATTCGGGTCTAGAAGAGGTCTTCCTTCAGATATGTAATGTGGCAATGTAATTAATTCTGTCGAAACTGATATTGAACTAAAACGTCATTTTATAATGCTTTCCACTGACAAAGATACCGAGTCTAAGTTAGCAAAATATATTATACTGGCACTTAATTTGTTCTGGTGCTTCACACTTTGGTAGTCTTTTGGGAGGCAGGAACAAATAGTGCTAAGCGCCGCCTACGCCACGAAATAAAATAGTGCACTCTTACTATTAAAGAGCTCAGTACAGTCTTGTGTAGGATCAAGGCTTGCTTTAAATCTAAACTCATCTTTCCTAAGATTGATAATTCTGAAGATTGTTTCTGCTTGGGTCGTGATCATTTTTCAATAGGAGCCCCTCTTTTATCGTTAATAGAACCTTCAAGCTTAGGTCTAAAGAAAAGTTACTTAAACAGATTGATATTAGTAGATAAAATTACAGAAGAATTATGGAAAAAGTGGTATATAGAGTTTCTATTTGAAGTTCAAAATCGTTATAAGTTCATTAATCCAAGTGAAAACATAAAATTCGGAGATTTGGCGCTTGCTCGAGAAGCAAAAACAGCTCCAAATGATTACCACTTTGAGAGAATCATCAGCCATCTTCCCGGTAGTCATTTAACGAATTCAAGTACTTTAGGGAATTCAAGAAATTCAGAAAATTAAAAAATTGAAAGAATTCAAGGAATTTAGGGTTTCCAAGAAATGCAGCGATTTCGTCGAATTTCTTAAACTCCTAGAATTCTGGAAATAATTAAAATTCTGAGAACTCATTGAAATTTTAGGAGTTCATATAATTTGCAGGATTTATACAATTTAAGAATTTTTTAGTATTCACGTCATTCAAAGAATTTAAGGAATTCAAAAAGTTAAATTAATTCAGAGAATGATTTTCTTTATATTGCAAACGTCTGGAGATAGACTCTCAGGTATGACAGCCATACTGCCAATGAATTGTTTGCAACATATTGAACGCCTCGACAGAAATATTAATATTGGATCGTTTGCAGCATTGCAAGCACCGTGAAATAGGCTTTCAGACATGACTGACTGATTTAAAATGACAGACCTTATGTTTTTCGTTTGTTATTTAATTTTGCTCAAACCTTGATTGGAGTCTAAAAAGCTGACTTTGGATTGTTTTCTCCGCAGAGATAGGGATAGATGTTAAAAAGTAGATATTAAAGACCTTTATATTCAACCTTGATGTGAATATTAAGGCATAATGTGTAACATATTCTATTCAGTGCAAAATACATTAAGGGGCTGTTCTGTTTATATTGAAAATATAAATTGTGTGATATTGAGCATTCATATCTTTAATACTTGAGGAAGCGATACCTAACGGAGCTGTGTTCCTGACGGGTGGCGTGGGGATTGAGTGCTTTTGGAATTGGATATCATAATTTTCTCAAGACAGTGAGGACTTTGCGCGGCGGGAATTATTTGTGTTGTCATTGATTGGCGTTGGGCTAGGCTGCACGGTGATTGTTGCTTGAGGTAATTTTTGCATTGCTGACAAATGTTTTGATTATCTGAGATTCTTCTCGTTCATATCTTGGATCTTGTCGGGTGAAATCTTCCTTTTGGTATCTAGGGATGCTCCACTTAAATGGGGCGGACGGAGGTATTTACACGTTCTTCTGGCGAATGACGCTGTGCAATGAGAATGCTTTTATTAGAATTTCGGAGGTATAGTGTGGATGCTTGTAAATAAATGAATGTTCTATCATCCATGTAATTTGTTTTTTAATGTTTAGTCTGTGAAAAATGGCTGCATTTGTATTCATTGAATAACATTTTTGTTGTCACCCACAGAAGGACATGTTGACACTATAAAAGTTAGTCATATTGTTAATTTGAAAGGCTTCTATAAATTAGAAGAATAGGTATTTCTTATTTTGTGGTACTTTCAGGGGTTAGATGATTATGTTTTGGAACGTAATTGAATGGAATTATCGTATCTTCGGAACAGGTGGACGACATACGTATATCTCAGGAACCGACACAGAAAAGAAGGGGGGGTTTGAGGAATTATACGCATTTTTGATTGATTTCTATGATTGCTATTTGCTTTCTTGATTCCTAGGACATTGCCTTCTAAAAGTTTCATTGTTCAATATCTTTTAATTGATTTTGGATTTCCGGACCTTATGAATCAATCACCGATACAAATGACAAATGATATTCCTTACTATCTAAAGCAAACAAATCGAATCATATTTCTCACAAATAACTTTATCATTTCTTTTTAATTCAAAATCAATATCGATATCATTCACTCGGTATTGAGTGTCGTTTGCTGGGAGTATATCAGATTAATTCATCTTCGTTGCCGGACGGTAGGCATATAAATTAATAATTTCTTTTTCTAAAGGCTTTTCTTGGGGTGCCGATGGTGCCTCTGTTTACCCTATCTGAATTTCTGGCCCATAGGTAAATCGATAAGATGTCCACTAGTAATGTCTAGATAATCTTATTTAGTATATGTTTTTCTACATGTGAGTCTCCGCATCGCATGGGTGTTTATTACTCTCTTCCTTGCCTTCTCATTTCTTGTTGCTCGCTGTTCGCAAGACGAGATCCCTTGCTGGGGGTCTATTTTGTCAAAAAGATTGGTTGCAGGTCTATAAACGGTACGAAGTTTATAAAGATTCATGGACACATATCATTTTCAAAGTCATGTAATTTTTGAAGAGCAAATTGTCCTTGGTAACTTCAATCATACATATAAAGAACCATTTTCTCACATTTCTGAAATTCCAGTGTTCCTGTAACAGCGAATTCCATCACTGTAGACTACAAAACATTTCATCCGACAATAAATGAATCCTGGGGTAGGTCCACCGCCTCAAGATAAAATGCCTAGATGGGCTCAAAAGTTACTTCTCGGTTTCCAATTACATATCTTAATCCATCTTGTGCTACTTATAACCCAAAACCACTTCATCGGTCATTTTTAAGAGGATTCGTTGTCCTTTATGTTCTAAACAGCATCATGGTACATTTCATAATAACATTACTTGTAACAGGCCTATGGCTGAGGGCTTTAACCCTTCAAACAGTGAGAAAGTACGTTTGACTTTGGATTCTGAATCTAAATGTTCGGTTTCTTTTTGCTTTCCGACAAGTTCTGCTTGTTACAGCACAAGTCGCTGTAAGGACCTCGGATGGATACCAACTTCGAACCAGATTCCTCCTCGAACCTGGCTCTGAGACCAGTTCTTTATCCTGAGAATTAGCTCCCCCCTTTGATTAATCGCAACAGGCCATCAATATTTCCATCAACCCGGTTGAACATAAACCAATCGAGATTGCTGGTAGACACGTGAGCCCTTCATCTCAATTCTCGGCCATCATTTTTACTTATCGTGGTGAATACTCCTCGACTTGCATTGCTCATGGGTGCTAAAGTTTACAGGTCACTTTCTGTGGATGTAAATCGTGAAGGATTAAGAAAGCCACCAGTCGCCTTTTCGGTATGTTTCTGGACAGGTTTAATTGATATGATCGGATTGACTTTTCCTCGACTGAAACCTTGCGCTGTTGTGCTTGTGGTTCAATTGATTCACTGCGTACGCGAGGAATTGAAACTCTCTCTTGCGGCCATCTACGCTTGGTTGGACTCGCGAAGCGTTCTCGTTTGATTTCAAGTGATTGGCTTTCCCTAGTGACCGATTATGTAGCTAGTCGGATTTTGAAAATCCAGTGGGGTCTCCAACGCCCTTTGAAGTCACGTCCCTACAAATTAAAATTCAGCTGATCGTGCCACTCAAAAAATGGATCCTCTAGCTTGAACTTAGTAGAGTCTGTAATAGAATGGCCCCTCATAGCTTTCGCAGTGTGAAGCCTACTGGGCAGCGTTTTTCATTCTCATGATGAAGCCGCTCCCATTGACCCTCCCCAAGCAAATTATAAGGAATTTGAGCAGCTATCCATTTTGATTCGTCACGCACACTGCGACCTTACTACAATCAGCAATTTTTCTTTAAAGTGAGACTTCTTTCTAAGTTTTCTGTAGAGCGTTTTGGAGTCGTGTATCAGCGCCTTACTCCCGAAGAAACCCACATCGCGTTATTTAGTTTTTTTTTCTGTTCTAAGAAAAAATTCTTGCAGCAGCACCTTCGGATGAGAAACTGCACTATGTCAATCACAAGCGTTTTTTGCTCAATCAATGCGTGATTGGTTTGGCGGACCTGATCTCATTGGTACTATCATGTGATCTGCCTCGGCTGAAAAATCTTTTTGGATCTACAATCACTCCATTGCAACATTTGCGTTAGTTGGGCGTAACTGAATTTCTTACTAATGCACAGAAACTTATTGTGTGCGTCGCGGGTGGGATGTTCATGATTTATCTAATGTTATTGTATTTCTTTTGAGTGACTTATGGGTTTCATTGTTGAGCGAATGATTTTCATCCAATGCTAATTCTTCTTGAAATTTTCCTTCTGTTTTGTCTGTCGTGCCGTATATTTTCGTTGGAGTGAGTACTCAGGTAGTAGCGTGATGTCTCTTTATTTAGCAATTTGGACTCTCTTTTTCTAACGGTGTTGTTTGAAGTGACGAGTCGGATGACGCATAACTTTCGGTAGCGTCGGGATCGATCGTTGATAAAGGATCGTGGTCAGAGCTTCCGGAGGCTACATCTTTTCTAATTTTCCCAAACAACAACAACCTTTGTTTTGGTGCAAAGTGTTTGTTGGATTCGACTCGAGGATGCCTGATATGGATCACATCGATAAGGCAGTTAGAAGCTGACGTGTTACTTCGTTTGATCGACTTCAACCTAACCGGACGTGACTCCTTACTTGGCCTACGCCAATCCGCAAGTAATTAAGTAACATCTTGAATTACTTGCATTTCTTAAATTCCTAGAATTATTCTGGCTACCGCTAAAGTCGTCGAAAATAGAAGATATGTTCTTTAAAAAATGTTCGGAAATCGCAAGATAATTGGCAAAGGAGCCGTGGAGCACGCGGCCAAGACCTTTGACTTTAATTTTGAGACCAAAATTGAGGAAATGGCATTAAGCCATCTAGATATCTTACTTTTACAAGCCCCATGGAAAAAAGAAGATTTTAAAATCTTCCGCCAACAGCTTCTCGACAAAAAAATGGACGGAAACAATCACAGAAAGGTAGAAGATCAGTCCTTTTCAAAGGAGCTAAAGTTTTCTTTCCTGAAATCATTTGGACTTAATTCAGGCACAGTGGGTTGCACTTTGCGTTCCAGGTCGGTGCTATTTCTGCATTTTAAGCAAAGAAGTTCCTAGCGATAAGTGCAGAGAATTTCATGCATTCGCAGAGTACCTCGAACACATACTATGTAGGTATCCAACTCACGCGGATAAGCCATATTTCTACAGACACAATGTGGCCCTAAAAGTACTTAACTACCATCTTTTTTGATTTTACGGTTTTGACCGCGACCATGCTGAATGCTCAAAGGGAGGCAGTGTTAATTATCAAGAACGGAACGTGCCGAATTTTTTGGAACTGCGGGTTTCGTAGAGCAGTCTCATTTGCACACTCGAGGCCTGACATCATTCTCCAGAACTCTGAAAAACAAGCTATAATCGTGATCGAATTCTCGGCTTTGGATGGCTACAAAATTGCAGCCAAGAAGAAGGAAAATGTAGGAGAGGTATCGATAACTTATAAGGTAGTTGCGGCAATTGTACCCAGAATATTTTTTGTTTGAAATAATTGTCCTTGTAATCAGTGCTATCGGAGGTGCGAGGCTATCACTGTTTCATAATCTCAAAGCCATACTTGTATGACAAAAGCATGCCGAAGCACTTGCAGATAGATGTAGAGGACCAATAACCTTGTGATGCTCCGTGTCCTCAAGACAAACGAGGGTTTTGTCAGCATGTGGGTGTGATTTTCTCGTGCGCTGTGACCATTCATCTTTACCGCGGTTTTAGTGGAAACTAGTGCCATTTTCATGAATGGCAGTTTCTCCCAGTAGGGCCCTGCGGTGTGATAATGATACGTTTAACTTACAAGTGTGTCTTATTGCAACCGTTACCGATGTCTTTGTGCACAATTTCTTCAACACCATGCATATCTTAGTAAGAATGTTTCAGGTTTAGAAAAACAAAACTCATCATTCTAAAACAGCACACAGATATTAAAATCAATTATATCATATAGCACTGTATTATATTTTACTGCAATAAATTTTTTTCATGGGGTGTGATAGTCTATCATAATGTATCATAGTGTATCTAGTGTATCATATAGTATCATAGTGCAATATCATAGTGTAATTTAGTGCAGCTTACTGAATAGCCTATAATACCGTATCATTGTGCATGATATTGTTTCGTATTGGATCGTATTGCATCATATTTAATTATGTTCTATCATATTGTACAATATTATATTGTATAGTATCATACAGTATCATACGGCATCATATTGCGCCATGCATGGTGATAATGTATCATATTGTATCATTCAGTGTGATAGTGTATCATATAGCAGCACAGTGTGCCATATTGCATCATATTGTATGATACTGTAGCATGTTACATCATATTATATAACCATTTATCACATTGAATGGTGTTCTATCATATTGTATGATGCGGTACTATATTGTGTCATATTTTATAAAAGTGCATTCTATCGTTTGATATTGTTTGATATTATATCATATTATTATATAACGTAGCACGTTATATGATGCGGTTACATGTTTTATCATATTGCGTGATATTGTATGATATAACATTGTATCATATTGTATCATTTACTTTAATATAATATGATAATATATTAAATTGTATTATTGCTGTATGCTAATGGATTTTATTGTATCATAATTAAAAGGGGGGGGGGGGTGGAGACATCCAGACCCTGCTCGGCCATGCGTGCAGTTGCCCGGTTGTACGGTCGTGCCGCCGCTAGTTTTTTTCATTTCACTCCCATCCCAAAAGAAGTTTCACGTCAATAATAGTTATTTGTGATACAAGGAACCTAATTAAAACTTTTTGGTCGAGTACTGCAATTTATGAGAGGCAAAGTTCCTATAAGGGGCCGTTTGTCACACTATTTTTTATCACATAAACCGAGCATAAGTGCAAATAAATTGCGTAGAGTCCTAATCTAAAAAATCTATTAGCCTTGCGGGCACATAATCATCGCGCGCTCTGTG
>NC_046661.1:46711732-46725210 GCF_010883055.1 Belonocnema kinseyi | reverse complement strand
TTTTATCACATAAACCGAGCATAAGTGCAAATAAATTGCGTAGAGTCCTAATCTAAAAAATCTATTAGCCTTGCGGGCACATAATCATCGCGCGCTCTGTGCGCGGCTCGTTCGCTCGCAAGTTTGAGCGAGCCTAGGGCGTGCGTCTGTTGAAACTCGCGCACGATAGTGCATTACCTCGCAGTTCGCGCTCGGATATTTATTCTTTGCATTTGGAATCCTTGAATAAAACTTTATCCAAAAGATCTCTTTTAGATCGCAGCATTTATATGTGTCTTCATATTCTGAATTGTCTACTTAATTATGTATAAATTTTGGACAGACATTTGTAAAAAGTTTTTGTTAGATTTGTTTTCCGTAACTAGTCGTTTTTCCATAAATTTTTTATTTTTTTATTTTCAAAGTTATTTTTCACAAATAGAACAAAAAGTACGAGTCCTATCAAGAAGTGATTCTTAACGAAATTGTAAATCCTTGTGGGATCACAATTTTTGTTAAATCATCTTTTTTCGTATCCTACATAGTTTGACCAAAAAATGGAATTTTTGGTTTTTCATTATGTTTTGTGCGACCAAATTTGAAATTTCCATTTTCCAAGAACATCCGAATTTTCGATAATCAAGTACATCAAGAACATGCGAAGATTCGATAATCTTGTAGGGCTTTTAAAAATCAATGTTTTTCTTTTCTTAACTTATTTTCATATCGTGCGTTGTTTAGCTTAAAATTTTAATTTTTGATTGGTTTGAAAAATTTTGAAAATGCTATAACTCTAAAAATTTTCTTTTTATCGAAAAAATTCATTAAGATCAATTGTTTGTCTTTTTTAGTGATATAAATAACTGTACATAGAATTTTTAAATTAAAAAAAGTGGTCTTAAACATTTTCAAAATGCGCCTACTTGCCGAATTTTTATCAAAAATGGCTGGTTAACGAACTCACACTTTCTTTTAGAACCTAGAAAAGGTGTGCCAAAGATCTATTTGATCCGTTCATTTTTTCGAGAGTTATCGTGTTTACGGACGGACGTTTCGAAACGTGGAGATCCGGTGAAAAACTGTGGTATCAAATTTAGGAGAATTCTAATACTTTCCCAATCATAAATGATGAGAATGTAAAAACCGAGTGGGTACAGATACAGAGTCCGGTAAAATAGGTGCGTTAAGAAGTCGATAGTAAAATACCCTAAAGTACCCTAAGTACCCTAAGTATTCCAAGTACCCTAAGTACCCTATATGAATATCCTAAATACCCGAAGTAAATTGCGGCCTATGCTAAAGAGTTCTATTCTAGCTATCGCTCGGAGTATGTCTACTTACGATGACGTTATGATAAAAATAAGTTAAATAGGATAATGAAAACATAAATTAAATATTTAAATATTATATGAGATTTAAATGTCGATGCAATTTATTATATCATATGATAATGTAATGAAAAAATTTAAGATTTGAAGCCTGAATTTGAAACAAAAAACCTTTTTTTGGGTTCTGTCTGCATCAAAAGTTATTGTACTTTATAGCATACAGTCTGTTAAGTAAGAGCGTGTACACCATTACTTCAGCCGGTAAGTGATACAAACGTAAAACTTTGTGTGTGTGTATAGATCTGTAGTAAGCTGCTAAGCAATTAACTAAAGAAATGCAGCTATAGATCGATCTTGAAACATTCTAAGTTTCGATTAAAAGCAGTTGCTCGAAGATTTATATAATTAGAGTTGTGCTAAAATTCAGCTGGTTTATTAAAATGAAAAAAAATGATTTGGAGCATGTAAATAATACAAAGCTTCCTCTAGAAGCAATCAAATTACATTTAAAATAAGATTTTGTTCTATTCATAATAATTTAGAAAGAATCTTATGATAAAAATAGACTTTGAACCATTTCAAAACTTACTTTTAAAAATTTGGAAAGTTAGTTCACTCTATTCTATCATGAATTAATAATTTCAACTATTAAAAATTTATTATACGTAAACATAAAGGACCACCCTCGTATACACCTTTACCCATGTGTGCCATTTGTTCACGTGCGCAGTTGTCGCTTGGAAAACTGTGTATATATGGTACTTTGACCACTGTGTACCACTTTGCACATGTAAGCTGCATAGCAGTGTCTCCAGAACGTGGGATTTTTCGGCCCCCACCTATCTCCTATCTGGTATTATGGTTTTGTAATCACGATATTCCTTAGAAAATTGCGAAAATGAAAATATAATTTACTTGATGCAAATAGAGATAGGAGAAGATTTCTGGGTCTAAAATGTTTAAAATTTAGTGCAGCATATCTTACTCATATTTTTAGTCAACAATTAATGTTTAACAACTAATGAGCGAATTTTCGAGAAAATAGTTAAACTTTCAACCTAAGAAATGACTTTTAAAAATACATTTTTTAACTTAAAATTTTAATTTATATGTAAGTATTGAATAATTAATTTTTAACCCGAAAAAATACGAATTCTCAATCGAAGACATTAATTTTTTTTTATCTAAAAAAACATGAATTTTCAAAGAAGAAGAATAATCCGCCGCCAAAAAAGATATATTTTTAACTAACAAGGTAATTTTTCAACAACAAAAAATGTCAATAAAATTGCTCAGCTTCCATATTCTGAAACAAATTTTAAAACAGAATAATAAGCATTAAACCAAAAACGAACTAGTCAAAATTTCAGATAAAAAATAGAATTTCCAACGAAAGAAGTTAATTTTCAAGTAATAAAGATTAATTTTTAACAAAAACGTAGACAGTTGTATTTATTTATTTAAACTTTCTCTTTTACGGGTTTGAGGGCCTCCGCTCCCTGTACATTTACTTACAATTCCATCCTTAGTCTAACTTAACTACTACTTATATTCTCCTCTTTCGCATTATGTAGGATAGACAATAGTAACAGTAGTGACATTAATTCCTAAAATGAGCCAACTTCCAGGGCTTCCGTTTCCTCTTACCATAAAAAACTGGATTTTCCACGATATTGAAAACAATTTTTGCTTTTTACTGTCCTTTTTTAGGATCACCCGTTCTGCTCTGCTCTACTATCTTGCTTTGCCTTACTTCTTCCAGTTTCTTCATCCACATCACTCCCTGTCTACTACCATCCAAGATCCATCTTACACACTCATCCACACTCAACTGTCCCTCCTCCTCTCCTGTACATCTCTCCAATACATGTGCCCATGACTCCATTTCGTATCCATATACTCTGCATAAATTCTCCTCTTCATCCATCCAATATTTGCATGCTCTCACTCCTTCTCCGATTCTGAACCGTAGAACCCTACTTCATTTTTCTTCCTTCTTATTTTTGCAGATATTCTGGTTCCGTCAAACCTTTGACCATCATATACCATCTTTTGTACCTCGAATCTATAATCTTTGTCCATCTATTTTCTCCTTGTTTAACTAATAGCCTTACTCTATAGCCTGCCACTTCATAACGCCTTCTCGAATATTACACACCTTCTCATTTTACTCCTTTCTTACTCCCATTTTTAATTTCCCACATTACCTTTCGCTTCATTGTTCCGCATTTCGCCGAAACATGCTTGTGCAATTCTACTTCCCTCTCCCCTTTCTAGCTTCTCTTCAAACCTCCAGGCTCTCTTAATTTGTCTAGTAACCATATTTTCTCTTCCTAACTCATCTTTTAACATATATCCTGGGCAACTCCAGCTAACCCTCATTACCCACCTCAGAAATCGCCCATGCATGCTCTCTACTTCCCTATGTTCCTTCCATCCCCAGATCTCCTTACGAAACCACAACACCGCCCACAACAACGCATCAAACAACCAGGCCCTCATTCTCCAATCGTTCTTGAACCTTCTCTTTCCTATACCCCATGCTTGGCCCATTACTTTATTCGCACATTTAATTCTTTTGCTCACCTGCAGTTCGTTTCCCCCTTCTGCCTCAAACCAAAAACCTAGGTAACAGATCTCCTCCACAATTTCCACTTTTTGTCCGTTCATCTTTTAAACGTAATTTATTTTGCTCTTTCTATTTCTAAGGCACATCACCTTTGTGTTATCTACGTTCACCGTCAGCTCTTTTGTTCCCACATTCTCTTCGAAGATTCTCATCATTAGGTTCATCCCCTTCTCATCATCTGTTAATAGAACTACATCTTTCGCGTGTACTAGAGAGTGTAGTCTGCTGTTACCCGAAACCGTTCCTCCTTTTTCTTTCTCCTTTAGCTTCTCCTTTATGTCTGCCAGTAGAATGTTAAATAGTAACGGACTCAACGGGCACTCTTGCCTTAGAACTCGGTCTGTCCAGAAAACTTGCCCTTTTTTCTTTCCTATTTTCACCCTAATCGTGGTTTCAGTAAAAATTTCCTTTGTCCTCTCCACCAACTTTTCCTCTACATCCCTCTCTTTTATTGTCTGCCAAAGCACTTTTCTTTTCATTGAGTCAAACGCTGCTTTGAAATCTACGAACAAAGCGACTAGTTTCCCTTTCTTTCTCCCCAAATTTCTGTTAACTAAATAGTTAAGTACGTAGATGTTGTCTATAGTTCCCATCCCTTTTCTAAATCCTGTCTGATTATGTGGGATGCTTTCTTTTTATTCTACCTGACTCTCCAACCTTTTTCTTAAGATTTCTGCATATATTTTATAGCCGACTGACATGAGAGTGATCCCTCTATATTCTCTACCTTCTTTCCTTCCCCTTTCTTGACAAGCGGTACCACCAGTCCCGTTGTCCATTCTTAAGGCCAACCTTCCCCTTTCCAGACCTTGTTGCAGATCTTCCACATACCATCCCTAATCCCTTCTCCTCCATACTTCATTGCTTCGTTCTCCATCCCATCTGCTCCTGTCGTCTTGTTTCATTCTAACCTATTTATTGCCTCATTCACTTCTTCTCTTGTTATCTCGTTCCCTTCCTCCATTTCTCCTGGACTATCCTACACTTTTCCCCTTTGATCTTATTTTGCTATCCCCCTAATAGACCCTTGAAATAATCCGTCCATTCCTCCATTTCTGTTTCTTCGTTAACGTCCTTCCTTTCCTCTCTATCCCTATTTATCACATTCCACACCCTACCTTCTTTGACCGCTTTTTCTACTTCTGCTTTATATTCTTCCTTTCCCCGTCGTTTCTTTCTTTCCAGCATATTCTCATGTTCTTTTTACCTTCTGTTATACTCCTCCTCAATTTCACCTTTCCTCCATTTGCTCACACACTCTTTTATTATCTCTTTACTCTCCAAGCATTCCTCGTCCCACCAGCCTCTCTTTCCCTCTACTCTTTTTACATTAGTACTTAGCTCATCGTTTACCTTTTCAATGAACCCCTTCAACCTTTCAATTAACGAGTCTACTCCCTCCTCTTTTTCATACCTAACCTTCTCCTTTTCCATCTTTTGTTTAAACTCTTTTAATTTATCTACGCCCCAGATTCCCATTTTCGTGTTTCTTTCGCATCCTTTTTCCTTTCTCCCTCTGCCGCGCTTACTGACGCCTCTTTTTAGTGTAGCTATGACCAGGAAGTGCTCAGACCCTATCTCATTCTCTTCCTTCATACTCACTATTATATGCCGCATTCTTTCTTCAGCCAAGATATAGACTATTACTGTTGATCCCTTTCCTATGAATGTGATCTCCCCTTCCTCATCTCCTTTCATATTGCCATCGCATATACACCATCCTGTTTCTCCTATCATGTCTAGTAACATCCTCCCCTTCCTGTCCGTCTCTCTATTTCTACTTTCCCAATTATAATTTTTCGTACCATTGTTCCATCCTTTTTCTCCATGTCCCCATCTTTTCTCCCTTTTACAGCTAATTCTTTTTCACCCCTGACACCATGCCGCTCATCTCTCTCCCATTACCGTGTTCTTTTCTTGCTTCTTGAATTGTCCACACATAACCTTTCGGTAACAGCTTTTTTATTCCCTTTCAGTCCTTCTCATCTACCCAAGTTTCACTCATCATAATGACATCCCACTTTTCTCACTCCTCCCAAAATCCTTTATTCTTGTTCTTCAAACAGAGGGGTTTAGAAACCCCTCTGATTCATTTCTAGACACTTTTTCGTCTCCCTTCCCCCTAACTTTCTCAAGACTTTTCCTTATTTCCTTAATTCTTCTAATTCTTCATCCGAGCACCATTCCTTTCCATTTATCCATAACTTGTCTCTCCCTATCCACACCATATAGCCCTTTTTTCTGTCTACCCAAGCCCTCTGATACTTCTACACTTACCTGCATTCTAATGTCTCGCAAAAGATTTTTTATTTCCACTTCTCATGTTTCACTCACCGGTTTTAATCCCTTAACTACTATGTTAGTTTCCCTCTTTGCCCTTTCTTCCCCTTCTAATCTTCTTTCAATATCACTGAGTCTTTTCTTCAACCTTTTATTTTTACTACGGACGTTCTTTTTATTCCCTTTAACTATTTCCTCATTCTCCATTTTTTCCCCATATGCCCATTCCTAATTTCTAGACTGCATACCCGTTCTTTCAACTGTTTTATTTCTGTCGATCTCTGTTCCTCAACCTCTCTCTGTCTATTCTTAATGCTCTATAGCTTACCATAAACCTTATCTTTCTCTTCCTTCCAGCGTTTATCCCATTCTTCCCATTTTTCTCTGACCTTTTTCACTTCCCCTCTGACATCGTTTCCCTGCCTATTCATATCCCTATTCATGTCATCCAATCTCTTTCTTGTTTCCTCTCTAAACCCTTTGATGAGAGCTTCCAATTTTTCAAACATCCCCCCAAGCCCCCCTATCTCTCTCTGGTGTTTCCCGTTTAATTATAACTTTCTTGTTATCCTGGTCCCTTTCTACCGCATCTTGCCCAGTTACTCTTTTCCTTTCTTCCTCCCCTTCACTGCTAGTCGCGCTTGCCTTTTTTTGCCATTCGTCCAGACTTTTGTTCGAACCAAAAACTTAGACAATTAAATTTCTATTACAAAAAATTAATTTTGAATAAATAAAAACAATCGAATCTACAAAAAAATAGTGCATTTTTCAATTAAAAAAATGAATTCAACAACTAAACAACTATTATTTTTCCAAAAAAGACAAAATTTCAAAAAAGACATGACACAACAAAACAAAAAACAAATTTTAAACAAATTAGATCATTTTTCAACGATAAACCGTTACATTATCAGTTTAAAAAATAAATTGACCACAAAAAAATTTGCAGCAAAATATTTTAATTTCCAAAAAAAAACTTCAACCTTCAACCATTTTATAACAAAAGAAAAGAATTTTTATTTGAAAATAGATACAGTTAAATTTTTAGTTTAAGAAAATGTTTTTTTTAACTAACAAAAAAAAATTGGATTTTCAACAAAATAGTTAAATTATCAACCAAAAAATCCATTTTCAAACAAGAAGAATGATTTTCTGTTAAAAAGGATGAATTTTCAATTAAAAGAGATATTTTTTGTTCAAAATTTTAAGGAAATTGTTAAATATTCTACCTTAAAAATGAATTTCAAGACTATAAAACAAGCATTTAACCAAAAATGGAAAAGTTACATTTTTAGATAAAAACTTTAGTTTTCTTCAAAATGGTTTCATTTTCGATGAAAGAAATAAATTGTCAACTGACAAATATTTTGAAACAGAACAAAAACAACAAAAAAACGAGTTTACCACAGAATAGTTAAATTTTTAATAATATAGTCGGATTTTCAATTAAAAAAGATACATTTTTAAACAAAAATGAAATCGAAAAGATTCTGAGGTAAAATTAAAAAGATATAACACAAACTTTGTCATTATTTTCTAAACATTTTTTATCATCAAGCCTTCTTGCGCAATTTTATTCCAAACTTTTTTCTAAAGTTTATGTTGCTTTAAAAAATGTTCTTTCAACTTTTACTAAGTTTAAGAGATATTCAGAAATTTGGAATCGATTATAAAATAGTTTAAACTTTTAAAATGTGTTAAGAATATTGTAAGGTTTCACGAAAATAAAGAAAAAAAAATCTTTAAGGTTCCTAGGAATAATGAAAATTATTTTGTATTTCGAAAAACTAGTTTTAAGGGATTATTTAAAAAGATCGCAATAAATTTCACACGATTTCTGAATTGTCCAAGAAGAATCTGGATTAATGTGAATGTCTTTAAAATTCGTCTAAATTTTTAAAATATTTTTAGGGAATCCCTTAATATGTTTAAAACCCTTTTCAAATTTTTCCTTAAAGTTTATTTGTCAAAATTAAAAATCCTGAAAAATTTTCACATGAAATTTGGGAAAGTTCTGTTGTTTTAAATCTTGTCAGGCCTTCTAAGCCTTCTAATAATTACAATTCTAAAGAAAATTTCCTGTTTTTTTTTAATTCAGCAAAATTAAAAATATTGCTTTAAAATCTTCTAGATTCTCCCTTGACCATTTTTTAAATCGTTTAAAATGTATTGAAAATTTTTAAATAATCCCTTAAATTTATTTTCTGAAATAAAAAATTATTTTAATTATTCCTATGGGAACCTAAAACAATTTATTTTTTATTTTCGTAAAACCTTACAATATTTTTAAAGAATCTTTACAAGTTTTAATTATTTTCGAATCGTTTCAAAATTTCTGAGTATTTCTTAAACTTACTCAAATTTGAAAGTACATTTTTTAAACCAACATATACTTTGAAAAAATTGTGTAAAAAAATTGCACGAGAAGGCTCGAAAAGAATCATGTTCCTTAATTTTTGTATAATTATGTAATAGGGCAAAATTGTAAAACTTTGCTTTAAAATCTTGTAAATACTTTTTAAATTTTTTAGGAAATAATAAATATGTTTATTAATATATTTTTTTTATTTTCTCTGAGAATTCATTACAAAAAAATCATAAAAAATTTCCCCATGAACTTTCATTCTCTTGACACCCTGAAAACTTCCATTTAGGGTGCTTTCACACGATTGCAAAACAGCAGATTGCATGCCAAAAGTCCCTGAGGGTGAAGGAAGTGGGAACTGTATGTTCTGTGATCTATCTTTTTCACTCCTGCGAACTTTCTGCATGCAATCTACTGATCTGCAATCGTATGAAAGCGCCCTTACTTAAAAAATCCTACACTGAAAATTTTTTGGGTGAGCTGCTCGCCCACGTGGTAGAGCTGGAACACCAAATGCGTCACGCGCTGCTCACCTGCAACTTGGTACACATCCTCTCTCATATTGGGCACGCTCTGTTCCCACATTGGAAAAGCTATAGTCCCAACGGTATTGGGACAGTAACGCTCCCTTTAGGCGGGAGCACGGAATCCCCACGCTGAGTTTCGCACGGAGTTATACAGTTATAGTTTATACTCGTGGGGCAATTTCATTCTCTTTGTGGGACTGCTGCGTTCCCAACACATGGGAAAGGATCTGCTCGCACGTTTGGTACTATAGCTTACTTAAAAGTGGTCTGGCCGCTACACCAACCGTCGTGGTGGCGCTGCGTTGCTACTAAGAAGACAGCTGCTTGCCCACATTTTTTTCAGTGTAATAGCCAGTTAGCCACCGAAAACGACTCGTAAAGTCGGGGGAGACTCGAGTTCATGCTCGTACATTTTCGGTTCTACACGAGGCTGGCCTACGCAACACGTAGCAGAGCCCACTCACCGACCAGTGACCTCAGATTTGAAAGGACGTTCACTCCAAAAATCTTTTATTTTATATAAAAAACATTAATCTTCTTGGTCGAAAATTCACATTTTCCCTTGAAAATTTAACAATTTTGTAGAAAATTCGTCTATTTCTTCTTCAATTCAATTTTTTAACACAACTTTTATCTGGAACTTGAACTATTCCATTTTTGGTTGAAATTTTATCCTGTACATTCTATTAGTTAAAACACGAATTATTTGATAGAAAATTAATTTATTTGTTTTCGATTATGATTTTTTTTAAATTGAAAGAATTTCTAATTAACATTTTTTTAATTGATTTTAAGGTATTAAAAATGAAAAAAATAATTTATTTTGCAAGATGATTCTGAATCCTTCGAAAATTAAAGAATTAATAGATATTAGTTTTTAAAATTATTTTCAATGATGATTTCAAATATAATTTCAGTCTAAAAAAATTTTATTTTTAACCGATTCAATTTGAAATTTTGTAATTAAAAAAAAACATTCGTTAATTATTAGAAATATTTGACCGTTCATTTAAAACAATCCATTATAAACAACTATTAAAAACTATACAAATTTGAATAGAATGGTTCAAAATCGAAAGCCTTGAATTGTTAAAATTGTGATGAGGTAAATTTTAAATTTGAACTATACAATTTTAATTTAAAAAAAGATTCAAAATTTATTTAAAACTTGAAATTATTTCAGATAATTTGAAAGACGATGTAGATTTTTGCAGATTTAAAAAAAATAAGCTTTTTGAGAATTGTAAAATATTTAAAAAGAATAACAAAAATGGTTGTGATTGTTAAGAAAATTGCAAATGATTTTCTATCAAATAATTGGTGTTTTAACTAATAAAATGTACTGGATAAAGTTTCAACGAAAAATGGAATAGTTGAATTTCCACATAAAAGCGATTAATTTGTAATCAATCCTAGAATAGTTAAATTTTCATTATAAAGAAAAATAAATTTTAACAGAAAAAATGAATTTTCAACAAAGTAGTTAAACTGTAAATCAATAAGATGAATTTTTGACCAAGAAAATTAATGATCTCCAAAAAAAGACAAATTTTGAAAAAATACATTAATTTTCAACGAAATTATTTAATTTTGAAGTCAAAAAGACGAATTATCTACACAAAGTTGAATTTTTCAAGCGAAAAATATGAGTTTTCAATCAAAGAGTTAAACTTTCAACCAAATAGTTAAATTTTCAACCATAATTATAATACGCTGTTAAAAAAAGCGTACTTTTTTTGCAAAGTAGTTCAACTCTTAGTGAAATAATCGACTTTTAAACCCAAGAAGATGTACCGTTGAATATTTCAACCAAACAGTTGCATTTTTGACCAAAAATGATACATTTTTATCCAAAAACTTTAAATTTCTACCAAACAAGGTCGATTTCCAACAAAATACATGAACTTTCAACGAAATTATTTAATTTCAAAGTCAAAAAGAGTATTATCTACAAAAAAGCTGAATTCTTAACCCAAAAATATGATTTTCCAACCAAAATTTAAGTTTTCGACCAAATAGTTTAACTTTCTATCAAGTTGTTGACTGTGAACGCCCAAAATATGCACTTTTTACAAAACAGTAAAATTTTTAACAAAAAAGTTAATTTGAAGGCAAATTGTTAAATTTTCGACTATAATTATGAATCTTTAAAAAGGAAAAAATTAATTTTGTTACTAAGTAGTTCAACTTTAAGTGAATAATCGAATTTTCCACCCAAAAGTTATGATTTTAATTTTTAACAATATAGTTGCATTTACAACGAAACGACTTTGCAGCCAAAAAATATTTACAGTTGACGTTTCAAACCGAAAATTTTAATTTTTTACCAAAAAGTATAAATTTTTCATACAAAAATTTAATTTCTAGAAATGATAGAAAAGAGGACTTTTTTTACAAAACAGTTACATTTTCAACAAAATAATTAAATTTTCATCCAAATAATTGAATTTTTATCCAAACGAGATTTTGACAATGTTGTGAATATTTGAATTCTAATAACTGATAAAATGGTAACGTGAATCATATAATAGTTATATTTTCAGATGAAGATAAATCATTTTTAACAGGAAAAATGAATTTTCAACAAAGTTGTTGAATTGTCAACCAATAAGATGAATTTTCGACCAAGAAAATTAATGATCTACGAAACAGACAAATTTTAAACAAAATACATGAGTTTTGAACGAAATTATTTAATTTTAAAGTCAAAAAGACCAATTATCTACAAAAAGTTGAATTTTTTAAGCGAAAAATATAAGTTTTCAATTAAAGAGTTGAGCTTTCAACCAAATAGTTAAATTTCTTAAATTTTCAGTTTCAAAAATGTATTTTCAACGAAAAAGTTGAACCTTCAAAGAAGAAAAAAAAATACATTTTAACAATGTACTTGAATTGTTGATAGAAGAGAGGACTTTTTTTTACAAAATAGTTACACTTTCAACAAAATAATTTATTTTTCAAACAAATAATGGAGTTTTTATCCAAACGAGATGAATTCTTAAATCTCCAATTTCTTTCATGCGGATCAAGATATAAATAAGATTATTATAATGTAACATAATTATAATATTATCATTAATAATAATAGTATAGATATTTATATCATTTATGTTTTATACTTGAAATAATGTAACCTCAAAATATACGCATATAAAGTGGCGCGCGAAGTATTCAAATAATGAGAATCGCCAGCATCGAAATCTGGAAATATTAAAATCCTAAGCTCTTGATTTTATTTCAAAGCAGTTAGGAGATAGAGCTATAAATAAAACCGCCGAAGTGTTCCGACCGGCAATCGTGCACCTTCGAGTTTTCAAATTCAGAAGAGGAGAAGTGGGTTGCGCGCGCAACCCAGTCATGTACATGGTCTCCTATATTTCACACGGACAAGATCTGTGATAGGATTGGAGTGAACATCGTTTCAAATCTGGGATCACTGACACCGACACGCTAATTTTGCATGCGTCGCTCCCAGATGGGAGAGTGGTGGGGGCCGAAAAATTCCACGTTCTGGAGACACTGCTGTATAGAAAGCGAGCTACGTCGAATGCAACGCAAAATCAGATAGGGTGAAGGCCATGATCCAACATAGCATGTTCGCGCCAGTCTCAAGTAAAAAGAAGTCAACCAATCAGATTAGGCACCCTAGGGCACCCGACCTTTCCGACATCATGGATCAAGTGCGGCAGTGGGCTTCCCCTTCCATTCCCGCTAATGCAGTGAGTATGGTGGGGGGCGTCGGTTCACTCCAAGTCACTCCAAGTCGAACGTATTTGAACATCGAATTGGCGGGACCATGGTTTGTTGGATCATGGGTGAAGAACTAGTTAAGAAAGTAGCACCGCTGAGATGCCTGAGGGGGTCTCCTGTCACCCCTCCTGCCGATCATTGTAGTATACGGTTTCCTGCATAGGCTAAATTGGGAAAGAAGACTCAGAGATACGCGACAACTGAGTGCGACAACTGAGGACTCTCGGTAAATCGGGAAAAACCTAGCTTGATCACTTTTACGAGAAATTATAAAGTGTTAAAAGTGGATGCCCCCAATGATCCCAGATCCGAAACGAGATGTGATCCAATACTATGACAAGGCTATATCCGTGTGAATATACGAGGGTGGATCAAATATAAACCGGAATTTTACAAATACTTTTCTTAGCCAATCGCAAGCACTCTCACAGTGTAGGTTCTTGTAATGTAGTGTATCAGGAGTGGGTAAAGCGCTTGGTGAGCTGTTTGACTCAGTCAATTCGTCAGTACAGCTATGTGTGAGCAACAGGTTCCAGCGTCCGTTGCACAACGGGTTATAATAAAGTTTTTAACTAAAGAAGGCGTTAAACCGTGCGAAATTTTGACTCGATTGAAGGATC
>NC_046661.1:46706492-46711632 GCF_010883055.1 Belonocnema kinseyi | reverse complement strand
TTTTGAAAATTAAAATTCGAAAATTTTTTCTAAAGCCTCCAGGGGACTTCGTTTTCGCAAAAAAAAATTTTATGTGCCCTTATTGCATCCGGACCCACAATTAATATAATATGTAATTAACTACATATGATAATATAATTATAATAATATTATCTCAACAGATATTTATATTAACATTAATATTAATTAGCTGTAAATGATTGTGCTAGAGCTTCAAGCGTTGGAAGTTGAATTTATCTATTAAACCGAAAAAATTTAAATAGCCTTTCAAAATTAGAAAATTTATTTATGAGAACCATTTAAAATAAAGAAATTACAAATTATAAGTACTAACAAGTACAAAATTTTGTATTAATACTTTTCAAAATCGCTAACAATTTTAAATCTTAAAAATCGAAGTCCCAAGTAGTCATGAAAAAAGTATAATATAACCAAATTCTAGGAAGCTATAGTTCGTTATTGTTTAATTCCAAATGATTCTCATAAACAAATTTTATAATGTCGAAAGTCCGGAGGCTATTTAAAATTTTTTTGGTTTAATAGATAAAACAGACGCTTAGAAGCCCCAGCACAATCATTTATAGCTAATTAATGTTAATATTAATTTAATTATAATATCGAACAAAATAGTGACATATAGGAGAAATATAGCCTAAGTACAAGAGGAACTGTAATATGGACACAGAAATATGTAATGATTTAATTATCTGTTCAGGTAAAAATTTTAAGAGAAAAAATATGCAGCTTCGTTTTATTTAAAACTTTAAGAGAGCAAAGGAATATAGTAAAAACATGTAAAAGTATACAATGAAGACAATAAATTCTATTCTATGTATAATTATAATATGACATACTTAATTATATAATTTATTTTCATCATGTACAATAATATACACAACATAAAGTATATAGTATAATGAACACAATATAATATGCAACAAAATATTAATTACGGTATTAATATTCTGACATTGCATATATATTTTTATTTTTAAATTGTGCGAAATATTAAAATATCATGAATATCGCCAATTTCTTTAATTTCTTTCAAATGCGGATCAAGGTATAAATAAGACTATTATAATATAACATCATAATATTTTCATTAATAATATATGTGTATATGTATGTATTTAATCTCTCCCTTTTACGGATTTGAGGGCCTCCTATACATATATTTACAATTCCATCCATAGTCTAACTTAACTACTACTTATATTCTACTCTTTCGCATTACGTAGGATAAACAATAGTAACACTAGTGATATTAATTCCTAAAATGAGCGAGCTTCCAGGGCTTCCGTTTCCTCTTACCATAAAAAAATGCAGTTTTCACGATATTGAAAACAATTGTCGTCTTTTACTGTCACTTTTCAGGATCACCCGCTTGGCTCTGCCCTACTCCCTTGCTTTCCCTTACTTTCCCTTACTTCATCCAATTTCTTCATCCACATCACTCCCTGTCCACTACCATCCAAGATCCATCTTACACACTCATCCACACTCAACTGTCCCTCTTCCTCTCCTGTACATCTCTCTAATTCATGTGCCCATGATTCCATTTCGTATCCACATACTCTGCATAGATTCTCCTCTTCATTCATCCAATATCTGCATGCTCTCACACCTTCACCCATTCTGAACCGTACAACCCTACTCGATTTTTCTTCCTTTTTATTTTTTGCAGATATTCTGGTTCCGTCAACCCTTTGACCATCATATACCATCGATTGTACCTCGAATCTATAATCTTTGTCCATCTCTCTTCTCCTTGTTTAACGAATAGCTCTAACTCTATGTTCTGCCATTCCATAACCCCTTCTCGAATATTACACACCCTTCTCATTTTTTTTCCTTTCTACCTCCCATTTTGAATTTCCCACATTACCTCTCGCTTCATTGCTCCGAATTTCGCCGAAACATGCTTGTGCAATTTTACTTCTATCTCCCATTTTTAGCTTCTCTTCAAACCTCCATGCTCTCTTAATTTGTCTAGTAACCATATTTTCTCTTCCTAACTCTTCTTTTAACATATATCCTGGACAACTCCAGCTAACCCGCATTACCCACCTCACGAATCGCTCATGCATACTCTCTACTTTCCTATGTTCCTTCCATCCACAGATCTCCACACCATAACACAACACCGTCCACACCAACACATCAAACAACCAGACCTTCAGTCTCCAATCGTTCTTGAACCTTCTCTTTCCTATGCCCCATACTTGGCCCATTACTTTACTCGCACATTCAATTCTTCTCCTCACCTGCAGCTCGTTTCCTCCTTCTGCCTCAAACCAAAAACCTAGGTAACAGAACTCCGCAACAATTTCCACTTTCTGTCCGTTCATCCTCCAAACGCAATTTATTTTGCTCTTTCTATTTCTGAAACACATCACCTTTGTCTTATCTACGTTTACCGTCAGCTCTTTTGTTTCCACATACTCTTCGAAGATTCTCATCATTAGGTTCATCCCCTTCTCATCATCTGCTAATAGAACTACATCGTCCGCGTATGCTAGAGAGTACAGTTTGCTATTACCCAAAACCGTTCCTCCTTTCCCTTTCTTCTTTAGCTTCTCCTCTAAGTCTGCCAATAGGATACTAAATAGTAACGGACTCAAAGGCCACCCTTGCCTTAGACCTCGACTTGTCCAGAAAACCTGCGACTAGTCTCCCTTTCTTCCTCCCCAAATTTCTGTTAACTAAATAGTTAAGTACGCAGATGTTGTCCATAGTTCCCATGCCTTTTCTAAATCCTGTCTGACTATGTGGGATACTTTCTTTTTGTTCTACCTGACTCTCCAACCTATTTATTAAGATTTCTGCATATATTTTATAGCCGACTGACATGAGAATGATCGCTCTGTATTCCTCTACCTTCTTTCCTTCCCCTTTCCTGACAAGCGGTACCACCAGTCCCGTCGTCCACTCTTCCAGCCAACCTTCCTCTTTCCATTCCTTGTTGCAGATCTTCCACATCCCATCCCTAATCCCTTCTCCTCCAAACTTCATCGCTTCGTTCTCTATCCCATCTTCTCCCGTCGCCTTGTTTCTTTTTAACCTATTTACTGCTTCATCCACTTCTTTTCTTGTTATCTCGTTCCCTTCCTCCATTTTTCCCTGGACTATCCTACACTTTTCACCTTTGATCTTATTTTGTTCTCCCCCTAATAAACCCTTAAAATAATCCGTCCATTCCTCCATTTTTATTCCTTCGTTAACGCCCTTCCTTTCCCCTCTATCCCTATTTATCACATCCCACACACTACCTTCTTTGATCGCTTTTTCTACCTCTGCTTTATATTCTTCCTCTCCCCTCTGTATTTTTATTTCCAGCATCTTCTCATGTCCTTTTTTCCTCCTGTTATACTCGTCCTTCTGCATTTCCCCTCTTCTCCATTTGCTCACACACTTTTTTATTCTCTCTTTACTCTCCCAGCATCCCTCGTCCCACCAGCCTCTCTTTCCCCCTACTCTTTCTTCATTAGTACCCAGCTCATACTTTACCTTTTCAATGGACCCCTTCAACCTTCAGCCAAGATGTAGTCTATTACTGTTGCTCCCTTTCCTATGAATGTGATCTCCCCTTCCTCATCTCCTTTTATATTGCCATTGCATATAAACCATCCTGTTTCTCCTGTCATGTCTAGTAACTTCTTCCCCTCTCTTTCAGTCTCTCTATGGTTGGAGTTCCTTATAAATGCCTCCTTTTCTTTATCCCATAACCCTCTTCCTTGTTCGCCAGTCCATGCATTTAAGTCCCCTCCTATTAAAACCAATTCTTCCTTCTTTTCCTCCATCCACCTCCTTATTACTCTCCAGCCTTCCTCTTCCCCTCTTCTTCTGTATACACACACCACTGCTATTTCTACTTTCCCAATTATAATTTTGTTTATCATTGTTCGATCCTTTTCCTCCATGTTCTCATCTTTTTTCCCTTTTCCTGCTAATTCTTTTTTCACCCCTGACACCATGCTGCCCATCCCTCTCCCTTTAACGTGTTCCTTTCTTGCTTCTTGCATTGTCCACACATAACCTTTCGGTAACATCTTTTTTATTCCCTTCCAGTCCTTCTCATCTGCCCAAGTTTCACTCATCATAATCACATCCCACTTTTTTAACTCCTCCCAGAATCCTTTGTTCTTGTTCTTCAAACCTGACACATTCCAGAAAGCTATTTTCACATTTCTCTCTTCCCCTCCCTCTTCTTTCCTCTTTACTTTGTTTACCCTTTGTCGCTTGCAAGCCCCTCTGATTTATTTCTAGACTCCTTTTCGTCTCGCTTCCCCCTACCTTTCTCAAGACTTCTTCATTTTCCCCTTAATTCTTCTAATTCTTCATCCCAGGACCATTTATCCATTAACTGTCTCTCCCTATTCATACCATATGGCCCTTTTTCCTCTCTACCCAAGCCCCTCTCTCTCCATGTCAGATCTTCTTCAATTCTTTCCCTTCTTCCTCTCAATAATTTTTTTCTCTCCATAATTTTCTTTTTCTCCTCCTCACTCCCCACTTTTACTAGAAACATTCCTTCTCTTCCTTCCTTTGTCCCTCCTATTCTCTTGACTACTTCTACCCTTACCTGCACTCTAATAACTCGAAAGATTTGTTATTTCCACTTCTCCTGTTTCACTCTCCACTTTTAATCTCTTGACTACTATGTTATTTTTCTTCTTTGCCCTTTCTTCCGCTTCTAATCTTCTTTCGATCTCACTGAGTCTTTTCTTCAATCTTTCATTCTCACTTCGGACGTTCTTTTCATTCCCTTAAACTATTTCCTCATTTTCTGTTTTTTCCCCATATGTTCATTCCTAATTTCTAGACTGGATACCCGCTTATCCAACTGTTTTATTTCTCTAGATCTCTGTTCGTCAACCTCTCTCTGTCTATTCTCAATGCTTTCTAGCCTACCCCAAACCTCGTCTTTCTCCTCCTTCCAACGTTTATCCCATTCTTCCCATTTTTCTCTGACCTTTTTCACTTCCCCCCTTACATCGGTCCCCTGTCTATTCATATCCCTATTCATTTCATCCAATCTCTTTCTTGTTTCCTCCCTACAGCCTTTAATGAGAGCTTCCAATTTTTCAAACATCCCCCTATCACCCCTCTCTCTCTCTCTCTCTCTCTCTGGTGTTTT
>NC_046661.1:46702650-46706392 GCF_010883055.1 Belonocnema kinseyi | reverse complement strand
TTTTGAAAATTAAAATTCGAAAATTTTTTCTAAAGCCTCCAGGGGACTTCGTTTTCGCGCGAAAAAATTTTATGTGCCCTTATTGCATCCGGACCCACAATTCTATTATAATGTACCCTGATTATACTTCTTTTTTCAAATTTTCATGTCCAAACTCAAAATTTTAATTATTTTTTAGAATTCCTTGTCCCAGATCTGAATTATATTTTTTTCAAAAAATCTCTGATCCCATTCAGAAATACATACAATTTATTTGAAAAACTTCCTGTTCCAATTCAAAATTCAGGGTGAAATTAGAAAATTCAAACTTTTAAATCTGAAAACGATTTATTTGAGGTGGAAATGTTTTGAATTTTAAACTTTTAAAACTGAAGCTTGACAAATTTTTAATTAAGAAATATTTCATTCAAACGCTCAATAATTTATACGTATAAAATACAAACTTTTAACACCTTTTAATTTTACCGTTTTTTTATCAAATTATGTTAAAATACGAAATTTCCGATTTCAAATTTTTATGACTTTAACATTTTAGATATTTCTGGTTAAAAAATATGAATTACCCTATTATTTTTAAGGTTCAAAACGATAATACTTCAAGAAAATTTCAGTTTTTAACATTAAAAATTGAACGATTAAACAAATTTTTTAACTAAAATCTTCTTAAAATAAAAGTAAAATTATTTTTATTTTAAGTTGTTCCAGATTACTATTTTTGCATTGTTATTTAAAGATAAAAATTTGAGTTTACCAATTGAAAATTTAAGAAATTAACTTACTATCAAAATAATTGCATTTTCAACTAAAACAAAAAAAAAACAAATTTGAAACAAAATAGTAACATTTTCAACCAGAAAGATGAATTTTTGAACTGAAATCAATAATCTTCAACCAAAAACTGGACTTTTTACATATAAGTTTAAATTTTAGCAAAGCCGTTGACATTTAAACTAACAAATTGTGTATTATAAAACAAACAAAAAATTAATTCAACAAAAAAAGACAAATTTTATAGAAAAAATAATAAATTCTCCATAAAAACAAATAGATTTTCAGTCAGATAGTTAAGTTTTTATTCATAAAAGATGAAATTTCCCCAAAAGCAGATGAATTTTTAAACTAGAAAGAAAAACTTGCCACAAAACAATTGAATTGTAAGCCCGAAAATATTACTTAAAAAAAACTTTCATTTTCAAACAAATAGTTAAATTTTCAACTAAAACGTTGCATCTTCAACAAAAAAGTTTAAATTTTAAATAAAAACTGTTGAACTCATCCAAGAATATATCAATTCTATACAAAACAGTGTAAACTTTCTTTTAAAAGGAATAGTTCAGGCTTCAGCTTAAAAAAATAAACCAAAGCTATTATGTTTTTCAGTTGAAAATTAAAATTTTTTGTAAGACAGTTCGATTTTCAAGATTGTCAATTCATCAATAAAACTGTTGATTTTGGATTTATAAATAAAAAAGTAAAAATTAATAATATAAAGCGACTTAAAATAATCAAATTCAATTTATAATTTAAAAAGTTTGCAATTAAAAAAGAATTGTAATTAATCCATTTTTATTGATCAAAATGATTTAGTCCTTAACATTTTAAAAATGTATTGATTTATTCTTCAATTCAAAGCATTGAAAATAATAGCTTTGGTTTATATTTTTTAACCAGAAGTTTTTAAACTATTCCGTTTAAAAAAACTTGACACTGTTTTGTAAAAAAATCATCTTTTTGACTTTGCAATTCAACTATTAAAAAAAATCCTTATTGACTGAAAAGTCAACTATTGTGTAAAATTGATATATTTTTGGATGAGTTTAACAGTTTTTAATTATTAATTATTAACCAGAAATCTCTAAAATGTTAAAGTCATAGAAATTTAAAATTTCTAATTTCGTATTTTAACATAATTTGATTAAAAAAAATTGTAAAAATAAAAGGTGTTAAAAGTTTTTATTTTATACGTATGAATTATTGAGCGTTTGAGTGAAATATTTCTTAATTAAAAATTTGTCAAGCTTCACTTTTAAAAGTTTAAAATTCAAAAAATTTCCACCTAAAATAAATCATTTTCAGATTTGAAAGTTTGAATTTTCTAATTTCACCCTGAATTTTGAATTGGAACAGGAAGTTTTTCAAATCAATTGTATGTATTTCTGAATGGGACCAAAAAATTTTTGAAAAAACTATAATTCAGATCTGGGACAAGGAATTCTAAAAAATAATTAAAATTTTTAGTTTGGACATGAAAATTTGAAAAAAGAAGTATAATCAGGGTACATTATAATAGAATTAATATAATATGTAATTAACTGCATATGATAATATACTTACAATAATATTATCTCAACAGATATTTCTATTAACATTAATATTATGTAGCTGTAAATGATTGTGCTAGAGCTTCAAGCGTTGGAAGTTGAATTTATCTATTAAACGGACAAAATTTAAATAGCCTTTCAAAATGAGAAAATTTATTTATTAGAATCATTTAAAATAGAAAAAATTACAAATTATAAGTAATAACAAGTACAAAATTTTGTATTAATACTTTTTAAAATCGCTAACAATTTTAAATCTTAAAAGTCGAAGTACCAAGTAGTCATGAAAAAAGTATAATATAACCAAATTCTAGGAAGCTATAGTTCGTTAATTAATTCCAAATGATTCTCATAAACAAATTTTATAATTTCGAAAGTCCGGACGCTATTTAAACTTTTTTAGTTTAATAGATAAAATAAACGCTTAAAAGCCCCAGCACAATCATTTACAGCTAATTAATGTTAATATTAATATAATTATAATGTCGAATAAATTAGTGACGTATAGGAGAAATATAGCCCAAGTACAAAAGGAACTGTAATATAGATACAGAAATATGTAATGATTTAATTATCTGTTCAGGTAAAAATTCTAAGAGAGAAAATATGTAGCTTCGTTTTATTTAAAACTTTAAGAGAACAAAAGAATATAGTAAAAACTTGTAAAAGTATACAATGAAGACAATAAATTCTATTCTATTTTATATATAATTATAATATGACATACTTAATTATATAATTTATTTTCATCATGTACAATAATATACACAATCTAAAGTATACAGTATAATGAACACAATATAACATACAACAAAATATTAATTACGTTATTAATATTCTGACATTGCATATATATTTTTATTTTTAAATTGTGCGAAATATTCAAATATCATGAATATCGCCAATTTCTTTAATTTCTTTCCAATGCGGATCAATATTTAAATAAGACTATTATAATATAACATCATTATAATATTTTCATTAATAATATATGTATATATTTATATGTATAAAAGTATTAATAATTATATCATTTAAATTTTATGCTTGAAATAACGTAACCTCAAAATATGCTCATATAAAGAGGCGCGCGAAGTATTCAAATCATGAGAATCGCCAGCATCGAAATCTGGAAATATTAAAATCCCAATCTCTTAATTTTATTTCAAAGCAGATAGAGATATAAATAGAACCGCCGAAGTGTTCCGACGGCAATCGTGCACGTTCGAGTTTTCAAATTCAGAAGAGGAGATATGGGTTGCGCGCGCTACCCAGTCATTTATACCGTCTCCTACTACGAGGGTGAATCAAATATTTTAGGAATTCTTTTTTAATATTTATTTATTTATAAAACAATACAAAAATACTATTGATTATTTTTCTGCATAGTCTCCTTCACGCTCTACACATTTTTTCCAGCG
>NC_046661.1:46696619-46702550 GCF_010883055.1 Belonocnema kinseyi | reverse complement strand
ACTGCGATCAACGTCACCCATCCCCCCACTTTCAATGCTTTCAGCAACGTCAGCTGTTGCAGCCACTACGGTTTTCTGCTCTGTGCGATCGTCCAGTAACTGCTGCCCTCTGGCGCCAGTTTGTGGACTTCGCTTCGTCGGCATCCTACCTTACCCAAAGCTCTGTGGCGTTTCCCGCCTTTATTCCCTACCTCTTGCCCCCCTGACCAAGCAACTATTTTTTCACTCCTAACCTCAAAAACTACACACGCTCCAAATTTCCACTTCAAACCACTCACTTTCACCCTTCACACCTTTGCCTTCACTCACCCTTCATCCTTTACACTCGATCTCCGCACTTTCTGCCTTTTCTGCATGCACTCACCCTTATTTCCTCCACCAAAGCCAAAAATACACCACTTGACAAAAAGAGTTATTTCGCGATCGGTACCGAAAACGGAAGACAATAATATATGTATATATTTATATGTATAATAGTATTAATATTTATATCATTTATATTTTATGCTTGGAATAACGTAACCTCAAAATATGCGCATATAAAGAGGCGCGCGAGGTATTCAAATCATGAGAATCACCAGCATCGAAATCTGGAAATATTAAAATCCCAATCTCTTTATTTTATTTCAAAGCAGATGGAGATGTAAATAGAACCGCCGAATTATTTCGGCGGCAATCGTGCACGTTCGAGTTTTCAAATTCAGAAGAGGAGAAATGGTTTGCGCGCGCTACCCAGTCATTTATACCGTCTCCTACTATGTTCACACGGACATAGCCCCGTCATAGTATTGGACCATATCTCGTTTCATATCTGGGATCACTGGATGTCCCTGCATTCCGTGTTAAGAAGCTAAAGATATCAGACTGTGTAAAGTACCTGGGGGTAATCGTATGCCAGTTTTCGAACCTAACTAGGCTCAGACGGCAAATCATTATGGATCTTTTTATGGAGCCCGAGGATATTATAACGACATCAGTGTTTGACAAACTGGGCTTCACCAACAGTTGTGAAATTTACCACGAACAGTTTGAAATTAACTGTTCTCGTATTTCTTTCTCTAATTTAAATATTGCTGTTCACTGCTGTCCCACGACAGTAATTGGTAAGGCACATGGAGTACATATTTCAGGAGTGCCAATTTTCTAACTTAATTATTAGATACTTGCATTGTCCTTAAACTTTTCTATTCTAAGACCTTTGATGAAAATTCAAGTTGCTAGGTTTCATAATAGTACGTTGGGCAGAAATTCGTCATTGCATTTCATGCAATACACAGTGAGTTATCAAATACGAAAACCCAGTATGTCCCGTAACTTTATTCGTTTCAAACTATTCGACTTTAGGCTATGATCAATCTTTTATTGTTTGTAAGAAAATAAAGTAGACGCATATTTATAAAACCTTACCATAAATTTTTTTCATAATTTTGAACTAACAAATCAATAATTCGAAAGAAAACTGTCAGGAAAATGTGCAGTTTTTACTGAAAAAATAGCGTAAGTTTTAATTCTTACATGTATTTGATAGAAAAATTCTTTTATTATTGAAACTTTGTCCTTCTCACAAAAATTCTTAGACTCTTTGTCCACTTATTTTGAAGTGATTCCTAATGTCATTAGTTTAATGGAAGAATTTCCCTTCGTTTTGGTTTTTTTCTGTCCGTTCCGATATCACCTCCACAATAAAATTTGTACATTTTCTTTATCCCATACTTACATTCTCATCAGAGAAGGTATTAGGTATTATGTTTTTGTCAAATGTCCACGTTTTAAGACCCCCTGAATCCGAAAAACAGGTTTTTGCGAATGCGTCTGTATGTATGTCTGTGAACACGATATCTTTTGAAAAAATTAATCTATTAGATTGCCCTTTGGTATACACGTTTAGTGTCCTGAAATACAGGTCTAGTTTGTTAGCCAGCCATTTTGAATAAAAATTCAAAAAGTGGGCACATTTTGAATAATTTTGAGACCACTTTTTTTAAAATTCAAAAATTCTATGAATGGTTATTCATAGTATTTGAAGAGTCGAACAATTTATTCTCATGACTTTTTTCAAAAAATCAAAAGTACTAGCATTATAGCATACACAAAATTCCAAAAAAACATACGAAAATGAACATTTTATGATATTTATTTTTGATAGGATGCGTAGTTTTGGCTTTAATCATGGAAAACGTCATTAACTGTAAAAAAAATGTGCCCGCTACGTGGACACATTCTTATCACAGCTTTTGCCTTTTAAGTTCCTTTTCGTCTCGTGCGTGGGGTTTCAACAAATATAAACAAATTCTGAAAAAAGGTTATGTTCCCCAAGATTCACTTCGCATTTCAAATAAAGAATCAATTACGAATTAAAAACAATGTAACAAAATATTAGAATGTGTTCACAAAAATTCTTGAGACGTGGTTTCTTCGGGAAATTTTTCTTAAATCTTTGTTTGCGAAGTCTTTTTCATTCGTTTAAATCATTGAATTATTTGAAATCTATAATTACTAAAAAAATCTTCTAAAATATTTTGAAACCTTTTCAAATCTTCCAAATGTTTTAAAATCTTTGAAATCTGGTTAACTGTAACCTTTTCCAAATCTTTGAAACCCTTCACATTTTTTAAAAGTTTAAAAATCTTTGTGAAATTGTTATGAAATATTTAAAATCTGATAAACACGCCTTTATAAAATTTTCAAAATCCTTTTAAATATTTGAAAATCTTTGAAACATTTTGAAATCTTTATTAACGTTTTGTAATATGGTGTATGCTCAAAAACCGAGTGGTAAAGCTCTTAAAAATTCCGTTATATGGCCATGGCTCATTCTAATAGACCTATTTGTTCCAGACGTCAGCAGTGCGCACGTGCCGAAATTTTACGTCATTCCCGTATTTTTCGAACAGTTTTGTGTCAAAATGTATGGAGAATATTGTTAATAAAAACAACAACAAATTAATTTGTAAATAACATAGATTTTTAAGGTAGAACATTTTTAAGTCTATTAAAAAAAACAGTGAAAATTGCAAAGAGTGCGCCGACCAAGACCATTATTTGCATCAGTATTGAGCAGCTGAAATGATGTTCAGAACTTTATTTGAGTAAATATTTAATATTTATACAAATATAAAATAACAAAATATTATATTTTCTACTTCTCTTTTTTAAGTTTAGACAATAAAAAGCCATTTCCTAGTGATTTCTTGGTATAAGGAATGTAGTAACAAATTTTCCTTCTTTCATATAAACTGGTTATAAATACATAAATATAATAATTTGCGTTTTCAATTAAAAGTATTAAATAGATTTTATTTTTATCAAAAAATTTAGGATTTTTTTTTAAGACAACAGATGTCAACAAATGTAAATAATGGGCTTGCTCGCCACAGTTTTCGCACTTTTTTTCGCAATTTTTTTCTGAATATACTTAAAAATTTGTTGTCTTTAAACTCTGATTTATTCACACATTTATTTTTCGTTGTTATTTTTCTTTACAATATATTCCATACATTTCGACACAAAACTGTTCGAAAAATACGTAAATGACGTAAATCCTGGCACGTGCGTACTGTCGGAATAAAAATGTTTATTCTGAATCTGAGTTAATATTGAAGATTTCAGCTGATAATTTTTATAATATCTAAGACAAATATAACAAAAAATGTATACTTTAACATTCTATAGTAGCGGAGACGAAATTTTCAAGGTCGCTGAACACCCAGCTTATAAGAATAATTCGCCGCTTCTTACCTCTCATCATTTGAATCTCAGATTCATCGTTGCAATTTTTCTAATCATACGGATTACATTTTTCGTTTCAGTTAGTCAAAAGCATTTGATTCCCATATTTTATTCAATAAGTAAAGCAACAGATTTTATCACCAATTAATTACGTACAACCTGCAGATATTCACTTTATTTAATTAATTCAGATCGAAGTACAAAACGATTTTGACACTTTTCAAACGTCAAATATCACTCACGTAGCGTTACCTTAGTGAAAACCAACTCCTATTTTTAAGAAAGTATTTGGTTATACCAAAGATATTTTACCTAGATGCGGCAAGGGTCTAGTTAGGCCACATGTCACGAGAGCGGCGCTATCGGCGATTTTGTAGCTTCGTTTTTTTCCGGTACTTTTCGGCTAAATTCGGCAACGCCGCTACATTTAAACGGATTATTTTGACCACATGCCACGAGATGGCACAATAAACTCTGCTTTGTTCGAGCGGGAATTTGAAATTTTTTAATTATTATGGATTATTGATTTATTCTCCAGGACTGAAAGTCACTTTTCTTTATTTTAACATATTCTTAGTATATGTAATTTATTTGTATTACTTAAAAAATTAGAAGATTGTGTTATAGAAATTAAGAATGAACAAGTCACTGAAAAGATGATAAAGATAATTAGGTATAAAGTCTAGATCTAGAAAGAATGGGATAAATTTACCATTGTATGACAAATTTTACTGTTGGTTATACATAAATCAAAAATCACTTTTTATGAAAAAAATATTCACTTTATTTTCATGTTTCTATTTAAAAAGAAAAGAAAACTAAAAAATACTTTAGTGCAATATCAAAAAATGTTTTCTTTTACTATTTTATTCGTAAAAAGTATAATACTACGAATTTTTATGTGAACATTCCGGACAATTTAAATTTTTTATTCTTAATTTAAATTCTTTTTTCAATAACGATATCATAGAGTTTAACAGTATAATACAAAAATACTTAAATTGTTCTTAAAATTCCTATCACAACTCCACTGTTGGAACTAAGAAGCAACCGACAATCTATTTTTGTACAAATAGAATTTATAGTTACGCTAATTTCTATACATTTAATAACTTACATAAGTACATATATTTATGATAAATTTTTTCATTTTTGTTATACTATATATAATCATTTTCAAATAAAGTTTCATATTGAAAAAGTCTTACATCAATACTAACTTCCCTTCTATTTTATTCCTTTAATTTTAAATCCATTGTTACTTGTAATACATACTATTTTTAATACTCTTTTTTATACTAGTGTGCGATTTAGAGAAGTGATTAAATTTTATATTTTGCATTATTGCATTATTATTTGCAATCTTTAAAATATTAATTCTCAGCATCGATACATCTTCTATAACCGGGATTTTTTTTCTTAGGTTTCATTAATAGGAAAAAAATGAAATTTAAAAAAAATTTAAGTGGCTAATGCGAAACAGAAGCAGAAAAAATATGTGACTGTAATAAATAAAAGGACTAATAATAAAAAATAATAAAAAATGAGATGCCGAATATACAGATTAACGAAACAAAATTTTGAGAATACAAAGTGACCCAATTTAAAAATCTCCGCAATTATAATTTAACGAATTATATAAATTCTGAATTATACAATTAGCGATACAAGATAAACAATTCACTATTTCAGGCCATCCATATACCACGCGGTATATTTGTGCCAATATTAAATTTCCGGAATTTAATCATTGAACAATTATATGGTTCCGTACATTTTAATTTAGGATATTATTGGGAACGTGAACATTCCGGACAATTTCATTAATTCTTTTAATGCAAAAAATATACACTTTATTTTCACATTTCTATTTAAAGAAAAGAAAACTAAACAATACTTTATATAATATCAAAAAATGTTTTATTTTACTATTTTATTGGTAAAAAGTATAACACTTAGAATTTTTACGTGAAAATTCGGGACAGTTTCAAGAATTCTTTTCATGTGCAAAAAAAACACTCTTTTTTCATATTTCCATTTTAAAAGTAGAAAACTAAAAAATACCTAAATATCATATTCAGCTAATTAATTATTTATTTAATTAGTAATATTATTGACAAAATTCAAAGTCAATGAAATATTTCAGCAAAATTATTTTTTGCAAGTAGGTACGTATTATTAGTTCATTTTTATTTATATAAA
>NC_046661.1:46693678-46696519 GCF_010883055.1 Belonocnema kinseyi | reverse complement strand
TAAGATCACTACTATATCACCTTTCATTTACTACATAATGATTTATATGATGCTCGATTTATTAACTAAATTGCAAGTAAATATTCAATTTGTGAAATCTGGGGAAAAAATCTTATGTCATTTACATTCTACATAAATAGCATTAATAATATTATTATTCAATATGGATGCTCTATTTTTAATATTACTGGTTTCAAAAATATATTCAAATTTAAAATGTAACTACAGTTTTATTTTAACTTAACTAGATTGCACTTTAATTTAAAACCATTTAATGCCATGAAACATCTACAATTTTTGACTGAACTTTACTTTAATTAAACTAAAATTTGCTTAAATGCTGAATTTAACTGAATTGTATTTAATCTTTAAATTTAGTTTTACAAAATAGTTTTAAAAATTGCACTGCAATAAATGTTAAAGTACGAATAGAATTCTTTTTAAACTTGTTTATGTAGTATGTCGAAAATTTCTCTTTTAAAATACAGCAGACGAGAAATTAATTTAATTTAACTAAACTTTATTTAATTTTTAAATTCATCTAAATTTTATTTAAATGTTGAATTCAGCTACAATTGAAACAAATTTTATTTAAATTTGGAATTTAACTACATTTTATTTAATTTTAAAATTTATCTCAATTTCATTTAAATGTTATGTTTATTAAAAAAAAGAATTTTTGAAATGTCACTACAATTTTAAAGTACGAAAAGAATTTTTTTAAATCTATTTATTTATTATCCCGAAAATGTCTCTTTTCAAACCAACCGTAAGAGAAATTAATCAATTTAAAAATAATAATAAATAGAATAATTTTAGGCTCTCTGTAATTTTAATACAATTAGGTAATTCAGCGTTCACAACATTTTTCGCGTACAGAGCGAGCTGACTAACTCAGCTATAGCAAATATTGCTATAGTGATGTCGAAGGCGAACGCGAGAAACAGAAAATCACGTTCGGTTTGGAATTCAACAACTTTCAGTGTGCGCTCCGGCCCCACCCCGCCCATTAATGTGGTCGAATGACGCGGTTGCCATAGAAACGACGAAAAGTTGAAGAGGGCAGCACCTCAATATGGTCGAAAATTTAGTTAGATATATATATCGGCCGTCCCCACTTCTGACCCTTGCCGCATCTAGGTAAAATATCTTTGGTTATACGTATATTTTGCGCACGTTTTCTGAGTCTCGAAGCCTTTGAGCAATCGGTACTATTTTGCATTACACAATTACAAGACGGGTTGCATTGTACGCTACAGTTTATATAGTTATATTCCCTATGACTACATAGTAAACGCCCTCACTGATAGAAATGAATTGGCAGTACAACAATATTTATCACTAGATTAATCATATTTTATTGCTGGTATAGATACAGCCATACATGATGTTTCTTTTGGCTATCCGATTCTTGTTGCTTATGAAGACAGGCGCGCAGGCGCGAGCGAGATACGCCTGTGGTGAACTAAACAAATTGAGTAGGGTTATTATTATTATTACACCATTAAGCCATTTCCCTTTCGGTGTAGGCGTGACTCACTTGGTAGGGGCAAGGGGTAGTGTGTGGGAGGGATAGAAATTTTTCAGATTGATCCAGAATTCTCGTGCTATTTAAGTAAATAACACGTTCGTTCCGCAACACTGCTCCGACCCGGTTTGCTGATCAATCTCTCTAGCAATCACCCCAAGCGAAGAACCTCACGAAGTCGTTATGTAAGGTTCCCCACTTGGGTCCGTTAGTGGCCAAGGTCTTTTGTTTCAGGCTTCATTCACTCTACTGACACTCTTTTCATTAACTATTTGCCGCCATACTTTCCTGTCCTGGCATACTTCTCTAGCTTCTTTTACGTCCATGCATTTTTTCATGCAGGCTCTCGTGTTTCTGTGACTCCTTATGTCTCTTATAACTAGGGTCTCATTCACACATTCTAACCATTGTTTCCGCGATATATCTCTGGGCACGCTGCCATTTACTTTACCTTGATACACTTGTTTCGTTAGTCGTTCATTTGGCATTTTCTCAACATGTCCGAACCATCTTAACCGATTTTGTTTCACATGAGTCTACTACCGTCTCTTCTGCACCACATTCTTATAGAATTGTCTCGTTACTTACTTCGTCCATCAGGGTTTTCCCACATATTATGCAAATGAATCTCATGTCAATTGCGTTAATTTTACTCTTATCTTTTTCTTGATAAGTCCATGTCTCGCTACCGTATAGTACTGTCGGTACAAATATGGAATTATGTATTGCCATTTTAGCTTTATTTGATATATTTTTACTTCTGATAAAGGGACCTGCTCTACCAATAACCTTCTTACCTTCATTTATTCGTCTATCTAATTCCTCATCTATCTTCCCGCCCCTATTAAATAAGCTACCAAGGTATACGCACTTATCAACTTGTTCAATTCTCTCATCATTTAATAGAATATTGCATAGTGTTTTCTCACTCTTTCCTTCGAACACCATAGTTTTTGTTTTATTTGCGTTAATTTTGAGGCTCATGCTCTTCATGCTTGCATCTAGTTTATTCAACATTCTTTGTAAGTCTTCGATAGACTCTGCAATAACAACCTTATCATCTGCGAACGCTAACCCACGTACCCTTACTGTTTGGAGATCCACACCCTCTTCGTAGAAGAGAGCCATTCTGAAACACTTGCCAATAAATAATATAAATAACCACGAAGACATAACGCATCCTTGTCTAACTCCTTGAATAATATCGAAACAGTCACTCACAAGGAAACTATCCCAGGTGTCCCTCACCGATTTTGATGAAACTGCAATATGTTGTAATACATCGAAAAATAAGAGACACGTATTTTTTTTTA
>NC_046661.1:46691010-46693578 GCF_010883055.1 Belonocnema kinseyi | reverse complement strand
GATAAAAAAAAATACGTGTCTCTTATTTTTCGATGTACTACAACATATTGCAGTTTCATCAAAATCGGTGAGGGACACCTGGGATAGTTTCCTTGTCAGTTTCCCATTCACACTTACACTTACTTTGCTACCTGTATATATTGTTTTTATAGCTTGTAGGATCCATCCATTGACTCCATACACTTTCAGGACTTCCCAAAGTTTACTTCTATCTACCTTGTCAAATGCTTTTTCTAGGTCAACAAATGCACAGAAAACTTTTTTTCCTACTCTCAAACTTTTTTCTGTTATTTGCCTTAAGCTGAATATTTGATCCATACATGACCTTGCTGGCATAAACCCACTTTGGACTTCCCAAATCTTTGCTTCTGTTATTTTCATTACCCTACGAATAAGTATTTTTGAATATATTTTACTTACGGTGCTTAATAAGCTCATCCCTCTGTAATTATTGCACTCGCTTTTATCTCCCTTTCTCTTGTATATTGGTACGATAATCGCTTTATTCCAATCGTCTGAGACGTCTCCCATCTCGAAACATAAATTTATCAATTTGCACACTCTATGTGGTATGCACTCGCCACCGTGTTTAAGCATTTCAGCGTTAATACCGTCTACCCCGGCAGCCTTACCGTTTTTCAAGTTCTGAATTATATCCCCAACCTCAGTGACACAGACTTTTTCAATTGAGTTTTCCATCGCATCGTGTTCAACATCGCAGTTGTGGTGTCCTATAGCTTCATCTCCAAATTATGCTCTGAAATAGTCTCTGAAAGTTTATGGAAAAACGACAAAAGTTGCAATAAAACGTTTGTGAACAAAATTTTTTTTAAGAATGCGCATTTTTTTAAACGGGACAATGAAACTTTGTATTTTTTAATACTAATACAAGTTACGAATAATAATAATATACATTTATGGCAATGATATAAAATTTCAGGGATAAACTCGAGTTCGAAGCACGAGATATGTGATGAGAATGTGTTCGTTAAAGCCGCAGGAGCTTTAAAAAAAGAGAATTCACAATCACTAAATTACTGTTATCGATACTTTCACCTTTAAATTTAAAAAGGCTATGCAGAAAAATCGAGCGCGTAGCGCGAGATAAATATATCATCGAGCGCGGAGCGCTAGTACCAACAGTCGCGCGCCCTAGGCGTGGTCACACTTGCAAGCACAGCAAGCCGCGCGCACAGCGCGCGATGAGAGTGTGCTTGTGTACTATTTTTGGGAACCAATACCGATTTTCGGTCTCTTTTATTTTTCTCAAAAAAACGAAAGGACAGTAAATAAATTTGACAAAATCAATCGCCAGACTAAAAAACTACCCACTAAGAAAAACTTGGAAAATAAGTACAAGAAACACTTAATCAAAGGTTTAGTTACCTTTGAAAGACTCTAAACTATATTCCGAAACCCTCAGTAATAATCAGCAACTTCCAAAGCCCACCACTAGAACATTCCAAAAACGTCCATCACAGTTTCCATGAACTAAAACAGCAAAAAATCTCAAACTAAAAGTAATCATACGAGTCAACTTCGCAAGACTCTCGTTAATATCCGAGTTTTCACAGTAATGATCAACAACCTCCAAAATCCACCCCTATTTATTATTACAGTGGGTTTGAGCATATGGTTTAGACACTTGTGAAGGTGACAGGAGTGATTATTTTTTATTTGGAAATTTGTTGGCTGTTTTTGTAAAGCCTGAAAACTCAGTAAGTTATGACTTACATTTTTGTTGTTTAAATACCTAATTTAATAATTAAGTATTGGTTTTAGTCGTATGAGTTGTTTTTGGACAAATACTTTTGGTATTTTCTGTAAGCTAAAAAAAAGCCGAAGATTATTGCATATTTATGGGATGTTAAAACAACCCTTAAATATGCAAAACCGTGAACCTGTTGTGTTCATGGGTACAAAACTATTGTTTCAGTGTATCGGACCTACAAATATAAGGCATCTAGAGAAATGTAACCTTTATGTCCTCCATGTAGGGCAAATTAAAATTTTTAGTCTGTCAATTCTTACAATCATCCTGAAAATCCGTAAAATCCTCGATTCTTATTTTGAAAACTTCGATGAACTTACTGGCTCCTTCCATAAACTTTCTTAGATCTTCGAAAATCAAAATCTCTTTGATTCTCTTCCAAGCTTTTCCCAGAATTTCCCAGAATAATTGCTTGTGGTCCCGATTTCAGGTACACAAATTAAATCAAGGTCGACAGGAGCAATTAATTATTTTTCTGGCTACTACAATTATCGGTAAAAAAAAACTTTTTGGGAAGCTGTATCCTTTTTTAAATTTGTAACTTAAACGTGGGTTGAAGCAACATCCTTTGATGACCTTCCTCTTATAGCTTCATGCCATGAGACAAACAAATTCAGCCCATTTTTCGATTATTTGCAAAGGTGTTCATTAAATATCGCAAGACAACTAACAAAAAAACTGCTCTTTAGATTCATTTTTGGCAGTATCAATACTTTCTGTATTTCAACAGCGTATATTTCTGTATTCTCAGCATAACACATTTCTGCGATTCAGTGTAGAACTTGCGGTGTAAATCA
>NC_046661.1:46675253-46690910 GCF_010883055.1 Belonocnema kinseyi | reverse complement strand
ATTCCGATCAAATCATGAGACTTGAACTTGCGGCATTTTCCACATTCATCAGAACTTGGTGTGAAAACCCCGATATTTTTCTTCTCAAATTCTTTCCTATATTTTTCATATCCGAATTGATGATCTGGATTTTTTCATTGTAGTTATTGCTCATTATTTTAATCGTTAAATCACATTGTAAATATCGACGATTTGTAGCATTTACAACGGGATCATGAGAAACTTGAAGATGATAAGAATCTACGTGGACTTTAACCCGAACCTCTTCAGTTCTTTTTAATAACGCTTGTCTTCCACCACCATCAAAAGTATTTGGAGTTCCACCCTTGTATCTCTTACTTTTTGAATGCTCCGTAACCATTCCATCATACCGTACACCGTGAGTATGTTGGAACATTGTTTTGCAGACTGTAGCTCGATGTCCATTCTCTTGAGGCAACGTGCAGATGATCGAAGTGTTTTTTTTTAAATGAATCTTCATTCGAATTAATTATTATGTCGGCATTGACATTAGGAGAAACATTTTTGTCGCCAACGTTTTCAAACCTGCTGTTATCTTCAAAATTATTCAGAGTAGAATTTCCTTTATCACTGCTTTTATTGCAAACTGTAGAGCTGCATAAACTGGGAATATTACTCTGAGGACTTGTATTTTCTGCTACAGACACATAATTTGAAGTGAACTCTACGTCTTCTTTTAAAGGTGTAAATTCATAGATATCATTAATGTCAAAGATTTTTCTTTCTTCTTCATTTTCTGAACTTATAAATTGACCTATGACAAGAGGAGCGTCAACTGGTTTCATCTTATTCGGGTTATTTGACTTTAACTCCAAGAAATTGTGAACAGCATCCATTTCTTCTGATAACTTCATCTAATAAAAATTATTTTAAAAATCTAACATCTTTTATGAAATGATACGAAACAGGTTAAAAATGTTAAAATTAAACGAATCATTTGACCTGAGCAAAACATGGTGTGGTTTGGCATCCATAAGAAGTACAATAATAAATCTGAAAACGGTTAATGTCTCCTTTTCGTTCTTTAACTTAAAAATTCAAAAAGAGTTACATATGTGCCAAATTAATATGGAGAATTTTTTGTAAATAGTTTCTTTTGGCCTATATTCCTTTTTCAGTTAATTGCACATTAAAAAAATAATACTTGTCAAACGTGAAATTTATTCAGTTTGAAGCGAAGCCCGTGTAGGAATCCAATCAGGGATCCGACCGGGTCCCAGCCGGATAGCCCCTTTTTAAGCCGGGCGCTGGTCGGGGAATCCGGTCGGGATCCGGCTAAAAACGTCATGGTAAACTGGTCAGATCCCGGCTTCAATACCGGCCGGAATCCGGTCGTGTAATTCGGCCAAAAAGCGGTTAAGAAATGTTGCTTCAGGCGAGAAATTGGTAAATGGTTTTGTCTTTTAAGTTTCATCGTAAAGATTACGGTGAACTTTAAAAGTCAAATGATGTGAACCAATTCTGGCAAGAAAATTGGAGTAGAATTCTATTCCCTGAAGATAGAATCTAATAGCAATTTGGAAGCCACGTGGTGATTTAAGGTTAGGAAGGAAGAAAGTAAAAACTGTATACACAAGACTATATTTTAATTAAAAATAATCATGATTCGCGCACTAAGTGGGGGTTTTAAACTAATTACTGAAATATTGATAATTTTAATCACGAGTCTCGATTTTATTTGCGAACTTCGAAGAGATGACGGGACGTGTGTGCAAGGAGCATCCTCATTCCATGTGTGAAACTAAAAATTACTGAGTGTTTATGCAGACGACAGACACAGCAGGCGCTATATATGGCGGTAAATTTGAAATTGTACAGGCTAAACATTGTCTAAATATAGAAAAGTTTATAAAAATTGTATCATTTCTGTTGTTGTACATAGCAGAATCGATAATAGTTTAATTTACAATATTAAATTATTCGAAAAAATTCAACGCTTTTCTTTAAGAATTTAAAAAAGCTCAGTTGTGTTTCACTGATCTAATAAATCTTTAAATTATAATTTTAAAATGATAATTCATCTAGCATCCATAATTATGTCTTTGATAATATCACGGATCTTAAAAAAGATATCTCAAGAACGTTTTCTTATATGTGTACTTAACTGAATTTAAAAATCATGCTTTTCCACACGTATAAATATTCCGGTTTTTTTAAAATATAAGATTTAAAATAACATAATGTCAATAACACGATAATTACTAATTAAAATCCTGAAATATTTGTAATTGTACCATATGCATGAATCATCTAAATTTGCTGTATGATTAACAACAACATATGAATCATAAATTATTTTAATACATAACCGATTACATTTTTTACATTTAGTTGCGATGTCAAACAAAACTTCTTTTTTTACTTGGCTGGAATTAGTCGATTAATTTCAGCATCGAATTCGAAATTATTAAATCCCTAAATTGTTATCTTTAAATATGTACATCTATATTAAAATAGCCCAGTTTTTTGCTTGTCAATAAAGGTCAGCTTAAAAAAGAGTTCAGTTTGAAGTTGGTCCTTATCGACAAGCGACAAAGAAGGCTGTTTTAAGATGGAAGTACACAAATATTGAAAATTCTGCAAAATCCTTGGGTTAATTGAAAATTACACTTCTTGTTTTTCCCAAGTTCATAGATGTAAGAAGGTTTTCATTAAAAAGTTTTTTTTTAATCCTCATCAGACAAAGAAAAAAATAATATTTAAATCCCTTTCAACACCGATCAGAAACTCCAAACTTCACCTACAATAAATAGAAAACACAATTTTCGTTGGACGCATTAGAAGGCGCTCCAAAGCATGAAATTTGGAAAATTTGGAAGGATTGTTTACAGCAGCACTGGTAAAAAATAATTTTTTAATTTCTTTATTATGATTTTATATTTTTTAATTGATAAGATTTGGATAAAGTGGTACTTTATGAATAAGAGATGTATAATTGTGAAAAATGCTACTAGATTTGGAAATTTCATGCTTTTAGAGAACATTCTAATGCGTTAAACAAATAATGTGTTTTAATTTATGTGAGGTTACGTTTGGTCGTTATGATTAGTTTTGAAAGAGTTTGAAGTTTTATTATTTTCACTAGCCAATCGAAGATTCAAAGCGATGATTCAGAAACCATTTCTTACTTAAGGTTTTAAATAATATTACTTAACACTTCGTCCAATGTTTTACTTTTTTCCAGGGGCGAAATATATTAAAACAGAAATATGGAAATAGACTTATCTCAACAAGTACATCTCTTAGTAAATGATGTAGGGTTGTTGATTCAGATTTTTATGCAAGCATTCGACCAAAATCATTTTACTATAAGTAGACTCGAAACACGTCAGTTTTCGTGAAACAAAAAGCTAGTAAGTAACGTGTTATAACATAGCAAGTCTTGTAAAAATTTTCTTATAAAACAGTGAAACATGGTATTTCCATATTTCCAAAGGAGAACCTCAAGTCCAACGACTTACTAGGTTCTGTACACAACCCAGGGACTTTCCAGGTTTTTCTTAAGCAATTAATTGTGTATGTTGCTACTTACTAGGTATTGTAAAATTGAAAAGCTTTATTTATTAATTAACCACCAACTTTTTTATCAGGGTTCCGAATGAAACTTTCGTTACGTTACGTTACGTTGTGTTATATTTGAACACAACAAGACTTTTGTTATTTCAATTGTTGATATCGCGATGTGAAACGAATTTCAGCATTACTTTTGTTTTGTTACGTTATAAAACAGATGAAAGATAATGAAACAATATCTAGTTCATGTTATTTGAATAACTAAAAAATACTGGAAACCTTAAATTATACCAGTAACTAAATAATATTTTACAATATTAAGATTACAGTTGCTTCGGATGTATGTGACTTTCAACCGTCCGTCAAAGATCGGAGGTCTTTCTTACGAGGTCTGGGGCCACTCCGCAGGCCTTTCTCTGGAGCTGCAGAATATTTACCACGTGCCTCAAACAGATTCTTCGGGGAATTTTAAAATCTGTAAAAAAACTCAGGCGCTCTACAGAATTTACCAGGATACTCAAACATATTGTTCGAGGAATTTGCAGACCCTGCTTTCCTGCGAAGGCTAAAACCAGTTTCTGAAGAAACAAGGATGGCTCAAATTTTAACATTCTTCAGAAGCATCTAGGTTCTAATACTTTGGAGGAATCAAAAATTCGTAATTATAATATATAAATTTTGAGACCCTATGTTATTATCAAGGCTAAAATGGGTTTCAAAAAGGCGAAAATAGTTCAAGATCCCTAGGTCGCTTGCTAGGTCTAGTTTTAACATTCTTTAAAGGCATTTAGGTACTAGCCTTCTAGAGGCGTCTATAGGTCGTAATTATAAGAACTACGACAAACCTCGTGCTCTAGAGAATTTACCAGAATACTGAAACATATTCTTCGAGGAAATTTGAGACACAACGTTCCTGTGAAGGCTAAAATGCTTGACCCAGAAAGCGAGGATGGCCTGGGTTTCCCAGGTAGCTTAACAGGTCGAATTTTCCCATTCTTCGAATGCATTCCGATATTCGGAGGTATCTGAAAGTCGTAATTATTTCTGTTGCCTACATGTTTTACCGAAATTTGCTCACATCAGCGCCACGCAGTAGACAAGATCAGAATTATTCTCCTAACCTCGATGAAGCTTTCGCCGAAATATGTTTAATTTGAACAAGTCTTACCTGCAACATATTTAAACTTTTGTTTTTTCTGTGTTCTTTTAAATCTGATATCCCGATTTAGAACTCGAATTTACTCATACTTTTTCGTTTTCTCATTGCTTCTAAGAACGCCGTAGCAGACGACAGCTTTTATTCCATCGTAGGATAAACTTTCGCCAAGTAGCATGTAAACGTTAAAAGCAGGAACTGCTCCGAAGACGATCAGTAGCGTAACTAGAGACATAGTTTACGCCTTTTTGAATTTTATTTTATAACAAAAAACCACTCCGCTGTTATCTATAATAATAATAAATATCGAATAATAATATTGAAACGTCGTTTTCGAAATTTTAAATATTCCTTCAAGTCACTTCAAACTACGGATGGACCTAAAATTTTGCAAAACATAACTCAGTACAATAAGTGTAATATAATCTATCTTATAAAGGCTTTATTTTCATCAACTTTTACGCATTAAAATATAATCTCTTTATTCTAATTACTCTTCTTTGTTCCTACAGCCGATTTTCGAAAGCCGTGAAATTATAACCTCAAAATTGTTCGTCTATTGTAAATAATATTTTTTGCATACGTTATATGTTAAAACTCAATATATTTAGGAGCAAGTTTGTATATCTTGTTTGTAGGGGATTTTTCAGTCATTCAGTGGGGTGGAGTGAGAATAAAAGATTTCAGAAATAATTTTGGCATTTGAGAGGTATGTAAAAAATTGTAAAACACACTTCCTACACAAAATATTTCCTACACAAAGTTTTTCCTACACAAAATTGTTCCTTTACCCTATGACTTATTTTAATCTTTTTTTTTACAACTTCGAATGAGTAAATAAACACCTTCTCCCCGGGACTACCCCTGGAGAAGCCAAATCTTATGATCAGTTTATTCTCAACAATCAGGAAAATAGTGGCAGAATCGTTACCTAATAACTCACCAAAAAAGAGTACGACGATCGAGATGTATTTTCGTATTGAGTGGACTGAACTAAAAAAAGTAAATGCGAGTTCCGCTTGCATCTCTGATGAAATTCATCTCCGTTGGAACGGACTTTCTGTTTTAGACACTTAATACAAACAATTTTAATCCGTCATGCTGCTTTTACGTTCATTTTCGATCTTAAATTTTCCGCCAAGACAGGCTGACTTTACGTTTATCTCAATGTCATAAGTTACGTTACCTAATGAATTTAAGACAATCCTGAGAATAAGTCTAATTGAATTAAAAATTTTTCTTTTTACTGTGCACATTCTAATTCTTCTTAACCTTTTTGTATCTTCTTTTTCCTATATGCCCAATATCTGTTCCATTATCCCTGCCGCTTTTTTTATCCTTGCCTTTACAGAAGCTTTATGAGCTCCATTTTTTTTCAAGGTATATCCAAAATATTTAGACTTCTTCATTTCTACTAATTCTACTCCCTTCCATACCGTCCATTCTTTTTCTCTTTCGCCTCCTTTTCTAAACCTCAAAAACTTAGTTTTTTCTATATATAAATAACAATTTAACCAAAGCAGTAGTATTTTCAATCAAATATTTGAACTTCCAGGCCTAAAGGACGAGGTTTTTAGAAGCAGTTGAATTTTCAATTCAGCAGGACCTCTTCTGTGAACTTTATTATAAATACAGACAAAGCAAGCAACTAAAAATATAAAGAATAAGAAAATAGCAAATGATTCACTTTGTTCTTTTATTTTCTTTCAAAGTCTTGTTATATGACTGACACGGTTCCACACAAAATTTTAAGAATAATGATTGATGAAAATGTATAAAAATAGGTTTTATTTATGCTTAACATAGAGTGATTATTTGATTAAAGACTTAAAACAGTGAAGGTTCAAAGCATAGACAGTAAACAGTATCTAGGGAAAAGGTAAAATTGTACTGGATTATAAATTTTAAGATAAGAAAAAAAAGTATGACGAAATATATAGATAAAATTCAGAAAAGTTTAGTGATATACGAAAAGAAATAAAAGAGAATAAGAGATGTCAAAGTAAAAATCTGTAAATGAAAATATAAATATATATGCATAAGTTAAGTATCTCAGCAGTAGTACGACTCCTGAAATGTTTATTTTTTTGGCTTCAAAATTTATTTTTATCCAGTATAATCTTGACATTTTTAGGCCCTGCGGGAAAGGTAATACGTATGTGTTCAGGGGAATCGTCAGAGAACAGGGAGGAACGAGGAAAAGCGAAGAAAAAGGAATAGGTAGTGCGCGCTGTAGAAAAAAGGAAAGAAGAAAAGGGTCTTGTTTTAACGGATGGGGATTGACGTTCACAATCCAGTCTTGTCAGTGATCCAGGAGCGGACTGCAGCGACACGAGTGTAAACTCCGGGGTACTTTGGTTGTGCACAGCGATATCCCCAGGACACAATTCCGATGAGTCTTCCATCTTGCACCAGTGGGCCACCGCTGTCTCCCTGCAGAAAAAGATCAAACTTTAAATGCCTAGCTAAGCCAACCTCGTATATAAATTCCAGATAAGTATTCCATTTAGAGGTAAAGAAGATTTTCGTCAGATTAAAGGCTGATTTTGTATAGATAGGTCAAATCTCAAACTTATTATGCAACCCAATATGAATATCGATATTATTACTTCCGAAATTATTTACCGGAAAAAAGCAGTTAATGAGAAGGAATTAGTAGCTGTGAGTATAATAGTGAGTCTTTAGAATTTTCATCACAAAAATAATGTTTACAACTTTTGCGCACCGATCAAGTATTTGCGTAGAGAATTTTTTAGTTTTTGTAAATGGAACTATATTTAACATTTTAAAATAGAATAACGCATATTGATGGGTTAACCAATATACATTTTGATCTACATTTGAAGTCAAGAATTATAGAATTCAAAAGAACTCGAAAAATTATAAAGGGAGCAACATTTTTCAATATAATTTTTAAAACGAATCTAAATATTTTAAAAGAAAGCAAAACATTTCAATAGAGTTCAAATAATTAAAAAAAATTCAAACGCACTCAATGATTCCGAAGAATTTAAAAGATTCAAAGATTTTAAAGAATTTAAAGAATTCAGAATTCGAAGAATTTATGAAATTTAATCAAATTCAAGAGAATTAATCAAATTTAAGATAATTCAAAAGAATTAATCAAATTCAAGAGAGTTCATTCGATACGATAACATTCATGTAATTCGAAAGAATTCAGAGGTTAGGGAATGCAAGAAAAAGGTTTTAATCAAATTCTAGGGATTAAAAAGTATTTAAACAATTCAGAGAATTTAAACAAACCAAATAATATCAAGAATTCAAAGAATTAAAGTTAATGCAAAAAATTTAGATAATTGAGAGAAATTAATATAATTCCGAAAATTTAAGGGAATTTATGTAAATGGAGGCGATTCGGGGAATTTATAGAATTTTGGGGACATTCTATAAATTTAACATAGTTAAGGGAATTAAATGGAATTTATAGGAATTTAGGTACTCAAGGGAAAAGAAGTATCTCAAGTGAATTGTATAGAATCTAGAAAATTTGACAGAATACCGACAATTGGATGGAATTTAAAGAATCTGATCGAATTAGTTGGAATTCATTGAACTGAATAGAATGTAAGAGAAATCAATTTAGGTTTTCAAAAGAATTCAGTGTAATTAAAATAATGTAGAGAATTTAAACAAATCAGAGAAATCAAAATAGTTTACAGAATTCAGAAGGATTCAGAGGATTCAAAAGAATTCGGGGAACTCAAAAGAATTCAGAAATTTCAAACGAATTCATAAAACTCGAAATAATTTACAAAATGCAGAAAATTAAAGAAAAAAATTTAAAGAATTTATCAATCTCAGAAGAATTTAAAGAATTTAAAAGAATTCAAATATCCAAATTAATTCAGAAAATTAATAAGAATTCGGGGAAATCAAAAGGGTTCACAGAATTCAAAAGAATTAAGAGAATTTAAAAGAATTCAGGGAATTCGAAAGAAGTTAGAGAATTTACGAGACTTCGGGGTATTTAAGAAAATTAAGGAAATCAGAGAATTCAACAGAATTCATAAGAATGAGAAAACGCAAAAGAATTCATGAGAGTTCAAAACACTTAAGCGAATTCAAGAGAATTAAATGGAGTTAATTTTTTTAAAGAATTAGATGAAGCTCAAAACAATTAAAGAGAATTAAAAAGAAATTAAAGACACTCGCAACATCGTATACTTCTGGGAGAGCCTAACTGTGCTTTTTCAGAAAAACTGAGGTAAAAAGAGAAGTGCCTAAATCACCTGGCAGGCATCTCTTCCTCCACTTTTGATGTACCCAGCACATATCATTCTGTAAGTTATGAGTTCTTCGCCATAAAGTTCAGCGCACTTTGAACTTGAAACGAGTGGCACTTTGACCTCCCTCAGACGTTTGCTAATTGACCCAGAGTTTCTTTGAGTACCCCAACCGGTCACAGTGGCCATGGTTCCGCTGGTGTAAGTCTCTTCTTCTGTAGGCAAGGAAATCGGTCCAATTCCACTTTTATATTTTATTGGTTCTTCCAGCTGAAATCAGAAAGCACCAACGGTGAAGAAATCGGACAAAAAACGATGCCAATGAAATCGGTATAATAAAGTTTCTTATTGTGCTGCAACTATATTTTTATCTTCGCTTGATGCCTGTTGAGAGGAAAGGCAGAATAGAACGGTTCAAATGGTCAAAAATATTATGGAAGTTAATGCTGCGATAAAAAAAACTACCTTGAGTGCTGCAATATCGTAGTCGGTTGACTCGTAATTCTCATGAACAATTATCTCACTGACATCAACGTTATCCCCAAATCCATCGATATATGATGAGCCAGCTTTTATTGAATAGTCACTTGCAGATGACCTAACAAAGTTTTTTAAAGAAGTTAATCTTACATGTCATAACTTTCGAATAGTTTATTTGAAATCACAATATTATGCCAATTAAGTTAAGTGGTTTTTACCCTACGACACAGTGAGCTGCTGTCAGAATCCACTCCTCGCTTACGATCGACCCACCACACACGTGCTTTCCTTTATACCTGAGGGACACCTGTAGATGTAGAATTTTCCTCTCAAATAAAATTTTGTCATTATGTAATTATATATGGTTTAATGATTATTAGGATAAAACGTTTCAGAGTAATATCACAAGATAGACTTTATAATTGAAATGAGATTTAATGCAGATTTGGTTTTTATATTATTTTTAATTTTAGTGCAATTTTGAAATGTTAACGAAAAACCTACTCATTTTATAGTCAAATGAAAAAGTGAAGCGCAGTAATAACCTTTTTTTATGAAGTACCATTTTACGTTACTTTTATTCTATCAAATTACCATTTCATTACATTTTTATTTTTCCGAATTACCATTTGCCCGAATTTGTATTATATCTCTTCATTTCTCTTGGTTTCCCCTGAATTCTTTGAATTCTCTGAAATTTTGTTTATTATTTAAAGTTTTGTATTTTCTCTACTCTGAATTTTCTTTGAATTCGTTTGAATCCCTTAAATAGCTTTGTATTCTTTAAATTATTTTGAACTCTTCAAATTCTGTTAAGGTAAATGACCCATTACTCGTGAAGGTCCCATTAATCGTAAAACTTGGTTATAATTCGAATAAATAGTTAAAAAATTATGTTGAAAGTAACATTTAATGATAAAACCCACATATTTTAAGCATTTTATATTATCCAATAGAAATTACATTCATCAAAATTAATTAAAGAGCCAGAAAATTGGCATCTCGATTACGGGGACTAAAGACACGGATTACTGGACCGTTTACCTTAAATTCTTTGCACTTTTGGATTTTCTTTTTAGTTATTGAATACTAATGTAAATCAAACCTTCTAGTTCTTAGACTTTCGATCTATAAATATTTCCGCTCTCCGTAATCTCTACTTCATAAAAGAATCATGCAATCTCTGTTTTATCTTAGTAACTTAGTTGAAGCATGAAATGATCAAATTCCCGAAATTTTCAAATTCATCAAATTATAAAATTTTAAAATTGTTCCAAGCGACATGCTTACATTAGCGAAAGTTTTCAATTCATAACATTATAAAATTCCCGAAATTAGTGAATTTCTAAATTTTCAAATTGCCAAATGAAAATAAAACTACCAAAAATTTTTATTCCGAAAATTTAAAAACTCGAATATTTAAATACATGAAATTATAAACCTTCCAGAATCTTCAAATTCGTGATAAAATCACATTCACGAAATTGTTTAAGTTATCAATTCATCAAATTATTAAATTCCCGATGTTATCGTATCCCCGAAATTATCATATTTTCAAAACTCGTGAATTCCTGCAATTTCATATTTCTGAAATTTCAAATTCTCGAAATTTTATAATCTCAGAATTTCATATTCCTTAAAAATATAAAAACTGGCGATTATGCAAATTCTACAAAATAAAGATATTGAATTATTTAATAATTTTGTGAATTTTAAAATTCGATAATTTACTATTTTTAGAAATTTGAAAATTTTTAGCAATTGACTGAACATTCGTGAAAATCATAATGATGAAAACTGGCAATTTAAAAAATAAATCTTAAGCCCAAAATTTTTCAGTAATAAAAATTATTGCGAATGACACTTTAAAAATACAAATTAGATCAAACGGTAACTCACAAAATTATGAAGAAAAGGTAATTGCTTTTTGGTCATCTGAAGATTTATAAAACAAAAGTTAGGTAACATATAATTTGGTAAATATTCACGAGACTATTCACGTCTGAATTTAAAAGGCCTTTAAGTTTTAGACCTTCTTGAAATTCACAATGACATTATTCTACACGTTTTGTAATTTAGGATAGGCAGGACCCCTCAACTGTTCTAAGTGTCGGTAAATTCCGGTTGCAGGTATCCCCCTCGTAAACGTAATTTCTTAATCTATTGATATTGCAACATTTGTTTTTTTTTTATACCTGATGTGGATGATTTTCTATATCAGCTGCAAAACCCCCTACTATTCGACCCCCGTCATCAGTACCGTCTATATCAATAATATCCTCATGGTCTATTAAAAAAAACACACACACAACAATATTATTTTATATATTAAGTATCACTTTTGCTCTCAGTTTAATTTTATTCAATTACATTTTAAAGAATTTATTCTAAATTTCTTCTTAGGCATGCACTAACTTTTTTATGCTATTTAAAATATTTTTCTTAAATTTAAGGAACAAAGTTTGAAATGGGTCCACGAAAACTTATGGTTTATCTGATTCAGAGAAATTTAATTCAACTAATCTTACTATTTCTCTTCAAGTTCTAAAAATTTTTAAATATATGAATGTGGGAACTTAAAAAATATTTAAGGAGCAATTCCTATATGAAATTACTTTCAATTTTGAGATGAATGCTTAAGCTAATGAAAACATAATTGGGGTTTCAAAACATGATCTCAAAATTTGGTCTAAATTGATATCCATATTCTAGGAAAAGTTTTTGATGAACTATTGGAGCAAACTTTTTCACAGTTGGTGCGAACTTTGAAAAGTAATTCTACTTGAAGCACTCGCGGAAAAAAATACGAACAAATTACCAACCGATGAGCGAGTTGAACTGTGCAAGGGCGCACTCCGCTAGGAGTACCGATAGAAGAACCCGGGTGTACATAACAAGATTTCTCAAACGACTGTCGACCCGCTAAGAAAGGCAGTTCTCTTTTAAATATCCAGGTTAATTGAGTTCCTTCCATTGTCGACTACAGGGTAGAGAAAAACGTGTCCGGCCATTCAGATAAGAATGGTCTGGATCTCCCTAACGCCATGACTCGAAGCAAACTTCAAGAATAGCCACAAAGTGCAAGAAAAGACGAAAATTAAAAATTAAAAAATTAAATTTTTGAAAAAAAGACTCGAGCTACAAAAAATGCAAGGAGAATAGCTGTGAATCTAAAAAAAGAATTATAGATTTATTATTAATGATTTTTTTATAAAACTCTTTGTTCTTTTAATGTAAAATATAAAATTAACAATAACAATTTTTTTAGAGAAACAACACAAGGTATGGACAAAATGAATGAGCAAATGTTGCTTAGTCAATAAAGATCCACTAATTTTCCATCGATTATTTTTTAATAGGATGTGTACTTTTTGTTCAAATCGTAAAACATAGCCTTAAAAATAAAAAACTAAGTTTTTGGAAAAACTACACGCAGTTCAATAAAATGTTAATTAAAAGCATTATTTTCTAAAGGATGCGCACTTCTATTAATCATAAAAATAATACCTTAAAAACACATTTATTTAAATTTCAATGCATATTATGAATTATAATAATTTAAATTTATTTAAATAATACACTTTTCAGGGTCATCTAGGACAAAAATCAGTTTAAATTAAGAAGCAGCTATTAAACCGGTTACGCAAATTAATATAATATACATCTAACATCACGTTTTTGAATATAATGAAGAAAGGTTCACATTTTGGACAAAATCGAGTGCAAAGCACGAGATACGTGATGAGAATGTGTTCTTTAATGCTAGAGGAGCTTTAATAAAAGAGAATTGACAAATGTCAAATAACATTTGTCGATGCCTTGGTTTTTAATTTTAAATAGACTTCGCATAAATATGAAAGAAATGCGAAAACTGAGAGCGTACACTGAGGTAAATACATAATCGAGCGCGAAGCGCGAGACCCAACAGTCACGCGCCGTAGGAGCGCTCAAACTTGCAACCCACGCCAAAGAGTAACTGTTAGTAAGAAATAATGGATATAGACTTAGAAAAAAAAAATATATATATATATGTTTTGTATTTAATTTTTTTTTTAGAAATATATTTGAACATATTTAATAACATATTAGTTTGTAATATACAAAATGTATTATGTCTTAAAATCGTTTTAATTTATTATGAGAATTGTATAAATAATAACTAATTATCATAAGTGGAACATACAGAAACAACATATTAAATTATAGACGATTTTTGTTTTATTGATTTTTTAAATAATGTCTGTTGGCCATGTTTTCCTTAACCCCATTTGTTATTTACTATAATTAAATTTGTAACCCCGTGTTGTACGATGTAAATGTTTATTTATATAACATTAAAAAAGATTTTTACCACATAATAAAAAGCTTTTTCGTAACAGACATTATTGAATGAATTGTTCAAACAGAATAAATATTTTTATCCCAACATTAACCATTTGACTTTATCAAATTAGTCTGCCCATTAAGCTTGATAGGTTAAAAAAATTTTCATGACTTTATAGGTTGTTTATAAATCTTCATGTTATGACCCTTTTTCGTTTCTAATACCATTCTAATAATAACTTACAAAGATTTAAAGACAAAATAATTTTTGATCCAGCAAACTGATATCCTGTTGGATTTGTTTAAATAAATTGTTTTTGATAATTAAGTAAAATCTATAACATAATATTTGTGATTTGTTAGTCTGTCTTCATTAGTTCTGACAAAAAATTACTTTATTCATTTGAAACCACCATGTTATGAGCCTATAACGCCCCTAGAAAAATGAGCCTTAGATAGTCCTTTACCGAATATTATCAGCTGCTGATAGTTTATTAGTTTGAACCACTGAAAATTTCACGCCATACGAGATTACCAATTACAGCCAAAACAGCTGATTGCCATATAAATCGTATCTTTTTATCTACAATAATAGAATTCGTGAAACATTCAATTATCTTCAATTCATCTTCATTTTTCGGCAAATTGTCGTAAACTCCTTTGATTTCATTGAAATTTCAAAAAAAAAAATTCTCCAGTTTTAATTAATAAAAGCGAATATTGTGCCTCTATTTCGAGCGTGACGTAAATCATGACTTTGTTTTTCAAATTATTTTATGTACTCAGGGAGCGAGGACTTTTTATGCCTTGTGTATTTTCTCAATAAGACTTGCAAGCGAGCTAGCAGGTATCGAAATAAAAAATGTAACTAAAATGTTAAGAATACAGGTAATGAACATCATTTATAACCTATTTTTTATATGTGACAGGCTCTGAGGAAAGGGGTTTATTACCGAAAATTCATTTTTTGAGAAACAATTTTCATGTAAAAATGTAAGATTGCAACATTCTAAAAACGTGAAAATCACAAAATTGGTATTTTTAGACATTAGACTCCTTTCCTCGGAGTCGGTCACAAACATAAATATTTTTGACATTCTTTATCTTTCAACTTTGCGTTCAGGGAACAAAAAAAATACAACACTGCTGTGATTTTTATGAAATGTTAAAATAATACAAATAAATATTTGACAAAAAAATGGATAGATTAGCTTGTATTATACTTATATTTTGAATTTTTTTACTTTTAAAATACTCTGTACAAATTTACGAGCCAATTTCCCTATTAAACCTCAAAACTCCAAACTTTTTCACCCGAGTTCTCTGAAAAAATTTCAGATAGGTCTGTGTACTATTTTATTTTAGATTATTTATCAGTTATGAATGAAAGTGACAGGACTCTTGTTAAAAATGATATATTGCTTATGTATCAAACAATGTTGGAAATAATTATATGCAGATCTTGGTATAGTTCGAGAAGAAACCGAAACGATTGAATAGTTTCGGAAATTACTTTCAATCAGAAACTTCTACCGGAACGGGTTAAGCCACTCCACGTATAACTAAAAAATTTCATATCATCAGTATTGATAAATTTTGACATGTGTTATTCAAAGTATTTGAGACACTCTGCAACTGATTATTATACTTGTTTTATAATCATATCATTTATGCGTAATTAGGTAAGAAGACAAAGAAATATTCAGTCTAATTTCAAAGTCATAAACACCAAGCTAATTTATTGGTCATTAAAAGATAGTTTGCCTATTTCCCTTCATATCTTAGTTTTAATATGGTCGCGTAAGATGGCATTTAAATTCGTCATTAAATTACGATATAATTTATATACGTCATAGTACATAGTACACTATTACATTATGCGTCGAAAATGATATGATAGCTGCTTCTAATATTTTAGCA
>NC_046661.1:46656788-46675153 GCF_010883055.1 Belonocnema kinseyi | reverse complement strand
AAAAAGGAATTGAACTTCACTTATTTTACAAAGGGCCTAATAAATGTTTCTTTAAAAATTTAATCCACTTATAAACTATTTAAAGCTGATAAAAAATAAAGAACTTCCGAGTTGAAAAACGCCTTAATAATCTCAGTGACAAACAATAATTTTCTGATTTTTCAAAATCTCTGTAAAATGCACAATTTTGGATTTATTTAATTATTTTATAATGCGTTTCAACTCAGTTTTTAATTTAAAATAACAATTACTAAACAATAATTTAAAATGTGTAGAAAAAAATTGATCCCTCGTTTGAATATTACCTATTTCAAGAAGTGCTCGATACTTTATTTTTCTTTCAAATATAAAATACAGTTAGCTATAGAAGAGTTTCACTGTACTTTGAAATCAGAAGGAAACAGAATTTTGTAAAGAAACAAGGAGTGCTAGATTTATCATGTTAAAAGTGATTAAATATCTTTCTTTAAAAAAGCATACAATTTTTTTAAATTATCAAGAAAATGTAATAATTGTATTTTTAAACATTTTATGAACCTTATAACCTTGTTTTATGCTGCTGTATATTTATTTTTTTATTATTTACACAATTAAAAATAATTATGTAAGTATGTGGGTGATTGTCACCATGCTAACCATTTGCAGTCCAAGATATTTTCTATGATTAACAAATTCTTTTACTGAAAAACTTAATTTTATTACGTTTTTATAAATGTACACACTGATAATATCCGTATTACATTGTGACATTTTCAATGATTATGACATTGTTTGACTGAAAAACTTAATTTTATTAAGTTTTTATAGATACACATACTTATAATATCCGCATTAAATCTATATTTGATTATTTAAAAGAGCAACATTATACGCGCGGTACAGCATGCTGAAAGCGTTGCATTGCCAATAGATAATATAAAAATAAGAAACTAGATCACTCTGATTTTAAATTAAAATTGTATAGTTTACTTATTTAAAAAATATCATAAGATAGGCAATTTGAAATAATAAAATTTTAAATGCTTAGTCCTCGTGTGATTTTTGAAACAAATTGTTTTATTTTCTGTATAGATTAATTTGACAAGGGGCTTGACAAATTCGGAAGCTGTTTTAAAAATATTCTATGTTTAATTAATTTTTAATGTTTCATTTTGAATCCGCTAGATTTTCATTGTTCTAAATATAAAAACTCTTAATTTTGAAGAAAAGAATTACAATTTTTAATATTAAGAGTTTAAAAGCTGTGAATTTGAAAATTTTAAAACTATATAGTTATGCGATAGCGTTCCTGCATTTCAATTTGGAACTTTACAATTTGGATATTTGAGTTTAAAAGTGTTTGACTATTAACTGAAAGTTGCACAACTATTTGCCTTCGACAACAATTAACGTCAAAAAATGAATTTATTTAAGCTCTTAGTTAAAAATATGTTGTGGTTAGGTTATATAACATTAACAATTATTGACAGCTCAAAAATAAGCGATAACAATTTTCATTATTATGAATTTTTGTAAGAACTTTTGAAAAACAAATTACGTATTTCGCGTTTCTGAATATGAACAATTATGTGTGTGAATAATTTCTTTTTGAACGTACAAAATTTCTATTTCCTGCAGTTAATTCCTTTTATTTGAAAAGTAATATTATTACCAAAAGTAATTAACATTTCAGTTGGAAATTCTTATGAATAAAATCTCTGTTTTTTGCCTTTTTGAACTCACAGGAGATTTTTCTTTTCGCCGAAATATAGACCTTAAGATAAGAGTAAGTGATTTCGTCGATGAATAGAACAGTATAAGTACAAGAAGTTTAAACTGTAAATATTTTTAAGCAAACTTTTTTAAAAGAATGATAATTAATTTAGAAAGATGTTGAAAGCGATTTTATTTGTCTGCGTGTTAGAATAATTAATAATTAAAGCAATGAGTGAGATTTTAAAAATGACATACTTCAGACAATAGGAATTAGATGTTGAATGAATCCTTGATTCTCATTCTTCGACGTTTCGAAAACTATAAGTTTTCGTCTTCAGGATAGAGTCGCATACATAAAAGTTTCATATCATATCATATCGAGTATTTTATGAATTCTAAAATTCTCTTTTTCTCAAGTGTTCTATGAAAAAAATGGTAAAAAATTGCTATAAATGAACATTTGCTTTCTCTTAAAAGGGGCTTAAGAATTAAAACAATATTTATTTTTAACTTTGAGTTATCTTCATTGTAGGTCAATTAGTTAAATAAATTTCGCTCCATTTTTCAAAGGAGAAAAGAGAAATAGGAGAATTAAAAGAGACACACCTAGCATTGCCTTATCCTCAATTTGGGATAATAAAGATTCTAAGATTTCTAAATAAATTTTGTAACTAAAATTAAACAAAAATAATTGGAAGAATTACGAATGATTGGAAAAAATAAAAAAAATGTTACGTCGAATATTACCCTTTCGCCCCTAGCTATGTAATATACGATTTATGATTACTTAGAAATCATGAAATATTTAGGTTGTATATGGAAAGCGGATCCCGGTAAAAAATGGTCCGTACCGGTAAAAGAAGTTACCGGTACAACCATTTTTGTCTACTGTTTAATTAAAAAGCTTACTGTAAGGATAGAGCCGAGACTGCCGCAAAAATATTCAATAATTAATTTTTCTCTCTTGTGTTTATGTCCTTGCTAGTTGATGTCCAAGAATGAAAAACATAGGAAAAGGTTAAGGGTAAAACTGAATTTATTTCTGTGATTAATTACAGATGGAAAATCATAGAGAAGGAAGGATAGGGGGTTGGCCAAAATAATTTCAGTGTCGAGACACAGAGGTGTCTTTTCAGACCCAAAAGATTATTCAGCCAAGATTACTTCTGTGACAAGTCGCAGTGGTTCCTTTCTGCCCCCACGAGATGTTGGAAAAGAGCAGGGATTTGATCAACATTACTTCTGTGACCAGCCCCAAAGAGATGTTGGAAAGGGATGGAAATGAGGCCAATATTAATAATGTGGCAAATCACAGGGATGCCTTAGCGCCTCCACGAGATGTTCGAAAAGGGTCCGGGTTTGACCAACATTATTTCTGTGACCAGCCACACAGGTGCCCTAACCCTTACGGACGAAATGTTCAAAGGAGGTAGGTATTAGGCCGACATTAATCATGTGACAAGTCACAGGGGTGCGTTCCCGCCCCTACGAGATGTTTGGAGAAGGACAGTGGTTCGACTAGCATTATTTTTGTGACCAGTCACAGGGGTGCCCTCTCGCCACCAAAGAGATGTTGGGAAGGGATAAGGGTTTGGCCAATATTATTCCTGTGACAAGTCACAGGGTCCTTTTCCGCCCTCACGACATGTTGGAAAAGAGCAGGGATTTGACCAACATTATTTCTGTGACCAGTCAGAGGGGTGCCTTTCTCCTCCAAGGGATGTTGGAAAGGTGTATTTGTAATTATTTATGAAAAGTTCCTAGGACTAAATAGCCTTATAAGGAACAGGTGATTCATACTACAGTTGAAATATGACGGCGATCTATTTGACGCTTTTAAATCAAAAACATGTATTTAACAAAAGTAAAAATATAAACTAAAATATACATAATTATATGTAGGCTATTAACAGAAAAATACTATAAATATACATACGCAAATATACGCACTTAAAAGTAAACACATTCATTTATAGAATCATATATATTTTTAATTTTAGGATTTAAGTTTTACCAAAGTGTAATTTCGAGGGTAGGATTTTATGTGTTAAATAAGTTACCAAAAGGGAGTATTCTAAAATGATATTTAGAACGTGCATTTCTAATTATTGTAGGTAGTTTGTTTCAAAGACGAGCATCACGAATTATGAAAGACCTTTTAATTTTACACGTACGGTGTGACTGCATTTTTAGTACTGTTTTCCTTTCACGGAGTTCGAAATATGTCGATCGTTTGTTATCAGTTAAATGGAAAAGGTTAAAAAGATAGTGCATAGCTTTATTAATGAATTGGCTGTAAAGCAAATTACCCACAAAGAATTGTCTTCGTTTTGTGACGTTAAGAAGTCCTGCTCTTTCTGCATGTTGAGTTGAGTTGAGTTTAGCAATGCTGATTCGAAATCTTTCTACCTGTTAAATAACGTTTCTCGTATCCCAGTGAAAAATTGTTTGTTCTTGTACGGGCAACGAATGTGGAGAAAATTACGCTAATCGAAGCCTAGATTTTAAAAGTCAACTTTCAGCTGTTCCTGAAGTCGCAATATTGTACGAAAAAAATAGAAAAAATTCAAGTGGATTTTGTGTCTACTTGCGAATGGAACCCAGCTTTGAAAATTAAAAAAAAAAATTATGGTCACCAGAATTGTTAATGCGAAGAAAAATATTTCCGGTTTGAAAAGAGATATCGAGATGAATCAAGACTTCAAAGAAAGTGTTTCGTATACTGATAAAGCTCGGACCAATAAATATACGATAAAAGTGTCAGTTTACCTGTAAAGTGAGTTCGCATAATTTGGACCTTAATGAGCTATGCTAAAGTCTCTTGAGGAAATAATGTACAAGAAAAGAGGTTGAAGGGTGTCCATTGCCTGGCCGCTCGTGACCGCTCGAAGCCTTGAAAAAAGGGGTCTGCTTCTGTGCTCTTCCGTGCAGAGTGCCTAGGTATTGGTCGATGACTAGACCTGGTCATGTGGTTTATTATACAGCTGGGGTTTCCACAAGCCACAGCTGCAGCACTACCCAAGATCGCCCGACCTTCTTCAATATTTACGATTTTTTTCGAGGGGAAACTGAGAGCAAAGTCATGACACCTCAAAAAAAATCTCGGTTTCTAAGGCAGAACCTTGAAGTCCCTTTTTTCTGGTATAACTATAGGAGTTGAAATAAACAGTATTTTATTTAAATTATTTGAGGTAAGTAATTGCCGATAATAGTTCACGAATAATTTTTTTAACATTAGTTATACTATATAATTAATCAAATACTCATAATAATAAAAATAAGTGCTATTATTTTATATTCTCGAAAATCCATCATGATTACTTCTTTGATTATTTTTGACTACTAGAAATTTAAAATTACAAATAACTGGTTCAAATAAACATAATCAAAAAATAAAGTTAATAGAATGTTTAATCTGTTTAACAATAAGTTTACTTTGACATCAATATTTAATTATTTAATCATTTTGACTCCTGATACATAAGGTAGTGAGTGTGACATACAGTGACAATTACAGGTATTTCAGAAGCACAGGCGAGGTCTCCTGCTGTGAGGGATGTTCATTTCATAAAGAAGTATAAATATCAATAGAGAAAATACTTTTTTAAACATTAAAGCGCAAATTTTGTTCGTTGTCTTCTCACACATTATTCTTTGAGAAGCCAAAAATGTGGACTTTGCGGCAAGAATGATCTCCTTATGTTCTTTGATTTCGAAAATAAAACGTCACTATTATTTTGTTATTAACTTTATAACAAATAATCATTTTTGACTATAAAATTTGTCATTGTGTCCGGAAAGAATTAACAAAATAATTGCTAATCGATTGAGAAATTAAAAACTCTGTATCAGTATAGACCAAAATTTCCTCTAAAACGTGTAAATTGTCACATATTTTCGGTATTTTCGTCTCCTGAGATTTTGAGTACAATCTGTACGAAAATTGAGGTCTCTTATTTTTTAGATAGATAAATAAACTACTATATGCAATGTTTCAATTTATCTGTGGACACTTATTTTTATTATTATGAGTATATGATTAAATATTTAGTATAATTAATGTTAAAAAAATTTATTCGTGAAATATTATCGGCAATTATTTACTTCGAATAATTTAAATAAAATACTGTTTATTTCAAGTCATATAGTTTTACTGGAAAAAAGGGACTTCAAGGTTCAGCATTAGAAACCGAGATATTTTTTGAGGTGTCATGACTTTGCTCTTAGTTTCCCCTCAAAAATAAATCGTAAATCTTGAAGAAGGCCGGGCGATCTTGGGTAGTGCTGCACCTGTGGCTTGTGGAAACCCCTGCTGTATAATATACCACATGGCCAGGTCTAGTCATCGACCAATACCTAGGCACTCTGCACGGAACAGCACAGAAGCAGACCCCTTTTTTCAAGGCTTCGAACGGTCACGAGCAGCCAGGCAATGGACACCCTTCAACCTCTTTTCTTGTACACTATTTCTTCAAGAGACTTTAGCATAGCTCCTTAAGTTCCAAATTATGCGAACTCACTTTACAGGTAAACTGACACTTTTACCGAATTTTTATTGGGCCTAGCTTTATCAGTATACGAAACACTTTCTTTGAAGTCTTGATTCATCTCAATATCTATTTTCAAACCGAAGATATTTTTTTCGCATTAACAATTCTGCTGACCATAATTTTTAATATTTTTTAATTTTCAAAGTTGGGTTCCATTCGCAAATAGACACAAAATCCACTTGAATTTTTTCCATTTTTTCGGACAGTATTGCGACTTCAGGAACATCTGAAAGTTGACTTTTAAAATCTAGGCTTCGATTAGCGTAATTTTCTCAACATTTGTTGCCCTTACAAGAACAAACAATTTTTCACTGGGATACTAGAAACGTTATTTAGCAGGTAGAAAGATTTCGAATCAGCGTTGCTAAATGCGAACTCAGTGCGATTTTTTTTCACTGAGATAGAGCTACTTTTTCCCAAGTGTCAGGACTTTTTGTCTCGATATTAGGAGGATACGTGTTGGAATAGGAAGTGATTCTTTATTCCTGTTAAGCTGTTGGAGGACTCTAAATATTTTCCTCGAAATATCCGCTACTTGCTCATTCCAAGGAAGAGCGATTTAGAATATAGACTGGATATTTCACAGATTCCACAAAGGGGATGAGACGTCAATCCATCAAGAAAGGAGGTAGGGTTCCAATTGTTTCAAGCGATAGAGTGGAAAAAGATCCTATGATTATACCCATTATCATTGCAGGGTTGAGAGTGGGGCCACTTTTCAAGGCCCACTGCACCACCAGATCAATATCCGCCTACACCTTTTGAAATAAGTTCTTTATATTAACAATAGGCTCGGGAAGGTCAAGCTTAAAGTCTTCAGCATATTTGTGATAGTTGCAATTTCTAAGTTTTCTTCCAAGTTCAGAGGTATAAATATTAAATAAAGTGGGTGCAAGCATGGATCTCTGAACATTGCTTTTAACCCCCCCCCCCCCCCCCACACACACACATACACAAACTGACCGTTGACTATTGCTAATTTTTACTCTTTCTGATCGATTAAGTAGATAAGATTCGAACTATTTAAGAACCATGTTTGAGAGGTGGAGCTATTTGAGCCTAATCTATAGTAGATTATGGTTAACTGTATCAAACGCTTTAGAAAAGTCAAAAAGAACAACAACAGTTATTTCCCTTTTTTCAATTGCAAACTTAAGGTCAGAAGTTACTTGAAATGAAGATGTAAGTTTACTATGCCTGGCACGGAACACAGATTGCATTGGGTCTTTTAAATTATTTGTTTCAATGTGTGCAGTAACTTGCTGATGGACGATGCGTTCGAAAAGTTTAGACAGGGTACATAGGATGGACAAAAGACGGAAGTCTCTAGGAGAGGTAGGGTATTGTAGATGTGCAAGAAAGTAAGGCTAATTACTGTCAAAGCAAGGCGAATCATTTTTATTGAAATACCATCAGAACCACGAGCGTTCGATTTCACCTTGAAGAGTTTTTTTATTAGGGTTTCTTCCAATATGTCAGAAAAGAATAATTTAGTATCATAAAAAGTAGAAGAAACTGAGGACGGGGAAGGAGTGCTACTTGCAAAAGGAGCATTGATGTTGTAGTCAAAGCTGTCAAAAAGGTCTGTAGGCGAGAAATTATTTCAGGAGCCAAGTGTTTAGAAGGATTAAGTCCAAGCCGTCTTAAGAGCAGCCAGATTTTTCCATTTTTATTTCTTATTCTTATAAAATTGTTCTTTTAGTCAATCTACGTTTCTTCTCTCTTTCTTTTATAAAATCTTTGATTTAAGAAGTGGTCCAAGAAGTAGTCTTCTTCTTTGCTTCGGGGGTATTAAGTGGCGCAAATTTGTCAAAGGTTAAAGATAAAAATGTAGTCAAACATATCACCTTTCTATTTATATCCTTTTCAATGAAAATGCTATTCCAGTCATAAGTAGAAAGGTGTTCAAAAAATTCAATTTCATTATAGTTTTAAGTTTGTCTATGAGCAGGGGAGTACACCGGAGTATGAATTAACGGAGAACTGGCATTGGATTTTGATAAGACCATGGTTTGAGAGCAATGAGATTAAGTGTTGAGTAGAAGAAATCACTTTGTATAAATCATCCACAATCATCAAGTTAATACATGCGCTAGAATAATCAATGTGCTGAGTGGTATCATGGGGAACTATAGATAATCCGATAGAAAAAACAACTGATTTTAAATATAGTGAGTTAAATTGTTCGTAACATTAAGATTTGTGTTTAGGTCACCGGTTATTATAATTAGGTATAAGGTCAAAAATGTAAATCTCAAGTTCCCTGTTGTAGGAGACGTTAGGATGTTTGTAAATTATACCAGCACCACACTGTCCTGAGGCAAGGATACCTTGATAAGAAGATACTCAGCAGTAGGATAATTGGCAGGATGACCCACTCCCACCTGTACACCTCTTAACCTCTCATGAATATAGAGACAGACACCACCCCCTCTTCTCTGATCTCTATCTCTGCAAAAAAGTTTGCAATGATCAAGTGCTACAATGCTCGAAGAAATGTTAGGCCTGAGCCAGGTCTCAGACTCGACTATGATATGATAGGAACAGGACATAAAGTGATGTTTAAATTCAAAATAATGGGCAGGTAGGGATTAAGCATTAACGTGACAAATATTTAAAATTTCCATTGTGAGATTGATAGGTTATGTTCAATCATAGTTAAATATATAAGTGTCTAAATACGTAAATAAGTTTAAAAAGCCTTCCCGTGAAGCTAAAGTAAAAGAGAGTTATAACCAACACAATGCAGTTCACATGATTATAATTGAAAATAGGGAATACGACAAAATCAGAAGTAGAAATTAGGAAAGAAAGAAGAATCATACAGCTAATAGTGTATTAAATAAGTATAAGAAAGGTCAAATTGTAGAGGCAGTGCAAAGCTAAATGAGCGCAGTAAAAAATACATAATTGTTGATATTTAACTTTAGAAGGCACAGTATACAGAATGGCCAGCATGTAGCAGTATATACAATACGACAGATATTTACCTATGTAGCAATAGAATCAAATACATAATGGACTTAGAGCTTTTGCGAGATGTTGAAAAGGGGTAGGGCTTTAACTAACCTTAGTTCAATGACCAGTCACAGGAGCGACTTTAAATGATTTTGAGACCGATCGAAGGATAATTGGTATTATCGGCAAAGAATAATTTATCGTTTTATGATTGTGTGAAACAAATGATTATAAATAAATAATAAATAAACAATAAATAATAAATACATAATGAATAAATAATAAATAAATTATAAATAAATTATAAATAAATAAATAATAATTATTAAATAATTATCAAAACTGGCAATCTCGAATCATTTATTCTTTAGTCATAAATAGACAATATAATATGTGATATACATAAAATGTTTAAATTATAGATTCAAAAGCCATAACTGACCAAATAACTTCTTTGAATCCCTTCAAATCCTGCAATTCATTGGATTTCATGAATTCCGTTAGTTCATTGAATTGCATAAATTCTTTGAAATCCACGAATTCCAATAACAACCGCACTCACCTTGCTATCTTACAGGGACGTTACGTAACGCCGGATTGTTGGGGATTCCTTTCTCGCGCCTGGACAAAGTTACGTGATATCATTGTTAGATGTACGATCAAAGTGTGTGCTACCGCAGTTATAGGAAGAATGTCTGGTGATGCGTGCTGGAAAGATGAAATTCAGGCTGCCCAAAAAGCAAAGAAAGAAGCGCACGGAAGAACTTTGAACATCGCAGGTTTTTGCAATGAGGAAAGTAATAGACGCAGAAATGATTATAGACACGAAAACAAGATACTAACACGATTAGTTGAGGAACGTAAAAATACAATTAGAGCAGAAGAAGAGATGGAAATACAAAACGACTTTGAAGGAAGCAAGAAACTGCTTTATAAAAAAATGAAGGGAAACAAAAGTACAGAATTTGTCAACATGAGAAATAGTGGGGGGAGGGAGAATGGTATATGATGCAGACGGATTACTAGAGCCTTTCAGAGACTATTTTAGGAGACAATTCGGAAATGGAGCTATAGGATACCACAACTGCGATGTTGAACACGATGCGATAGAACACTCAATTGAGAAAGTCTGTGTCACTGAGGTTAGGGATATAATTAAGAACTTGAAAAACGGTAATGCTGCCGGGGTAGACGGTATTAACGCTGAAATGCCTGAACACGGTGCCGAGTATATACCACATAGACTGTGCGAAGTGGTAAATTTATGTTTCGAGATGGGAGACGTTTCAGACGATTGAAAAAAAGCGATTACCGTACCAATATACAAAAAAAAAAGAGAGATAAAAGCGACTGCAATAATTACAGAGGGATTAGCTTATTAAGTACCGTAAGTAAAATATACTCAAAAATACTTATTCGCAGGGTAATAAAAATAACAGAAGCAAAAATTTGGAAAGTCCAAAGTGGGTTTATACCAAGAAGTTCATGTACGGATCGAATATTTAACTTAAGGAAAATAACAGAAAAAATTTTAAGAGTAGGAAAAAAAGTTTTCTGTGCAGTTGTTGACCTAGCAAAAGCTTTAGACAAGGTGGATAGAAGTAAAATTTGGGAAGTCCTGAAAGAGTATGGCGTCAATGGATGGCTGCTACAAGCTATAAAAACAATATATACGGGTAACGAAGCGAGTGTAAGGGTGAGTGGGAAATTGAGTGACTGTTTCGATATTATTCAAGCAGTTAGACAAGGATGCGTTATGTCTTCATGGTTATTTATATTATTCATGGAAAAGTGTTTAGGAATGGCTATTTTCGACGAAGAGGGTATGGATCTCGAAACAGTAAAGGTACGTGGGTTAGCATTTCGCAGATGATAAGGTTGTTATGGCAGAGTCAATCGACAACTTACAAAGAATGTTGAATAAACTAGATGCAAGAATGAAGAGCATGGGCCTCAAAATTAACGTAAGTAAAACAAAAACTATGGTTTTCGAAGGAAAAAGTGAGAAAACACTCTGCAATATTTTATTAAATGATGAGAGAATTGAACAAGTTGATAAGTTCGTAACCTTGGTACCTTATTTACTAGGGACGTAACGATAGATGAGAAATTAGATAGACTCATAAACGAAGGTAAGAAGGTTATTGGTAGAGCAGGTCCCATTATCAGAAGTAAAAATATATCAAATTAAGCTAAAATGACAATACATAATTCTATATTTGTACCGACTGCACTATACGGTAGCGAGACATGGACTCATTAAGAAAAAGATAAGAGTAAAATTAACGCAATTGACATGAGATTCATGCGCATAATATGCGGGAAAACTTTGTTGGACAAAGTAAGTAACGAGACAATTCTAAAAGAATGTGGTGCAGAAGAGACGCTAGTAGACAAATGAGAAAGAAATCGATTAAGATGATTCGGGCACCTTGAGAGAATGCCAAATGAACGACTAACGAAACAAGTGTATCAAGGTAAAGTAAATGGCAGCGTGCCCGGAGGTAGACAGCGGAAAGAATGGTTAGAATGTGTGAATGAGACCCTAGTTAGAAGAGACATAAGAAGTCACAGAAACACGAGAACCTGCATAAAAAATGCATGGACATAAAAGAAGCTAGTATGCTAGAAGTATGCCAGGACGGAAAAGTATGGCGGCAAATAGTTAATAAAAAGAGTTTCAGTACAGTGAATGAAGCCTGAAACAAAAGACCTTGGCCACTAATGGACTCAAGCGGAGAACCTTAGATAACGACTTTGTGAGGATCTTCACTTTGGGCGATTGCTAGAGAGATTGATCAGCAACCTGGGTCGGAGCAGTTTTGCGGAACGAACGTGTTATTAACATAAATAAAACGAGAATTCTGGATCAATCTGAAAATTCTCTATCCCTTCCCCACATTACTCCTTTTCCCACCGAGTGAGTCACGCCTACGCCGAAAGGGAAATGGCTTAATGGTGCGATAACTTAAGTTCCATGCATTCCACAAATGCCAGAAAATCCGTGAATTGCATGAATTCCATTAATTTCTTATAATCCTTGAATTACCTTCATTCCATATATTCCTTAAATTATCTGAAATCCATGAATTTCATTAAATCTTCTAATTCTATCAAATTCGTGAATTCTACGAAATCCGCGAATTCCATGAATTCGGTGAGTGACATGAAATCCGTGAATTCAATGAAATCCCTGAATTCCATGAATTCCGTGAAGTTGATAAGTACCGTGCATTGCATGGATTCGATGAGTGCCGTTTATTCCATGAATTCCGGCAGTTTCAGTAATGCCGTGAATTGCGTGAAATCCGCGAAGTTGATGAGATCTGTGCTTTCCATAAATTCGATGAGTTCCATGCATGCCATGAATTATGTTATTTTCGTAGATTCCATGAATTCCGTGAATTACATGAAATCCGTAAATTCTATGAATTCCGTGAAGTCGATGAGATCCGTGCATTCCTTAAATTCCGTTATTTCCGTGAATTCCATGAATTTCGTGCAATCCATAAATTCCGTGCATTCTATGAAATCCGTGAGTTCTTTGAATTTCAGGAACTTCATAAGCACGCGGGCTCAGTCCGCTACCTTGCAGGATCGTGATGTGACGTCAGAATTCTTACGAAATCATTTCTCGTAAAGGTATTCACACAAGAAAATACGTGTGCAGTATTCTGGAAACAGCTCACACACGAGCCGGCCGTGTACACACACATAGTACCAACCAATCGCGTGCTATCTGTAGCGTTGCTGCGGTGCGGACTGGCCATGTACCGTTCACATATCGGATCGCCACTCGAGAAGCAAAAGTTTTCGACGTTGCTAATCTGATTTGAGTGCCGGACCGATTAGTCCGGACGTCATACCCACTTCCGTCGGATTCGCGTTTGATATGCAATGTTCTTAATAATTCTTGTTCAGGCTGATCTCCTGATTCCGAATCTATGTGATGGTCCTCTGGCATTAATTGGCGTTCTCGAGATATAAGCGATTAATTAAATTTTTATTATCAATTAATTATTGAATTACCGTTCAATTTTTGTAAAAATTCTCTTTTGCATTATTATAGAGGTAAAGAAGAGGAATGAAAGTTGTCCTGACACTTATTCGATGAGATCACTAGTTATTAATTTTAAAGATAGAAGGGTTTTAATTACCGAACGAAAAATGCCTTTTAATTGATAGTCCTGTTTCTAGACAGTGATTTGTTTTATTATGAAACGTTCAACACAGAAGCGTTCTTTAATCTATAATAACTATATTTTCGTATAAAGTCGATAAAAAATTAATTATTTTGATATAATTACGCATCAATGTTTAAACAATCTTTATAACTTGACACATATTTGTAAAACGTCAGCTCCTGCATAAGTACAGAGCATAAAATATGTAAGTCTACGCCTTTGCGTTTTGACCCTTCCGTGCACATGTTCGCGCACCGTGCCCATGCGAGCTCACCAAGGAGTAGCTAGCTTATTGTAACTAATCACAGGCCATCTGCAAAAAAAAATAAAATGAAAAAATTATCAATGATAATTCTACAGGAAATCAAAATTTAAAAAATAAATATTATAAATGAATTCCAATCAAATTTTTGAATTATTTGAACTTTATCCCAACCTCGTAGGACGTATAGAAACAAAGTTAGAAGCGATTTTATTTCAGATATTTTCATTACTTCTGTGTTAAACGTTTCGTAATAAAACAAATCACTGTCGAGAAACAGGACTATTAATTAAAAGGCATTTTTCGTTCGTTAATTAAAACCCTTCTATCTTTAAAGTTATTGACTTTAGAGAAATAGCGTCTATTATGAAAATCGTTCGTTTCAACTCACATTTTCGATTATAAAACAAAATTTCAAATTAAAAAATATTACTCTGCACAGAAAGGATAATAGTTGTTGTCCATTATTTTACCTATTAAGGCTTTTTTTGCAAAAACTAGTGATCTCATCGAATAAGTGTCAGGACAACTTTTATTCTTCTTCTTTGCCTCTACAATAATGCAAAATAAATTTTTTTGAAATATTGAACAATAATTCAATAATTAATTGATAATGAAAATTTAATTAATCGCTTATATCTCGACATTAACAACATTGCATATCAAACGCGAATCCGACGGAAGTGGGTATGGCGTCCGGACCAGATAGGTGAGTTGTACGTAGCCAGCTCGTACTTCAGCAGCGCGAAACATCGCACGCGATTGGTTGGCACTCTTGTTGTGTACACGGACGGCTCGTGCGTGAAACATTTCCAGCATACTGCATGCGTATTTTCTTGTGCGAACACCTTTAAAAATTCCGTTCGTGTAAAAACATTATTCCTTGAAAATCGTAGTTTTCATTTCTGCCAGATTTGTCATTTGAGGTGAAGTACGTATTCTCAAATAGGTAATGCAATTAAACCAAAACGAGAGTATCGAGAGCGATCTTGTCGTTTTGATGTCAGGTATGATTAATTGTTAAGTGTACGTAATATAACGGTGAAATGAATATAAAGATTGCATTCAAACATCGAAAATGCACCTTTGAAACCAACAAAATACGCGAAGCGAGCAAGTCAAGGCGATGACCGTGAGCTGGCTTAGAGATACAGTGTAGTTTGATGTTAGTGTTTGTTACAAATGAGGGCTCAGTAAGCACGGTGTGACGTCGGAGTTAATAAAAGAGCTCGATTTGTGCGTATCTCCATATATTCGTAATTCATAAGAGAGACCGTGATTGGCAAAGATAGAAAGAGAAGTTAATATCGGATTGGTGAGTCGATGTTTATAACGAAGAGTGTAGTGTGCTCCTATGGCCTCGTATTTTCAATGGTTTTCACCAAAGTATTTCCCTCTCTTTTACTTACACATCATACTTAATTATTTCATACATGCTCGTTAGAAGAAAAATTCAGTAGAGCTATCGCAGCTGTAGTAATTATTATAACCTCTCATTTGGCATTGCTCAGCTTCATTATTTTACAGTCTAGATTGATTGACTCTCGTCATTTATCACGCAGACCAAGTTTATTGTTGAGAAATGTCAGGTGATGATGAATTGAAATGCGTGCTGCTGGAAATGCGTGCAAAAGCATAAATGGCCGATTTGTGCCTCATCATGTCAGTCTGTTTTTACAGGTAATTAAGTATTTTTAAACCTTTGATACAAAAGTAAATGTTCATTTCAGAAAATCGACATTAAAGAACAGCATAATTTGTTTATTGCAATCGATTTTCGCCTCCTAACCTACAAAAAATACATTTGAATAATTTGACATGTTTTTCGCCTTTCAAGCCGCCTTTCAGCCCCTAGACCCAACCACACAAACGCTTCCGTTTAAAGCTGGCATTTGTCATGGTACGAGCATGTAATTTTATGCTAATATACAGTGGCGTAACCAAGATTTCATAAAGGGAGTGGCTTGAAAGGCTAAACAAAAAGTACGGTACAACTTAAAGGGAGTAACTTTCAACAATCCATTAAATAAGACCATATTAGAGACATTAGGTTCTATGTAAGGGGCCAGCCATATTCCAGAAATACAGTTATTATCGGGGGGGGGGGGGGGCAAAAGTCCGCACAAGTTCACGAGGGGTCCCGGGTGTTGTATCCAAATCCTCGTGGAGGCATGTTCACCCTTATGAATAAAAAGTTTTGGTAAGTATTTGATCCAGTACTTTTTTCGAGAAAAAGTTTTATATTTAATGCACCATTCCTCTTGGCTTCCTTGCCTTAGAATACCACGAATATCTACATTTTCATGAACTCTGGAATTAATCAACGTGCGCAGAGGAGACAGAATGTAGGTCGTATAAAGTCCACATTGTTTCATAAGGAAAAACGATTAAAGATGATTCTAGGTGCCAATACTAACCCCAATACGCTTGCGACATATCTAGAAGCCCAAAAAATCTGTGCGCAAAATCTATCTCCCCCATATTACTTTTAGGAACTATCCAGTAGGCCAAAGAATATGTATTCAACAACTCTGGATTTGTGTAAGCATCATATATTTTAGGCTTCAGGATTGTATATATGTTTTAGGCAAAGCCCGGAGTCCTTGGTCAATCTGCGGAGTGCGGAAGCACTAAAATTAAATAGTTTTGGAATTTTGAACGTTGCACATTGTGACGGGGGTGAAAATGGGCAATGTACGAAATTCCAAAACTATTTTTGATTTTAATGTATTTTACTCATCCTGATGCCGACTTAACTTTCTTAATAAGATTCGATGTATTATATATTAGGGCGGAGTGAAATTTTTCATATTAGTTGAATGACTTGTGTTGAGCGAAAAAAAATTTGTGTTTTTACATCCGAAAGAAGTAAAATAAGTTTTTAAAATCGAATAATATCTTGTGCTCCCTTTTTATATTTAAAAATTTTGAACAATTCAAAAAATTTCCCTATTGCTTCGAAAATTATGGCGAATCTTTTTGTGTATAGTTTTTTCCTGTGGATAATAATACAAAATTATAAATTAAAAAAAATTCGGCGCAATTTAAAATTTTTCGAAAATGCCCAAAAACATGTTTTTTTGGATTGAGTCATACGCACACATTTTTGAAACAGTTGAATATATCGAACCTAAAATTTCTTTAGCCTGAATCAAAGAAACATGCTGTAATTTGTTTGGCTGAAGAAATTTCAGTTTCAACATACTCAACTTTTTAAAAAAATGTATAACCATAATTTTCAAAACAATCGGAACATTTTTCGGAATTTTCAACAATTTGAATTTTTAAATCAAAAAAGGGATTTGACTATTGTGAACCTTTTTACTCCGCCCTATTACAGATCTATCATAGTATATACCCCGGCGGAAAAATTATATATAGTAAAGACATTAGGTATAATTTTCATTTGTTTTATACAAATAATGTGTCAAATTAATGAAAATCATATATAATGAATATTTATTGAGAAAATTATTAATAAATTCCATGCGAACCCTTAAGCAGATTAAACAAAATATGTTTGAAATTTTATTCTAAAGTTTTAGCTATATTATTAAATTTTTCACTCTTATCTTACAATATTAATTCGTGTATCAAAAATTAAAAATTATACGCATACAAATAATTCAAATTCAAATATAGAATACAGGGTTACAATTATGAATTACTTATGGCAGCAATGTTTAGAGCCATGACATTTTGAATTACATTGCAATTTTGTTTACATTTACAAGCATTATTAATACATGTTTTCGTACAATTACACCTTACGAATCCTTGAAGGCTAAAAAATGACTTCACCATTTATTTGTTCGTACAGATACGATTTTGTTGGGATCTTCATTAAGGCTTATAAAATTTTCTTTACAAACAGCAAACTGAAGTGCCTACTGAATAACTTTTTGTTACTTCTTGTTATTAGACGTAGTTCATATGTGGAGGGAAATATTAGTTCTTATTCGCCAGTCTTTCGCACTATACATTTTTTATTGGTAGAATATTGAATAAAAGACAAAGCTAATATGAAAAATTATTGCTGAAGAAAGACATCTTATCGTTAGGTTTTCTAGAAAAGTAATTTTCCTTTTCGTATGACATGTATCCAGTACCCATGTACATTAAAATGACATATTTCCTAACCTCAAATATTATGCACTGCTACCATCAGCACTCAACTTTCATCATGCTGTGCAATTTCAAAACAGCTACCAAAAAAGTTGGCAACAATAACCGGAACAGAATTGTAAGATTCAGATGTTCGCCATCCCAGCACTCAGTGTGAATACCTTTCGTTTCGCGACCACGAGTTTCGTAGTTTTCCAGATTCTTTTTCAACGTAAGGGCGTATGAATCAAGACCGAACCTCAAAACTGGATATTCTCATTTTACTCCATAAATACTAGAATTAAATCTTTTCTACATAATCAGGGCTGAGTCCTCTTTTCAATTAAATCTTTATGCGGAATAGAACATTGGCTAATTCCAATAGTTTTTGTAAAAGGTGTTGATACAGATATACAGTAAGCGCTATATATATATATATATGTATATATGTATATACACGTTATATATCGACGCCTCGATTTAATACACCTCTGTCAGCACATCGATAATATTTAAAAATTTGTCATAAGGACAACCGCAGGATTTCGCCGGGAGCGGGTGCTAATCTGAAAAATTGCACTCGCTTCCAGCGAAATCGCGGTAAAATTTCAG
>NC_046661.1:46648183-46656688 GCF_010883055.1 Belonocnema kinseyi | reverse complement strand
GTTGACAGATGACAATACGCCAATTAGCACAAATGGTAAGTTCCGACAGTGCCTACAAGTGTGCCTACTGGCCGCTAGATGGCAATACCGGTTTCATATGTAAAAACCTGGTAAACAGATATACTTTTAAACTTAACAAGATGTTTTGGCAAACTCAACCACGTATTTTGGTAGATGTGGATTTTCGACTATTGAATTTCGATACTCTTCTACCTTCATGGAGATTTCGTAACACCCTCTGAAATTAAAAGGACCATATGTTACATTTTCCCAAAGAAAATAATCCAATAAAAGTTCCCGACAACACAGTGCAACAACTATGTTCCGCTTCGCTACAATGTCGCCTCCCTATAATCCATAGGTGAATACTATATAATGTAGTAATAAATGGCTATAGATGCAACACTGGAAGCATAAGTAGCGTATCGTTGATGCATTCTGTTTCTGAAACTATTCGTTAAGACTATTTTGTTCGTAATTTTACATCATATACATGTAGATCCCTTGGTGAACACCATCATTCTCGAACATTTACTTTAATTACTTATTTTCACAATGTTAATATTTTAGAGAATACTTTCCAAAGAATATCGCGACACTTCTGTTACCAGGAATAATAACCAGAATAGTTTTAACCAGAAAAACTCAACCAGAGTTCATTAACTTGAATTTTCTAGTCATCTTAACCATAATTTCAGATTAAAATAACTAGAACTTTTTTTTTGAGTATAGTGATTCTTTGGGACCCCATAAAACAGCCTTATCAAAGTGGCGTTTAAAAAATAATATTTCATTCGTGTTCTATGGATACTTTTGAACAAAAATGTTAATTTCCAACTTGATTTAGCTAATATTCACGATTCCAAATTATATGTACAAAATTTATTTTCTTCTTATGAGAAATACGTCTTAAAATTCATGGGGCTTTATTTCAGGGCTATATGTATATACACATAAAATTCGAAAAAATGCCCAATACATTTTGGGACCACGCTAGTAACGAGTCGCGCGCTCAAGCGTAAATACTCATACTACACTGAAAAAAAGGATTACTGGTATCAAGTGAATTTTGACTTGGCTAAAGTAAGTGAAAGTCCCTTTTTTTCAAATAAAAATTATTACTCACTGTTCCAAATAAATATGCCATGAATTGGAATGAATATTTCTTTGAGATGGGGAACTACGAATTGAAGGAAGGAAATATATTTTAAGGCCAAGCAAGTATTATATAGGCTCGAAAAAACTATTTCCCCACAGACAATTTTTAAATATTTGAAGCAGAAAAATATATCTCTGATGCAAAAAAATATTTCTTTGGCCTAGACTAGAATTTTCATCCAAATTACTAACAATAGCTGAAATTCTTTAGATCTTAAGCAAGCGAGCTATTTCATGTCAAATGATCTGAAGAATTTCAGCTATTGTTAGTAATTTGGATAAAAATTCTAGTATTTTTCGTAACTTTGCTGAATTTAATGATATTGAAATTTTTCTTTATTATTTGCAATGGGAAGCAGTTTTGAAAAAATAATTTGTTCAAACAAAAAATTTCAGAAATTCATGTTGTAACTGAATTTCTGAAAAAAACCTTTATTTGTTTTTCAGTTTTATATATAGATAACCTACAATGTCCTCTACAAGCCCTGCAAATGTCAAAATGAGTTCTCCCTTACTTTTCGAGAAATAACACAGGCCTGCAAATAATGGGGTCATATCAGTTGTTGAAAAGTGGAGTGTCATTTCCGAAGTAATTTTTTACGTAGGATCCGAATCCGGGGTCAGAATTGGCCCATCACATCAGACTTTTAAGATATTTGCGGTTATTTACCTAGAAAATAGTGGGAATAATTTATGTGTATATTTCATATAACTAATACTAACTATAATACGTACTTCCCTGATCTGAGGGTTACTGAGATACCTTATCTGCCAACGGTCCTGTTTTCTCTAAGGCCTAGGCTCTGCGCTGACGAATGTGCGTGTTCATTTCATTTTTGCTCGTTCTGCCGTGTGCATTTATACTTGTTCAGATTCTTTTGCTTCCTAATAATTGCTAATTATTGAAATCAAGCCCTTTCATTTAATAACTCTACCCATTTATTTAATGACAAGTCGGGTTTCGTCTGTCCATCTGTAAAAATATTATTCCGCCAATGTGATCGAACAGGATAGGATAGGATATGATAGTACATGATAGGATGCGATAGGGTAGGATAGGATTGGATAAGCTAGGATAGGTTTCATGATTAAAATATTAAACTCACCAAGAAAAATATAAGAAAATATTCTTTAACAGAAGTAATTTTTATTTAAACCAGCCATATATCTTTTGTTGATCTAAAAAATGAATTCTTTGGCTGTAGTTTCTTCATTGAAATACAAATTTCTTACATTAAAACAAATTATTTTCTTAATTTAAAAGGTCTAGAATCGTTTGAATGTGATTAGTCGTTCGAAGAAATATATATTTGATTCAAAGATTTCGATTCTTTGAACTGATTTGGGACTCATTTGAATCAATAAATAAGCATTTTTTTCAGCAAAGTAATCTTTTTTTTCAATTGAATACTTCTTTAGATTAAAGAAATATATTGTTAAATTAAAAATCCATGTTTTTAATTTGAAGAAATATTTTTTTGGTATTTATGGTGAAAGTTAAATACGGTTTTCCCCCTTACAATTTCCTTGTCGCGGTAGTGCCATGGTTAAGGTTGTATGTAGAAAAATCAATCTCTGTTTGAATTTTTTGAAGAAAAAGCTATATTTAGTTTAGTAATTAAACGCACTGGTAGAGAAATTTAAAAAATGTCGGTGTTAGTGCTGCTTGAGAATACAAATTAAAGAATATATATCAAGTGTTTCCACCGTGCAGTTTCATAGATAATTCAATAAAAAACATTGAAATTTTAGTTACTTTCAAACTGATAAACATAACAGTATCGCATAGCAGCAACACTGTTTCCTCTCTCCAGCTTATCTGCTGTATCAAGCTATTCAAAGGCACATGACAGTTGATCAGCCATAGTTAGGTTTTAGTTGCGACGTTGCACGATCTACGAATCTGCCGCTGGCATAGTAGTGGTAACTATTCGTTTACACACATCCAGTAACGCACTTAAATCTTCACCATGCGGTTCCGTAAAATTTGTTTAATGTAGTATGGCTTGACGGCGCCCCACGGAACTATACTATTTGTACAGGGATGGGATTTACATACTAGGCAGTCTGATAAGTACCTGAAAATTCTAAGAGATGGCATTAGTATTCACTAATGTGAACCATTTTCGTCGAGCTTGATCCTTCAAATGACGCCTGTCAAAACTTCAGCCATTTATGTTTACGCATTTACAAGTTATAGCACTGAGAAGCGACTAACCTCCGAGTTTTTTTTTAATATGGAAAAATCTGAGTTTCGAGTTTTGATGAAACACTACTATCTTCGCAAGAAAACGATATTCGAGACCAAGGCCAAGCTGGATAAGTATTACCCGGACTCTGCACCGTCGATTGGAACGATTCATAAGTGGTTTACCGAGTTTCGTTGTGGCCGTACGAGCACACTTGATGCTGAACGATCTGGGCGCCCAAAAGAGGTCACTACACCAGAAAATGTCAAAAAAATCCATGATATGATGTTGAATGATCCCCAAGGGAAATTGAGATAGATAGCTAATGCTGTAGGCATATCATTGGAACGTATGGGCAATATTGTGCATTCAGTTTTGGGCATGAAGAAGCTCTGCGCGAGATGGGTGCCGCGTTTGCTCACAGTGGACCAAAAACGAATTCGTGTGACAACTTCCCAGCAGAATTTGGCAGTATTTTCGCGTAAGCCGACCGAGTTTTTGCGCCGATTCATAACCACGGATGAAACTTGGATCCACTACTACACTCCTGAGTCAACGCAACAGGCAAAACAGTGGGTTCCACCGGGCCAAAGTGCTCCGAAGCGTCCAAAAAGGCAACAATGGGTCAGAAAGGTTATGGCCTCCGTATTTTGGGATGCACATGGCATAATATTCGTGGACTATCTTGAAAAAGGTAAAAACATAACCGGAGCATACTATTCATCATTATTGGACCGATTGAAAATCGAAATCGCCGAAAAACGACCGCATTTGAAGAAGAAAAAACCGCTTTATCATCACGAGCATGCGTCTGTTCATTCATGCTTAGTTGCACAAGCAAAATTGCATGAAATCGGCTACGAATTGGTTCCTCAGCCACCGTATTCACCAGACCTGGCCCCCATCGACTATTACTTGTTCCCTAACCTGAAGAGATGGCTCACCGGTAAGCGTTTTTACTCAAATGAGGAGCTCATAGCTGAAACTGAGGCGTGTTTTGGAGACCTTCCGATCGAGTACTTTTCGGACGGTATCAAAAAGTTAGAAAATCGTTGGACTCGCTGTATCGACCTAAAAGGAGAGTATGTTGAAAAATAAAACCGACTTTGGCCAAAAAAACGTCTCCGTGTTTCATTTTCAGGGACTTATCAGACTGCCTAGTACAACCTTAACGCTGTGGACTGCACACTCGATGGACCGAGGTACAATTCCGGGAGGGGGTGGATTTTTATAGAATTTTTCTGTTTCAGGTGCATCAAGGATTTAAATGACGTGGTTTGTTTGAATTCAATATGTATATTAATAACAATGTTAATTATAATTTACGCTAAAAGAATCCAGTTGCTTGGTTAGGAAAATATGTACTAAAATTGAAGTACTAACTACTCTATTGCACTCACGCATGGTCTAGGCCAAAGAAATATTTTTTTGAATCAGAGATATATTTTTGTGCTTCAAATATTTAAAAAATTTGCTGTGGGGAAATAGTTTTTTTGAGCCTATAAAATACTAGCTTGGCCTTAAAATATATTTCTTTCCTCCCATTCGTAATTCCCCATCTCAAAGAAATATTCATTCCAATTCATGGCATATTTATTCGGAACAGTGAGTCATTCATTTCGTATAAAATGTATATTTCCCTTCGACCAACAGGTCGTATTTATTTGCCTCTAATAAATTTTTATTTAAAAATAAACAGGACTTTCACTTACTTCAGCCAAGTAAAATTCACTTGGTACCAGTAATCTTTTTTTTCAGTGTAGTATGAGTATTTACGCTTGAGCGCGCGACTCGCCACTAGCGTGGTCCTAAAATATATTGGACATTTTTTTCGAATTTGTGTGTATATAGCACGGAAATTTGTTCGAATCCACACAAAAATAAATCGATTTAATTTGATCAACAAAAACTGATATTCAGAGGTGGCTAAAGCCCCATGAATTTTAACACGTAGTTCCCACAAGAAGAAAATACATTTTGTACATTTAATTTAGAATCGTGAATATTAGCTAAATCGAGTTGGAAATTAACATTTTTGTTCAAAATTATCCATAGAATACGAATAAAATATTATTTTTTAAACACCACTTTGATAAAGCTGTTTTATAGGGTCCCAAAGAATCACTATACTCCAAAAAAAGTTCTAGTTAAAGTTACCAGACACGCCTGGTTAAAAAATTTCTAGTTATTTTAATCCGAAATTATGGTTAAGATGACTAGAAAATTCTAGTTAATGAACTCTGCTTGAGTTTTTCTGGTTAAAACTGTTCTGGTTAATATTTCTGCTAACAGAAGTGTCGCGATCTTTTGTCGATTTCCAGAAAACTTTTGTCATATGTCATTTTGCTGAACGTGTCAATTGACGCTTTGGGCGTAAATCTTCAATTTTATAACAATCGCGATTTTTCAATTGTATTTTCAGTTATATAAGTATGAATAATTATATTGAAACGTGAACTTAGTCGTGTTATAAGAAGAAATTGCTCACCAAGTGATCTACATGTATATGATCTAAAATCACGAACAAAATAGTCTTAACAAATAGTTTCAGAAATAGAATGCATCTACAATTCGCTGCGTTTGCTTCCAGTGTTGTATCTATTGCCATGTATTACTACATTATATTCACCTATAAATTATAGGGAGGCGACATTATAGCGAAGCGGAACATAGTTGCTGGACTTTATTCTCGGAAACTTTTATTGGATTATTTTCCTTGGGAAAATGTAACCTATGGTCCTTTTAATTTCAGAGGGGGTTAGGAAATCTCCATGAAGGTAGAAGAGTATCGAAATTCAATAGGCGAAAATCAACTTCTACCAGAATATGTGGTTGCCCTTCTAGAAATAATCAATTGAGATCGATAAGAAATAATATAACTAATATCTCAATCGTTCCGAATCGTTTTTCGTAATTGTGCCAAAACGATCGGCAACGATTGAGCATTTTGCATTTCCCATTGTTTAGAATCGGGTACTTGGAATTTGCCACGTAATGGCAGCACTTTTGTCTGGCGGGAATTATTTAAAGACAGTTTTTTTTCGTTTTTCGGAATTAAAGTATTATTTTATTACTGAAAAATGTCATGGTGTTATTAATAGAATAAAATTAAACAATTAAAAATTAATATCAGAGATCAAATTTTTTTTCATAAAGAGGTTTCAATTTTTAATTATTCGGAATTATTAACACATAAATGTATCTTATAATAGAAAAGGTTTTTAATAATTCAACTTTTTAAATGTTTAGTTTATTGAAATATTATTACTCAAAATCATGGACAAAATTAATTCTAAATTGAATAGTGAAATTACATCAATGTCGGTGATATTATATTCGTTAATCCTTAGATTATTATTTCCCTTTTACCACTAATGATTGACATAAAACAAACTTTTTCTATTATTCTCAAGGTAGCCACTAAAATCGAAGAAAAAATCTGGAACCATTATGTATGTTATATTGCAAGAAACTTAAAAGTATTGGATTAGTTTTTCTGCTCAAAATTTAATGAGTTACTATAATTTATTTAAACTGATTTTCAAAATATTGGCGCCATCCTACCTACTGTAATGTTTCCAATTGTTTTTAATAGAGTATCCATTATTCTGAGTTAGGGGTTAAGTTTTCACTGCAGCATTTTGATTATCCAATTTATTATTCGCAAGCAGTTCTTTCATTCAGTCAAACAAACAAATTTCAAGAATATGAATTTAGAAAGAAGTAAATAAACGTTTTACAATAATATACCGGCTAAATCAAACTGCCTACTTGATAATCATACTACATCACTGTCACATCGTTAAACGGTATGATTTTTACATGTTGTTAATCCATATAGTTTTAACTTTGTATTCGGTATACCGCCTAAGCATTATATTTTTTTGTACTTAAAACTTTTGTTAAATTACTAAAAATTTAATATCTAACCAATAAACACGTGCGCGATATGTGTGTTACAAACGAAAACTGCAGAGGGCGTAGTGCAGGCAAGTGCATTTACTTAATTCAATCCGATTTGGAACAATTGACATGATTAGCAACCATTTAAACCGATTCAACATTTGATTACTGTTAATCGTTATTAATCGCGTCCAATTGATTATTTCTAGGAGGGTGAGTTTACAAGAACATCTGGTTAATTTGACAGGAACATCTGGTTATGTTGACCAGAATGCTGTTTTCTTCAGCTACCAGAAAACAATTTGGTAAATATTCTTGGTTAACCTTACACTATAGTACTTTATATAGCAAATTATATGTTCTCGTAAATTGTTTAAGCGATTTATAATTGCTTATTGCGTAGAAAATTAATTTTATAGAGATAAATAATATAAACATTCTGTAAAGTTTAAAGCGAATTAGTTATGCCCCTCGGAGGGCTTTAGAGCCTTTTGTTATCTGTGTCTTTAAGAGGGCTGGGGACACGAGCTTTTGTAAGGTCATCGTTGCACTCTATTTTCTTCGAAACTACAATGAAAAATATGACTTATATGGTATTTCTGCATTCAGAAAAGAATGATCTATGTCTGCAGTGTTTTGAGATTGCAATAAACATTTCTTGAATTAACAATAAGCTTAGTCAAAGTTACCCTACTTTTGAAGACTAATTTCTCGGCTCGTAATGATTATTTCACAAATTTACAACATTAATGACATATATTGACATTTCATCTACAAGTGTATGTACCTATCTAAACAATTTTTCTTAAATAAATATGAAAAAACAGAGTATAATGAAGTGTCTGCATGGAGTAAATTTAAGGCCAGCATCTACAGATCCTAGCAGCTAAATATTACGGAGATCTTTAGGCACGCCCACGCTGTTGTACTCACTGCACTGCATGCCAGAGCTGCCAGATCGAGCCTGAAATTTACCCCCACTATACCTACCGTTTGGGAGCCGCAAAACAGAAGGTGCATGATTACCACTGTGAGTTCGTATGTAAGCCGAAAATGCACGATTCGACTTCGGTTTTCTGCTGTACGATGATTGTCGATCTGAAAGCTTCGGAAGACATCGGTGGTCTTCCATTTATATCTCGATCCCCATTTGAAAGAAATGGAAGAAATTGGCGAATTTAATGTTTCGCCTGATTCTTCATTTCATGCATGAGTCGATTTTGAGGTTATGTTTTTTTAGTTGTATATAGTATGA
>NC_046661.1:46640702-46648083 GCF_010883055.1 Belonocnema kinseyi | reverse complement strand
TTTATTGCAAATTCGGATTCAGCGTCGAAAAATACATAAGAATATATAGGTCTGGTCAATTGCACAGACACTTTTGTTTTTTTGTGGGCCTGTGTTATTATTGATACTAATATTCGATTTCGATAATGCTAGAAGGTTGCTTTTTTCTGATATTTCCCACTATTTGTCTACTTTTCCTCCAATTTCTACTTAGAAAAGTGATAAATAACGTCAGGTAAGAACGTGAGTGAAAATAATTCGTCTTGGCAAAGTTTTCATCCAAGACATAGTCCAGATATAACCAAGAAGGTTTTTTAAGTCTTGCCCCTGGCCGCTTTCATGTTGAAGCCGAACTTAAGAGGGCTGGGGACATGAGCTTTTGTAAGGTTATCGTTGCACTCTATTTTCTTCGAAAGTACAATGAAAAATAGGACTTATATGGTATTTCAGCATTCAGAAAAGAATTATCTATGTCTATAGTGTTTTGAAATTGCAATAAACATTTCTTAAATTAACAATAAGCTTAGTCAAAGTTACCCTACTTTTGAAGACTAATTTCTCGGATTGTAATGATTCTTTCACAAATTTACAACATTAATAACATCTATTGACTTTTCATCTACAAGTGTATGTACCTATCTAAACAATTTTTCTTAAATAAATATGAAAAAATAGAGTTTAACGAATTGTCTGAATAGAGTAAATTTAAGGCCAGCATCTACCGATCCTAGCAGCTAAATATTACGGAGATCTTAAGGCACGCCCACGCTGTCTTACTCACTGCACTGCATGCCCTTTACCTCACTCCGGATAGCAGCAGGGTCCTAAGGCCGGAAGGTCACAATGCTTACGCTAACTATCTTTCACATCTGGCACCAATCTCAAGAAAACCTTCTTAGGTTCATTTCTGAATTTTCTCTTGATTGTCTAATAAAATGAACGAAATTTTAAGTTCCAAAAAAATTTGCCAAAAATACTTCTCTGTCGTTCAAAGGACTTGCACGTTTCTTAAAATTCTGAGTCGAACGATATATACTTTTAGGAGTCATTTTTTTCATAAAAATGAAATACAATAATTCTTTAAAAGTAGGGTAACTGACAGGTTATTGTTAATATAATACCATTGTTTAATGAAAAAAGTGACTCCTAGAAGTATATATCAATCGATTTAGAATTTCACAAAAAGTGCAAATCCGTTGAACGTCAGAGAAGTATTTTTAGCAAACTTTTGCAACTTCCGTCAAGATTGGTAGTTACTTGCCTTCAATTTACTCCGAGCATTTTCAAAATTTCAAACTCTGACGTTCAACGGATTTGCACGTTTCTTTAGATTCTGAATCAAATGATATATACATTTAGGAGTTACTTTTTTATAGAAACGGTATTATAGTAACAAAAAAAAAGTAATGATTATTTCACAAATTTACAAAACAATAGGCATATAATAATAGGTATGTAAAACCATTGATTATAATTATAACTTATGTGGAATGTCTGGATTGGTAAACGAGTTAGGAAAATAAAGCTTTAAGGATCAACTAACATTCAAAATATTAACCGATTTTTTTCAATCTTTTTTTGATTTACTCATAATAATATAACGAGGTTAATGCAGTACATTATACTTTAATTAATTAATATTGTACAATGTTCTGATTTTTATCCACTTTGTCTAATCTCAAACAATGTGAGGGTCTCGTGAGGCACAAAACCGTCCGCTTGACAAACTACCATCCGCTGCAAAGGTACCGTTTTCCAGACAATGCCTGAACCTGGCTGGCGGTCCCCTGATTATTACTTTCTCGCAGGAAATATTTTCAATGTTAGTTGATCGTTAAAGCTTCATTTTCCTAACTCGTTTACCAATCCCGGCATTCCACATAGGTTATAATTATTATCAATGGTTTTACATACCTATTCTTACATGCGTAAATTTGTGAAATAATCATTACTTTTGTTGTTGTTACTATAATACCGTTTTCTATGAAAAAAGGGATTTCTAAATGTATATACACTAAAAAAAAATTTGCATTGAATCAAGTAGGCTAATTTACTTGGCTGATTTTACTTGAAAGAAGCAAGTATTTTCTTTTTACAAGGATTGATTTTCTTGAATCAAGAAAATAATAGAATCAGGAAAACTATTTGAATCAAGAATATATGTACTCTAAGCAAAAAACTATTGAGTTAATTTGTTTCATTATACTTATTTTCGTGAAGTTTAATAAAATATTAAATTAAGAATATTACATTCACATGATAAGTAACTAAAACTCTAACAAAATTCTTGATTCAAGTGAATTCGTATACTTATTTTTACTACTATTTTAATTAAAACAATGTTCATGTTCTTGAGACGAGAAAATGAATGTATTCAGCAAAGAAGTAATTTCTCTTGAAATAATGCTTGAATATTTGCCTTCAAATAATTATTTATTTGAAACGAATGTCAGATTTACTTTGAAGATACCTATGCCATCAAAATAGAATCACATCAGTTTTTTTAATATAAAAACTGTAGACTTGATACAATAGACATCGCACACATATTATGAAAATAAATATATTGGTCTAAATTAATTTACTTCTTACGGCAAAAGTATCTTATTAAGTTGAGATGATATGAAATTGGTTCTCTTCGCCGCTAACAATTATTTTGAAATTCAATAATATTTATAAAATTCAAAACATTGGTGCACATAATCAATTTTATTTATGCAAATATAGATAGGAGTTTGCAACGTTGATAAATTACAAACCTTACGCTGACACACAAATCAAATCACTCATAGAACTATTAAAAAAATCATAAGTTTATTGCGTCGGTAAGTTTTTGTGGATAAGAATTAAAAATTTTCATATGAATTTAAAAAAAGTGTTATTAATTTTGAAATAATTATGCAAGACTCAAAAGTAATTTCATTCCTAAAATTATTAAAAGCTTATAAATGTACTGCGTCTATCATTTATTTCGCTGATTATTTGTATGTATTAATCAACTTAAAATTAAATCATTTCGAATTTTTTTAACCGTGAAACATTTTTGTAAATAATAAAAAATAAATATATGACAGCGTAAAACAAAATTATCAGCTTTAAAAATGCTTAAAAATAAAATTATTACATTTTCTTGCTAATTAAAAAAATTGTTATGCGTTTATAAACAAAATATTTAAGGAAAAATAATTCAATAACATTTTTAAAAAGTTTATTAAGAATGTATTTCATTTTATGAAAGAATAATTAAAAAATTGACAATTAGAATTTTTTCAAATAAAAGAATTGAGAATTCAAAGAGGAAGCAAATAAATATTTTCCATGCGACCACCGTGAGACCATATCACTTTTAACCTGCAAAATCTTGTACCAAACGTTTCTTTACAGAATTCTTTTTTCTTCTGATTTCGAAGTATTTTATACTTGAAATAAAAATAAAATATAGAGCACTTTTTTAAATGGGTAATATTTAAACTAGCGATCAAATCTTTTTTACATATTTTAAATTATTTTTGTTTGGAATCGTTATTTTAAATTAAAAACTGAACTATAAACAGTACTATAAAAGAATTAAATAAATCGAAATCTGCGTTTTACAGAGGTTTCTAAAAATCAGAAAATATTTATTTGCCACTGAGGTTATTAAAGCGGTTTTCACCTCAAAAGTTATTAATTTTTTATAAGCTTTAGATCGTTTTTAAGCCAATTACATTTTTAAAGAAAAAAGTAATGAGCCCTTTGTAAAATAAGTGAAGTTCAATTATTTTTTGCATATTTTAAATTGTTGTTTTAGGAAAGCAATTCCATATTCAAATCTTAGTAAACATTGTTACCTTTGGGTCGTTGAGTCGTTTTTAAGCGTTTTAAATATTTAGAAACAACAAGTGTTAAGTCCCTTATTAAATAAGTGAAACTTACTTCGCTTTTTCCCATATTTTATATTATTGTTTAAGAAATTTTATTTTTCATTAAAAATTGAGTATCAGAGTATTATATACAATAAAAGAGTTGGATAAATTGAAAACTGCGCATTTTATGGAGAATTTTTGTTTATTGTTTATTACTTTTAGATATTTTATAACATTTTTAAATATATTAAGAAAACAAAAGTATAGAGCCTTTTTTGAAATAAGGAAAATTCAATTCTAAAATTTTTATGTATAAAAAATGGTATATTAAAGTCAATTAAAAATGTTCAAGTATCATCAGAAATATGTTTTTTTAAAAGAAACATTGAGTTTTACAACGTTTTGTTTGAAGATGGTTGAGGCTCACCACACGACTTCGTATGACATTGCCTTGAAATTCTTACTCGCGATTTTGTCACCGAGATCCAAGTGCTTCGATAGCGAAGTCGGTAGAGCGCGCGGTTAGGGCACTAGTTTAGGTAATTTAGGTAGGGTGTTCGAATTCACGTGCGAGAACTACGTGTTTTAATAATTTCAAAAATAAAGATTATATAACAATAATTTCGAAAATAATTTTTTTTTTCATATTCATATTTATCATATTTCATATTATTCATATTTTTTTTCATGTATTCTTGAAGTGTATCAGAAAGGATTTCTTGGAAGTGAACTATGTTCTGCATTTGAATACATCTCTATATGAAGTAACACAATAAAGTTTTAGAATAATAAAATGCAATATTCTATCTAAGAATACATTTTTTCAGATTAAGAAAATGTACGCTTGTTCCAAGCATACGGTAGCAAGTATTTATTTATTTGGAACAAACTCCTATTCTATCGTCCCCATTCGTACCTGCGATTGACTTGCATTAAGTAACATTTACGTGATTCAAGCACAATTTTTTTTCAGTGTATCATTCGATTCAAAATTTCAAGAAACGTGCAAATTCCTTTAACGTCAGAGTTTGAAATTTCGAAAATGCTCCATTTGAATTTTCATCTAATCGAAACATTTCATTGCGATAATTTCGAAAATAATTTTCCAACCTGTCATTATTACTTCACAATTAGAGAGTAAGATTGCAATAAAAAACACTTTTTTGTAGTATTTTGAGAAATTTGTGCAGTTCTTTCTCGGCTCGTAATGATAAACAACTTTCCTTAAATAAATATGAAAAAAACAGAGGTCAAGGAAGTATGTGCACGGAGTAAATTAAAGGCAAGTAACTACCAATCTTGACGGAAGTTGCAAAAATTTGCTCAAAACACTTCTCTGACGTTCAACGGATTTGCACGTTTCGCGAAATTCTGAATCGATTGATATATACATTTAGGAGTCACTTTTTCATAAAAAAAAATGGTTTTATATTAGCAATAACCTTAGTCAAAGTTACCCTACTTTTAAAGAATTATTTCTCGGCTTGTAATGATTATTTCACAAATTTACAAAATTAATAACATCTATTGACTTTTCATCTACAAGTATATGCACCTATCTAAACAACTTTCTTCAATAAATAAGAAAAAAACAGAGGTCAAGGAAGTATCTGCACGGAGTAAATTGAAGGCAGGTAACTACCAGTCTTGACGGAAGTTGCAGAAATTTGCTAAAAATACTTCTTTGACGTTCAACGGATTTGCACGTTACGTGAAATTCTAAATCGATTAATATATACTTCTAGGAGTCCCTTTTTTCATAAAAAAATGGTATTATATTAGCAATAACCTGGCAGTTACCTTACTTTTAAAGGATTATTGTATTTCATTTTCATGAAAAAAGTGACTCCTAAAAGTATATATCATTCGACTCAGAATTTTAAGAAACGTGCAAGTCCTTTGAACGTCACAGAAGTATTTTTAGCAAATTTTGTTGGAACTTAAAATTTCGTTCATTTTATTAGTCAATCAAGAGAAAATTCAGAAATGAACCCAAAAAGGTTTTCTTGAGATTGGCGCCAGATGTGAAACACAGATAGCATAGGCATTGTGACCTTCCGGGATTAGGACCCTGCTGCTATCCGGAGTGAGGTAAGGGGCATGCAGCAGAGCTGCCAGATCGAGCCTGAAATTTACCTCCACCATACCTACCGTTTTTTTCAAAACCAAATATTTACAATATTACAAATTTACAAGGGGATTCTTAGTCTTGAAACCTTAACAACTTTGTGAACACTTTAAAAATTGAACGCGAAATCAAAACAACAATTACAAGCTAATCAGGAAAATTCAGAAACTTCAAATTTCTGACATTTTATAATCAGAATTTTGTAAAGCCCAAAGTTTCTAAAGCATACAGTTTTATAAATTTCAATCTGAAGATTTAAAAAATTTCAAGATTTTTATGGATTGTAAATATTTGAGGAAGTTTTAAAAGATACCAAGGAATTCGCAATTGATTACAGAAATTGAATATGAGATTTTAAAGGATTTGATATATTTTCGGATATTTTAATACATTTAAAGTAATTTTTAAATGATTTTAATAATTTAGTATGAGGTTATAAAGGATTTGAAATACCAGAAAAATTGAAAAATAAATAGTTAAAATTATTTGAAATTGCATTGAATTATTAAAATTATTAAGGATTTTAAATATTTGAGGATGTTTTAAAAGATATCTAAGAATTTTCAATTGATTTTTACTATTTACAGGAATTTCAAAGAATTAAAAAATGTTTAGAAGGCTTATTTTTAAAAATTCCAAAGTAATTTAGAAATCCTTGAAAAAAGTCCGAGGCATTTCAAAAGATTTTGAAGAATTTGAGAGAATTTTAAAGATTCCAAGGAATTTTCATTGATTACAGTAATTTAATATGATATTTTGAAGGATTTGAAATATTCCGGGAAATTTTCAAAATTTCAAGGAATTTTCAAAAGCTTAAAAAAATGTTAAGAAATTTCAAGAGATTTTTAATATTTGTGAATGTTTTAAAGATGTCAAGTAATTTTCAATTTATTTTTATAATTTCAAGGAATTTCAAAGAATTTTAACAAATTTAGCAGAGTTATTAAAAAAATTCCAAAGGACTTTAGAAATCTTTAAAAGGTGTCAAGGTGTTTGAAAAGATTTTGAAGGTTTCAAAATACTTGAGAGTATTTAAAAAGGTTCCAAAGAATGTTTAATTGATCACAGTAATTTAATATGAGATTTTAAAGGATTCTAAATATTTCAGGGTATTTTTAAAATTTCAAGGAATTTTCAAGAGCTTTAAAAAATTCAACAGATTTCAACAGATTTTTAAGGATTTTGAATATATGAGGATGTTTGAAAAGATTTCACTGAATTTTTAATTTTATTATTATTATTATTACACCATTAAGCCATTTCCCTTTCGGGGTAGGCGTGACTCACTTTGCAGGGGATAGGAGTAGTGTGTGGAAGGGATAGAGAGTTTTCAGATTGATCTAGAATTCTCGTGCTATTTAAGTAAATAACACGTTCGTTCCGCAACACTGCTCCGACCTAGGTTGCTGATCAATCTCTCTAGCAATCA
>NC_046661.1:46639255-46640602 GCF_010883055.1 Belonocnema kinseyi | reverse complement strand
CATAAATAATATAAATAACCATGAAAACATAACGCATCCTTGTCTAACTCCTTGAATAATATCGAAACAGTCACTCAGTTTCCCATTCACTCTTACACTCGCGTTGCTATCTGTATATATTGTTTTTATAGCTTGTAGGATCCATCCATTGACTCCATACTCTGTCAGAACTTCCCAAAGTTTACTTCTATCTACCTTGTCAAAAGCTTTTTCTAGGTCAACAAATGCACAAAAAACTTTTTTTCCTACTCTCAAACTTTTCTCTGTTATTTGCCTTAAGCTAAATATTTGATCCGTACATGACCTTCCTGGCATAAACCCACTTTGGACTTCCCAAATCTTTGTTTCTGTTATTTTCATTACCCTACGAATAAGTATTTTTGAATATATTTTACTTACGGTGCTTAATAACCTAATCCCTCTGTAATTATTGCGGTCGCTTTTATCTCCCTTTCTCTTGTATATTGGTACGATAATCGCTTCTTTCCAATCGTCTGAGACGTCTCCCATCTCGAAACATAAATTTATCAATTCGCACACTCTATGTGGTATGTACTCGCCACCATGTTTAAGTATTTCAGCGTTAATACCCTCTACCCCGGCAGCCTTCATTTTTAAAAATTAAGGGAGTTTCAAAGAATTTTAATAATTGTATCAAGGTTGTTTAAAAAACTCCAAAGTACCTTAAAAATCTTTAAAAAATTTCTATATTTTTCAAAAGATTTGGAAGGTTTCGAAATATTTGAGAGTATTTAAAAATGTTTTAAGGAATTTTCAATTTATTACAGTAATTTAATATGAGATTTTAAAGGATTTCATACATCTTAGGACATTTTACTATATTCTAAGGAATTTTCAATTGATTTCAATTATTCAGTATATGATTTTAAAGGATTTAAAATATTTTAAGGTATTTTTAAAATTGCAAGGAATTTTCAAGAGCTTTGCAAAATTTCAAGAGATTTTAAAGGTTTTTAAATATTTTAGGATGTTTTAAAACATTTCAATGAATTTTTAATTAATTTCAATAATTTAAAGCACTTTCAAAGAATTCCAACTATTTTTTCAATTTTTCTGGTTGAAACTGGAACTGCTTTATTAAACATTTAGTTTTTTTTTTTGGTCGACAATTTATCAAATTAGTTGAAAAATTTCTTTTCTGAAAATCTAACTATTTCATAGATTTTTTTTTGTTTTAGTTTAAAAATTAATTTCTTGTAAGTACAAGAAAACTCATCTTCTTATTCAATTTTTTTCAGAAAGCTAATTGTTTTAGTTAAAAGTTCATCTATTTGTATTAAAACTTAGTCAACTATTAATTCAAATTAATGTTATATTTTATAACTA
>NC_046661.1:46637149-46639155 GCF_010883055.1 Belonocnema kinseyi | reverse complement strand
TTATTGCAAATTCGGATTCAGCGTCGAAAAATACATAAGAATATATAGGTCTGGTCAATTGCACAGACACTTTTGTTTTTTTGTGGGCCTGTGTAATGAATTGTCGAAAAAAATAATTTTGTTATCTTTCATCAATTATTCACCTCACTATAATTGAGAATTGGTAAAAAAGTGGGAAATTTGTGAAAAAACTGCAATTTTCTGGCATTATTCTCACAGATTATTAATAACAATAATAATACATTGTTTAAACAATTATGATCAGTGAAATTAATTCGGTATTATCGGGTTAGCATTCTACGAAAAAATGGCTAAAAAACATTAAATTGTTCAAACAATTTAAGTTGTTATTATAATTCATGTAATCATCATAATTAGCGCCAAAAACTCGGTAAGCCCATGTTTTACTTATGGGGGTTTATGGGACCTTGTAAAACCGATTCATGGGGGTGATATTCAAAAAGTAATATTTCATTTGAATTTGATTGGTAAAATTGTGACGAGAAATGTTGAGTTCCAACTAGATTAACCTAATATTGACGATTCTGAATAAAATGTACAAGATTCTCCTTTTCCTTAGTGGAAATACGTGTTAAACTTCACGGGATTCCCTCTACTATTAAATACTTTTTTTCAAAAAAAAAATTGATTTGTTTATATCCAAAAAATTTTAGGGAGATCCGAATGAAAATGTGGAAAAAAATTTAGGGGGGGGGGGGGGCAGTACCAAACTTTCTGTTTTATGAGATAATGTAAAGGTATATATACTCAAGATTTCAAAAATTTTATTTACTTATAAATTTTAGTTAGACAATTGTTAACTTCGAATGCCGAACTGACTTTCGACAGTTGCGGACTCCGTGGCTCTGACCCTCGGGTCGCAAATTCTCAATTGGCTCCTTTTCGAGACGAAAAGCGGGGCTGTGGTCACACTGGAAGAAAAAAAGCGTGGTGAGCTTATCAGTAGATGAAATCGAATACCAGAGTAATTGGAACCGGACACAGTAGCTAACCTCAGCAATCATTGCTTGATTCACGCAAACATTCAGGATATTTACTGTGGAAGCAATGGTGGCCAGTCGGTGCGATAAACATTCGTCGAATCAACCTTTGATTTCGGGGTAGTGGGGTGAGTTCGCTTTGATTGTTGCGCAATCTGTTGCATAATTCCGATGCTACTTGAAACCTGGAGGAGTGCCAATGCAGACATATATAAGCCAAAAATACTTATTCTTTCTTAATCTTTCTTTCCTTCTAGGTACAATTAGAGACAGTGACGGACTGGATACCCCAAAGGTGCGACACGGAAAGCATCCTTAGGGTGCCGAATCCGATGCTCACAAAAAGAGCAGGTCATTGAAATTTTAGGAACACTTGAAAGGGATAACTTCGAAATATCAATAATAATACATATTCTGGCATATCATCAGTTCAATATTAATTTCATGTTAGCAAGATTGTATACAATATTTTGAACATAAATAAACGTTTAATAGGACATTGCGTGACAATTGTGAATTGACGGCATTTTTTAAAGGAGCGCAATGTTTACCAAAACATAGCGCGAGTTCAAAAAATCCATCAGTTCACAGGAGTCACACACGATACTTTTCAGAACAAAATCCAAAATGGCGTGATTTCATTATCTCCATGAATGGCGTGGAAGCGGGTAAAACTACATTATCAGTGGCGTAACCAAGGGGGGCTTATAACATAAACGCGAGAAGCTCTGCTCCACCAACGCTTTGCTCGCCCGAGATAGAACTTCCATGATATGATGGAGTGAGCGAACACCTTTTAGTTTTGGCCAACTTCTAGCTTCATCTTGCTCAATTCCGCGAGCAAGACTTTCTAACGCCAACTTCTCAATTAGCTTTCTATTGTTTATACTATTGGTTAAGTACCGTCAAGGCGTGTGCGTGTGTTCGTATCCTACCAATAGGACGTTTTGATATGCATTAATATACTACGAGTGTAATACAAGGCAACATTTTAGAAATTACTTT
>NC_046661.1:46627091-46637049 GCF_010883055.1 Belonocnema kinseyi | reverse complement strand
GCTCTATTAGTTTTCGAGAAAACAGGGCGGCGCTAGCTTGCCGGCAACTCAGTGGCGCCTTCTACAAAACTCATTCAAAAATCAATAAATTAAACAAAATTACTAGATTTTCTTGGAGCCCAAGTATCAGAGACTCCATTGACACTTGAAAAATATTCAAAAAAATTATTTTTTTTCAATTTCATATCTACGTGGTAAAGAGGGGTTGATTTTAGACGTTAAGGGTTAAGCTGAAAAATCGGAACGGGTATTTTTAAAAGAGCCCAAAAATCAGAGACTTCATTAACACTGTAAAATTCTTAAGAGGATTATTTTTTTACAATTGCATATGTACGTGGTAGAGAGTGGTTGATTTTACACGTTAGGGGTTGGAGCCAAATAATTGAAGAGGGTATTTTCGAAGAGCCCTAAAATTAGATACTCCATTGACGCTGGAAAAATATTCAAGAAAATTATTTTTTTCCCATTTCTAGAGTAGAGAGGGGTTGATTTTAGACGTTAAGGGTTAGAGCCAAATAATTTAAGAGGGTAGTTTCGAGGAGCTAATTAATTGAAGAAGGGATTTTCGAGGGACCCAAAAATCAGAGACTCCATTGACACTGGCAAATACTCAAAACGATTATTTCTTTACAATTGCATATCTACGTGGTAGAGAGGGGTTGATTTTACACGTTAGGGGCTGGAGTCAAATAATTGAAGAGTGTATTTTCGAAGACTCCTAAAATTAGATACTCTATTGCCGCTGGAAAAATATTCAAGAAAATTATTTTTTTCCAATTTCTAGAGTAGAGAGGTTTTGATTTTAAACGTTAAGGATTAAAGCCAAATAATTTAAGAAGGTAGTTTCGAGGAGCAAAAAATCAGAGACTGCATTGACGCTGGAAAAATAATCAAGAAAATTATTTTTTTTTCAATTCCTTATCTACGTGGTAGAGAGGGGTTGATTTTAGACGTTAATGGTTGGAGCCAAAAAATCGGAAAGGGTATTTTGTAGGAGCCTAAAATTCAGAGACTTCATTGACACTGAAAAATTCTAAAAAAGATTATTGTTTAACAAAGTTATATCTACGTGGTAGAGAGAGGTTGATTTTAGACGTTAAGGGTTGGAGCCAAATAACTGACGAGGGTATTTTCAAGGAGCCAAAAAATCAGAGACTCCATTGACACTGAAAAAGTATTCAAGAAAATTTTTTTTTTCTTATTTCTTATCAACGTGGTAGAGAGGGGTTGATTTTAGATTTTAAGGGTTGAGCCAAAAAATCGGAAAGGGTATTTTAAAAGAGCCCAAAAATCAGAGACTTCATTAACACTGGATAATTCTTAAGAAGATTATTTTTTTACAATTTCATCTCTACGTGGCAGAGAGAGGTTGATTTTAGACGTTAATGGTTGGAGCAAAAAAATCGGAAAGGATATTTTTGAGGAGCCTAAAATTCAGAGGCTTCATTGACACTGAAAAATTCTAAAAAAGATTATTTTTTGACACAGTTATATCTACGTGGTAGAGAGGAGTTGATTTTAGGCGTTAAGGGTTGGAGCCAAATAATTAAAGAGGGTATTTTCGAGGAGCCCTAAAATTAGATACTCCATTGACGCTGGAAGAATATTCAAGAAAATTTTTTTTCCCCATTTCTAGAGTAGAGAGGGGTTGATTTTAGCCATTAAGGGTTAGAGCCAAATAATTTAAGAGGGTAGTTTCGAGTAGCTAATTAATTGAAGAAGGTATTTTTGAAGGACCCAAAAATCCGAGACTTCATTAACACTGGAAAATTCTTAAGAAGATTATTTTTTTACAATTGCATATGTACATGGTAGAGAGTGGTTGATTTTACACGTTAGGGGTTGGAGCCAAATAATTGAAGAGAGTATTTTCGAAGAGCCCTAAAATTAGATACTCCATTGACGCTGGAAAAATATTCAAGAAAATTTTTTTCCCCATTTCTAGAGTAGAGAGGGGTTGATTTTAGCCATTAAGGGTTAGAGCCAAATAATTTAAGAGGGTAGTTTCGAGTAGCTAATTAATTGAAGAAGGTATTTTTGAAGGACCCAAAAATCAGAGACTCCATTGACACTGGCAAATACTCAAAACGATTATTTCTTTACAATTGCATATCTACGTGGTAGAGAGAGGTTGATTTTACACGTTATGGGCTGGAGCCAAATAATTGAAGAGTTTATTTTCGAAGAGCCCTAAAATTAGATACTCTATTGCCGCTGGAAAAATATTCAAGAAAATTATTTTTTTCCAATTTCTAGAGTAGAGAGGTTTTGATTTTAGACGTTAAGGGTTAAAGCCAAATAATTTAAGAAGGTAGTTTCGAGGAGCCAAAAATCAGTGACTACATTGACGCTGGAAAAATAATCAAGAAAATTATTATTTTTTTCAATTTCTTATCTACGTGGTAGAGAGGGGTTGATTTTAGACGTTAATGGTTGGAGCCAAAAAATCGGAAAGGGTATTTTTGAGGAGCCTAAAATTCAGAGACTTCATTGACACTGAAAAATTCTAAAAATAATTATTGTTTGACAAAGTTATATCTACGTGGTAGAGAGAGGTTGATTTTAGACGTTAAGGGTTGGAGCCAAATAATTGAAAAGGGTATTTTCAAGGAGCCAAAAAATCAGACACTCCATTGACACTGAAAAAATATTCAAGAAAATTTTTTTTCCTTATTTCTTATCTACGTGGTAAGGAGGGGTTGATTTTAGACGTTAAGGGTTAAGCTGAAAAATCGGAAAGGGTATTTTTAAAAGAGCCCAAAAATCAGAGACTTCATTAACACTGGAAAATTCTTAAGAAAATTATTTTTTTACAATTGCATATGTACGTGGTAGAGAGTGGTTGATTTTACACGTTAGGGGTTGGAGCCAAATAATTGAAGAGGGTATTTTCGAAGAGCCCTAAAATTAGATACTCCATTGACGCTGGAAAAATATTCAAGAAAATTATTTTTTTCCCATTTCTAGGGTAGAGAGGGGTTGATTTTAGCCGCTAAGGGTTAGAGCCAAATAATTTAAAAGGGTAGTTTCGAGTAGCTAATTAATTGAAGAAGGTATTTTCGAGAGACCCAAAAATCAGAGACTCCATTGATGCTGGCAAATACTCAAAACGATTATTTCTTTACAATTGCATATCTACGTGGTAGAGAGGGCTTGATTTTACACGTTATGAGCTGGCGCCAAATAATTGAGGAGTTTATTTTCGAAGAGCCCTAAAATTAGATACTCTATTGCCGCTGGAAAAATATTCAAGAAAATTATTTTTTTCCAATTTCTAGATTAGAGAGGGTTTGATTTTAGACGTTAAGGGTTAAGGCCAAATAATTTAAGAAGGTAGTTTCGAGGAGCCAAAAATCAGAGACTACATTGACGCTGGAAAAATAATGAAGAAAATAATTTTTTTTTTTCAATTTCTTATCTACGTGGTAGAGAGGGGTTGATTTTAGACGTTAATGGTTGGAGCCAAAAAATCGGAAAGGGTATTTTTGAGGAGCCTAAAATTCAGAGACTTCATTGACACTGAAAAATTCTAAAAATAATTATTGTTTGACAAAGTTATATCTACGTGGTAGAGAGAGGTTGATTTTATACGTTAAGGGTTGGAGCCAAATAATTGAAGAGGGTATTTTCAAGGAGCCAAAAATGAGAGACTCCATTAACACTGAAAAAATATTCAAGAAAATTTTTTTTTCCTTATTTCTTATCTACGTGGTAGAGAGGGATTGATTTTAGACGTTAAGGGTTAAGCTGAAAAATCGGAAAGGGTATTTTTAAAAGAGCCCAAAAATCCGAGACTTCATTAACACTGGAAAATTTTTTTTAAATTGCATATGTACGTGGTAGAGAGAGAGGTTGATTTTAGACGTTAAGGGTTGGAGCCAAAAAATCGGAAAGGATATTTTTGAGGAGCCTAAAATTCAAAGGCTTCATTGACACTGAAAAATTCTAAAAAAGATTATTTTTTGACAAAGTTATATCTGCGTGGTAGACAGGGGTTGATTTTAGACGTTAAAGTTTGGAGCCAAAAAATTGTAGTCGGTATTTTCGGGGAGCCCAAAAATCAGATACTCTATTGGCACTGAAAAATGCTAAAAAACATTATTTTTTGACAAAGTTATATCTACGTGGTGGAGAGGGGTAAATTTTAGACGTTAAGGGTTGGAGCAAAAATCAGGGATGTTATTTCTGAAGAGCCCAAATATCAGAGACTCTAGTAACACTGTAAAATTAAAAAAAATTATGGATAAAGTCAAGATCTACCCCTCTCTACCACGTATATATGAAATTGTAAAAACATAATCTTTTTGAGAATTTCACATTGTCAATGGAGTCATTTTGGGGCTCACCGAAAATACACACTTCGATTTTTGGGCACCATCCCTAAATCTCTAAAAACAAACCCTCTGCACCACGTAGCAAAAAAATTGTGGAAAAAATAATCTCTTAGGGCATCTTCCAGTGTCAATGAAGGATTTGATTTTTGGGATCCTCAAAAATACCCTTTCCGATTCTTTGCTCCAACAATTGGCGCCTGAAATCTACCCCTCTCTACCACGTAGATATGCAATTGTATAAAAATAATCCTTTTGAGAATTTTCTAGGGTCAATGGAGTATCTGATTTTTGGGCTCCTTGAAAATACCGACTACAATTTTTTGGCACCGTCCTTTTTCGTCTAAAATCAACCCCTCTTTACCACGTAGATATAAATTTGTCATAAAATAATCTTTTTGGGAATTTTCCAGTGTCAATGAAGTTTCGATACTTATTAAAATATTTTTTTCATTACAGGGGGTTGCTTTTTACAATAAGGGTTGGTTTTACAGAACTGTTTAATATCACATTATCAGATTTAAAGCAAGAAAATAGCAAAAGAATCTAGCCTAATCATTTTTTCAATATTTTTTTTAATACTTGTTTTCATTACAGGGGGTAGTTTTTTAAAAATAAGGGTTGACTCTACAAAAGCGATTCATAGCTCATTGTAAAGCAGGAAAATAGCGAAAAAATCTAGCCTAGTCATTTTTTAATACTTTTTTCCATTACAGGGGGTAGTTTTTTTTTAAATAAGGGTTGACTTTGCAAAAGCGTTTAATAGCTCATTTTAAAGCAAAAAAAATATCAAAAAAAATGTAACCTGGTCATTTTGTTTAATTTATTGATTTTTGAATGATTTTTGTAGAAGACGCCGCTGAGTTGCAGGCAAGCTAGCGCCACCCTGTTTTCTCGAAAACTAATAGAGCAAAAAAATTATTTTTTTGTTGTTGTAAAAAATAGCAAAAAAATATGCATTATATGACATTTTGCTTTTCGTTAGTGGCGCCGTTAAGTTGTCTGACCTGCAGGGGAGAGACTTATAACGTATTCGGTTATCTTGCACTGGTGCACCCTGATCTGCACCAACGCAGGTCGGAGTGAGAAGGAAGATGTAAGAAGATTCAAGACGGAGCGATCGGAGTACTCTTTTAGTACATCAGTGCAGGATAAACGAATGCGCTATTAGTAGTCGAATTGTAAGTCTTCGGTTCATGACAGAGCTTCAAGAGAGGTTTTAAAGGCAACTTGGGGTGAACTTGAGACGAGAAGTTTTATTGTAAATCTTATGACCAGTCGAGACTGACATGTCTGATGGCAAGAATTTTAAGTCTTGAGAAGTAAACAGAATTCTTTCTAAAGAAATTTATATTAGGAATTTCGGGCTTTAATACTTTTTAGGTTCAAAATTAAAAAAGTTTTCGTTTGTCAATTTTTTGTCCATTATACTCCGACCTCTATAAACCATGCACCCCACCGGCGGGGCCTGCGATTTCCAGGAACTAGGTAGCTAGGCTGAGACCAAACAGTTGACATCTGCTTCGAATTAAAATTTTACGACTGATAGAACTACAGGCATATAGAATTTTCCTCGAAAGATTAAAACTGTGACTTTTTGAAAGTATCTCGTGAACTCTTGACGATAGGAAGAAATGGATAAGATTGTTGGATTTGCCATTCAAAGAACATAATTATTGCAGTTAAACACAATTATTATTGCGTAAAAAATAAATTTTATGGAGATAAGTAATATAAACATTCTGTAAAGATTAAAGCGAATTAGTTATGACTCTCGGAGGTCTTTAGAGCCTTTTGTTATCTGTGTCCAAGTTCGGCTTCAACACAAAAGCGGCCAGGGGCGAGACTTACAAAACCCTCTTAGCTATATCTTGACTATGTCTTGGATGAAAACTTAGCCAAGACGAATTATTTTTACTCATGTTTTTACCTTGCGTTATTTATCACTCTTCTAAGTAAAAATCGGATGAAAAGTATACCATCCCCTCAATTCTTACAATAAAAAAGGTTTATAATCAGTATAGAATAAGAATAATGTATGAGAATAGAGATTAAAGACAGTGAAACTCTTCTATACCGCCGATTTTGGGGCTGAGGGTGGGTTGGAACTGACTCATTATAGCCAGCTCTGCTTTTGTTTGTTCATGCTTGACTGCTCTCCTGCGTGACAGCCGCATATCCCGCGAACCACGCGCAGCTGCTGTTATACCCAGAAGTAGCGCGGCCTCAATTCTTGGAAGGGCTATAGAAGGGCGGGCTATTGAAGAGTTTTACTGTATTAATCTGCCAAAATAAAAGAATGAAAATGCATAGAATGAAATTGGTTCAGAGGTGAAGTGCTTAGAAGATGACATAGTTTTGAAAATAAGTATTATATCAAAAGGGATTTCATTATGAATCAGAGAGAAAACATAACGGGGTAATCGATACACTGATGGGTCACTTAAGGAATTTATCAAGTTAAGCAATTTGTAAAAACCACTAGGAGCATCGAAAAAAGTAATAAAATACACAGATAATGAATGAATTAACGATTAAATTGTCATATAAAGATAATCGATATTAGCAGTAGATAATTTATATTCAGATAAGTAATATGGATGTCAAAAAATACGATAATTGGTCATAACGATATAAGGATTAGTAAAGGACAATGATTGGATTGTTCGCCTCTGAAATTTTATAAATTATCTTCATTGGCCACATCAGCTAATCGATTTCTAAATTTAAAAGGAAAGTCAATTGCCATGGTAAACAGAATAACATCAGTTACTAAATAAATTATTTGATGCTAATGTTTTTTTTAACGATGGAAAAAAAAATTATGGGTTTTTGCAAAAATAGTTCAGATCTTTCTGCAGGTAACAATTTTACTCCATTACATATTTTCGTATCTTGCAAGGAGAAAAGTGTCTTTTTGGCCATATACCACCTTCATCGAAAAGTTTTAGGACGCTTCACCGTGTAGCGCTCTCCTTCGGCCGATTTCAATTTTTCTTCTTTTGTTCTGTTGGTAGCAGTATCATTGACGTTCTGTACGATTTTCAGCTTGATAGTTTGACATTTGTTTAAGTACGCCATATTGTGTACATCTATCTTTGTGTGTGGTTTCGATTGTTCACAACAAAAATTTCATCGACTTTACACAAAGCCATCGTTATCCGTGAGCATTTGGCTAAAAACGAAACGAATACCATCCAACAACCACCGAATTCACCTGCTTTGGCTCCCTGTGACTTTTTCCTATTCGGTCGACTCAAGAAATCGCTCCGCGGAACGCGTTACAGCACCCGAGATGAGGTCATGGAAAAATCGAAGATGGCTCTGATGGCTATACCGCAAACCGATAGTCAAAAATGTTTCGAGGATTGGATCAAGCGCCTGCATGAGTGCGTTGCAGTCGATGGGAAGTACTTTTAAGGGGAAAATATCGATTGTAATGAATAAACTTGTCTTTTTGATTTTAAAAATAAAGTCCTAAAACTTTTTGATCAAGGTGGTAAATGTGCAGGCAGACCATATTGGAGGCTCAACTATAAAACAGCTCCTGAGTATGGCTAAAACGACTATCTCTAGAAGGTCAAGAGGTCTAAATCGACAATCTCAGAAAGTCGAATCGATCGTCGCGGACCGTCGCGTCGCACAGTCGTCAAACTCCCCAAAATGCTGGCCATGTTTCATTAATGTCATCATTTTGTGGTGAATTTTCTTTCTCTGGCACTTTTGGGGTCGCTGATTATGAATCTGATATTGATTTTTGAAAAAAAAATGGCGGAGAATTCTCACAAATTTTATTTTTTTAATGAAGAAACAGATCACTTAGAGGTTTTCGGGTTCGCTGATTACGAACCTGATATTGGTTTTTTAAAAAACAAAATGGCGGAAGATTCTTACAAATTCTAATTTTTTGATGAAAAAAAAGATCACTTAGAGCTTTTCGGGTTCGCTGATTATGAATCTGATATTGGTTTAAAAAAAAATCGCGGTCACAAAATGGCGGAGAATTCTCACAAATTTTTATTTTTTTATGAAAAGAAGGATCACTTAGTGGTTTTGGGGTTCGCTGATTACGAATTTGATATTGGTTTGGAAAAACATGGCGGATACAAAATGGTAGAGATTTTCACAAATATTGATTTTTTTATAGTAAAAATTATTACTGAGGGATTTTTGGGGTCACGGATTATGAATCTGATATTGTTAAAAACAATCATTTAAATTTTTTGTTTGGTCAAATAGCTTCATTTATCGTTCAATTAAAGATTTTAATAGTATGTTGCAGAAAAATACTGTTTTTCCAGTCAAAGAACAGGTGACGCTCCTATTCTGCAATTGCACCAAAATAATTATTCTATGAACAATATAATAGTTGATATTTCAATTTTTAATACAAAAATAGAGAAATATAAATGAAGTAGATCTGCCCCTGATTATTAATTACCTCTTAATATATTGAAATTATTTTGATTGCAGTTGCAGCTGTCCATTATATTTACATAGGCATCATGTGTCCTTACACGAATCTCAAGGATCTAAAGGGTGGAAAGATGTCAGAACTTAAGCTAAGCTTAAGCTAAATGGATTAATGTTAGAATTACTAGTGGTTACTGAAATAATGATGATCTACAGCAAACTTATATTAACTTCAAAGAGATTAAAATTAAATGCCTTAAATGTAACAATAGGTATGTAAAATATGAATATTACCATTACTTATTTAAAATAAATACTTACAGAATAAGATTGTTCAATTGAATCCTCAACAGATGCACGCACTTTACACAGGAATAGTATAGGGTAAAAACTTTCTTTTCTTGACGGATAGCACCGGATGGTTGAAATGAGTGAAAAAATATGCTACAATTTCGCTTGAAAAGTTTTTTCTGCATCTTTTTTTAGACTAAAAAGGTATTTTTTAAATCGAATTTCCTATTAGAAAGCCAGTCGAAAGCTTAGCGTAAAATTGAAATGTACGATTTTTTCATAGAATTTTCAGTAGATAAAACCAGAAACGCTGCTGGTTAACGAACTCTTCTTTTCTTTATTGACCTACATAAAATGTGCCAAATTTTTATTATTATGTGTACCATTTATTCTTTCAGGAGTTAGGGTAATTTTGCCGTCCCTAAACTGGCCAAAAAAGTCACATTTTCCTCCCGTGTATTGAAATAAACATTTTTCTTTGATAGACCGGTCCAAGTGCTTTCTGAAATTTGTTATAACCTTAGTTAGGGCCACCGCTAGAACCTCGCCATCGAAAGTCATACATATACACTTCCCTTTCTTCGACAAGCTGCGCGCAGATTTAAATTAAATTTCGTCCTTTCAGAATTTTTCTCTCCTGTTAAACAGATTATAGAACACGGTGGTCGGGAAGTAAAAAAAGTCTGCCTAAAAAATCTAAGACGAGTGAAGGAGGCATGCTTTTTCTAGTGACAAGGAGTGCCCAAAAACCGTCGAGACAAAATCTGAACAGATCCTGTTCTCGAGAAAATCACTTTTTTGTTCAGACAAAGATAACAATAATCGGTTTTTTGAGAATACATCAAACTCTAGTTTACAGTTCAAGGGCGCACAAACCATGTATGCAAAGTAGCGGTTGCTACCCAAACTGAGAAGGGGGGGGG
>NC_046661.1:46616151-46626991 GCF_010883055.1 Belonocnema kinseyi | reverse complement strand
TAAAAATTTGTCATAAGGACAACCGCAGGATTTCGACGGGAGCGGGTGCTAATCTGGAAAATTGCACCCGCTTCCAGCGAAATCGCGGTAAAATTTCAGCCACAACCACGTCTCACGACCATGAGATAGGTGATTACAGTCTGTAAAGGAATCAATACGACGATCCAGCAAAAGCCTCGTGCACCCTAAGAACACGAAGCGACCCAAGGACAACCGCCTTCTGCAATTTTCCCGCAAGTGTTCTAGCATATTGTTGACACGACGGGATGCTTTTTAGGCCAACAGCAAGTGAAAGCTTGGCACCTCCAAGACCGCCGATGATAAGGACGATTAATTTAACAGAATATTCCGGGTACAATCGTTGCAACTCCCTTATAAGGTCTCGATACCTCTCTTTCTTTTCATTCTCCTTGGTTATGATGTTTCTGTCAGGTGGTGCCGAAAATTCGATAACAAACATGGTTCGCTTCTCGAAGTCAAGAAGAACCATGTCAGGCCTCGAGTGAGCAACAGAAACAATTGTCGAGAATATAAAGTTCCAGTATATGCGGTACTTCCCATTCTCGACAATTGACTCAATTTCCCTAAGAGCATTTAGAGGAGCAATATTAAGGTTAATGCCGTCGGAGTGACAGAGATGGTAATAAAGCACTCTTAGTGCCGCATTGTGCCTTCGAATGTAGGTCGTGCCCGCGTGAGTTGGACAACTAGATAGTATGTGAGCTGAATGCTCGGGGTGTGCATGGCACGCCCTGCAGCTATCATCGGGAATGTCTTGGCTCAAAATGTGGCGACGGTATGTTAAGGTGGAAATGACACCGTCTTGGCATGCAAAAATAAAACCCTTCGTACCAGACTTCAATCCGGGCGATTTAAGGAAGTAAACGATAGCTCACAAGACATTGACTGATCCTTCACATTTCTGTGGAAGATACCGTGCATCCACTTATCGAGGAGCTGTTCACGAAAGTTCTTCTCTTGTGCTTTCTTAATCCGGGCTTTCAGGAGTGAGCACTCGAGATAGATATGATTTGATGCATTTTGCTCACCCCTAATACTGAAGCCAAGACCGAATGCTTCAGCAGCCTCTTCCGCTGCTTTGTACAGAAACGCTCCTTTGCCCACTTCTTCGTGATTCCTGACCATTTTAAGAAGAGGGTCTCTTCCATTTGCAACTCTATGTGCTGTACCCAGAATAATCCTGTTGTGAAGACATTCAAGACTCAATATTCCGCGACCCCTTTGACGGCGTGAGATGTACTGTCGCGGAACGGATGACTTAAGATGCATGCTTTTGTTCATGAGCATAACCTTTCTTGTCCCGATATCAAGAGATCTGAGCTCGTTCTTCGTCCATGGAACTACTCCAAATGAATAGAGTAGTACCGGGACGGCAAGCATGTTCGTTTCAGATACTTTGTTCCTCGCCGACAGTTCGGGAGACCAAATCTGTCGGATGAGACGTTTGTGTCTGCTTCGGAGAGTATCCTTTATAGATGTCACATCCTGAATGCGGCTCTGTGGCACGCCCAGGTATGTATAAGTCTCTCCACCGCAAATGGGTCGTATGGCGCTTCTATCAACGACCTCAGGATCTTCAGGGATGCCATTAAGTTTTCCTCGCTTCAAATAAACCTTGGCGCATTTGACTACCCCGAATTCTATTCCAATTTCCTTAGTATATCGTTCGACAATCCCCAGAGCTAGATGCAGTTGCTCTCTGTTTTTAGCATAGATCTGAACATCGTCCATGTAAAATACATGAGTGACCTTGTACTTTCGATCTGCCGGTTTGCCGCTCAAGTACCCATCGGAATGGCGAAGTGCTAGAGATAGTGGCAATAATATAAGGCGAAAAAGGAGTGGGCTCATGGTGTCGCCCTGAAAGACACCTCTCTGAAAGGTGACGTTGTTACTTGTCACACGATTTTTTCCAGATGATAAGGTAAATCTGGTTTCCCAAAGCGGCATCAATCTCTCTATGCACCCAATTATTTGCGGATGAATCTTTAAGATTTCCAAAAGACAGATGATAAGTCTATGGGATGTCGAATTGGAAGCTTTTCGATAATCAATCCAAACCATCGATAGGTCACGTTGGTAGAATGCTGCATCTTTGCAGACATATCTATCGATGAGCAGGTTCTTCCGACATCCGGCTACGCCTTTCTTTTAGCCTCGTTGTTCATACATTTCTTGTCATACAGGTTCAATTGCCCGAACAATCCTATCATTTAGGATAGCTGTGAATATCTTATAAAGCGTGGTCAGACAAGATATTGGCCTGTAATTCTTCGGGTCATCTAAGCTGCCTATTTTCGGCAGAAGTATTGTGCGCCCTTCCACCAACCACTCTGGAATCGGCTCTTCCAAATTCAAATATGAGGTGAAAATACGGGCCAAATGCTGATGGGTTGAAGAAAACTTCTTCCACCAGAAGGTTTTGATACAATCTGGTCCCGGTGCGGAATAGTTCTTCATCCCTCTTAATACATTTTTCACCTCCTCGGTATTGACGGGTGGGCATTCTTTATCAGGTGTTATGAGGGCAACAGATAACTCCTTGAAGCTCCTTATATTTTCTGAGTCTTCGTCCAGTCTATGCTAAACTTCGTAGACTTCTCTCCAAAATACTTCGACCTCCTCTGATTTGGGTGGGTGTTCGACAATAACTGGAGGGTCTTGGAAGAGTCGAGATGGGTCAGAGAGAAACTGTTGATTTTCTCTGACCCACCTCTCCCTTCGCTCTAGACTTCTCTTATCGTCCGATAGTATCCGTATTCTCTCAACAATATGCTGTCTGATGGTCAGCAGCTTTGACTTGTTAAGTGTGTGATAACAGGTCCGGAGTTCGCGCGCAAACTTCCGAACCTTGGCGGTAAAATTCCTGCCAGATGTGATGTAGTCAATCACACACTGAAGGCGGGATGCGTACTGTCTTGCCCAGCCTATCTTTATGGCAAGTTGATGCATTCGTCTTTTGGTCTTATGATCAGCCGTTGGTTTTGTTTTACGGTTCGCATCGGCCAAAGCTCTCGCTGCATTATACACACAATAATTGATAGCCCAGAGGTCGGATTCTCCGGAAAATGTCCACGAAGCTCGTCATCCATTTCAGCCAGATCTTTAGGCTTGAGAGAAAGCTTGTTGTTGATGTTTCTCCGAGTCGTAAAGCATCACTCTTCATCTATTGGATGCCTGCCCGCGGTTGCTCTTAGTGTCGCCTCTCTTTCTCTGTTGCCGGCTTGTTCTAGCTGTGGTAGAGTAGGCTTTCCGCTTACATAGCCCCTTTTACGGAGTAGTTCAGCATGGTTTCGCAGACGTCGCTGCGAAAAGTGTGATAGCTCCGGGTGTTTCTCGCACCATAGAGCATGCAGCCGTTCCATGTAACCCCGTTCAGGGACCACACTCGCATCGTAGCACTCTAGCAAGTCGTGATTCAGTCGCTCCGTCCACCCAAAGGTTGCGAGATCCCGCCGATTCAGCGCATTGAATCCATTTTCATTGGCTCCCCCAGCTCTAGATTGGTCGGCATTGTTGGCCGACCCATTGTCGTGAGCCCTGCGCGTTCTGTTGTTTTGAACGGAACTTACTACAACTATGTTTGGTGTTGTCATTGTTTTTCCGACGAGAAGCTAGGGAAAGGGGTTCGTCCATCCTTGTAGAGCCCCACATGCAAGGATAAGGCTGCGTTCTCTGAGAGGTCGCCCGGTATCCCAGAGTCACCGTTCTAGACACCTCACCCAGGTGCCATTTAACTATAGGCACGGTTTTCACACCTCTGCCTATTTATTTTTGTAACCATATTCAGCAGAAACCCTGGGTACAGGGACCCTCTATCCGCAACCCGATATATATATATATATTATACGCGTGCATTTTGTCGGATCAAATATAGTATTTTCGATTCGACCCTTCGGATCGGCCCATCGTTCGAAAGTCGAAAAACGAACTTCGACGAGCGCTTTCGTCGGTTCGAATTTCTCAGTTCGATTGGCCCATCGCTTGAATCTCCGAAACCGAACTTTGAATGGTGCTATCGGCGGTTTGTATTGTTCGAATCGACCCGACCTTCCCTCAACTGTTGAAAATTTAAATTCGACGCTCGTTGTCTTCGTTTCGAATTTTTCAATTCTATCTGCCCATCTCTCGAATGTGCAAAAAACTTCGACGGTTGCTATCGCCAAAAGCAGTCGGTAGTTCCCATTAATAAATTAATCAACTATAAAAATATGAAAACAGATTAAAGAATTTTATAACATAATTTCGGTTTTATTGAAAAACGTCTTCAAATCGAAAAAATGTATACGTATACAAAATAAAATTTCTTTGATTTTTTAATACATATTCTCAGAATTTTTTTACATATTATTTTTGCAAGTGTCAAACTTAATGAAATAAAAGTTTCAGCGATGAATAATTATTATTCCCTTTATACACTTAGAGTAAAAGTTTATTAAAACAAAAGCATCGTTCTCTTGACTGTTTTGTTTCGAACCACGTGATAATCGTATTTAAACAAACGGAGTTGTTTGGCTGCAAGATTTCGTGTATCTTGTCGCAAAAGGATCATATTTTCTGCAAAAAGATTATTTTTGTCACGAATGAAAATCCTCTCAACTTTAAATATTAGAGGAACTTCTAGTTGTGTCGAAAAGCATTCTTTCGACGCAAGAAAAAATTTCTCCGAGTGTACTTATTTGCAATTTTGTATTCTTGTACTATGCGAGCTTATAACATGTTCCCTATTTTAGTGGTCTAATTAACAGATTAAAATGCATATATGCTTTTTAAAGTACAATCAAATATAATAAATAATAATCATAATTAAAAATAAATATTAAAATATCTAAATCAGCCTGAATGCAGTTTTTATATTTGTCGGCGACTTGTTTAATTTAAATTATTTATCATTTTTATAGTTATTTGTCACGAAATTTTGAATATATTGAAGGTTTTTTAATGTTGAATATGTATGAATATTTTTAAATTTTGCTGATTTAGAAGATGAAAAGTCAAAACCTTTCAATTATAAATGTAAGAAAGTAAAAAATTGTTAATATAAGCCATCAAAATCACATAATATCCCACCGTGAAACTTAATATATGCATAATGTTTAATTGCAGATTTTCAAATATAATAACTCTTTAATTTCGAAGATTTAAAATTTCTACAATTTTATAGAGTTGCAATTGAAAATGGTTTTATCATATAAATGTTAAATTGTAAATGATTCAATTTTCAATATATACACTTGAAAGGTATGTAATCTTGAAAGTTTTTATTTTAATCGTTGAATTTTGAATGCTTAAACTTAATAATTATTCAATTTTAATCATTTTTAAGATTTCAAATAGAATATTCGTTGATTTTTTATGGGTTGTTTTGAAAATTTTTAACATAAAATCTGCTATATTTTATGTGTAAAATAAACAATGATATAATTTTTAGTGATTTTACATTTGTATACTAAAGAGAAAGTATTACTTTTATGGAAATTTGAATTGGCCGGTTTTCATTGAATCTTCACGTTTAAGGACCCCTGTGTCAGGAAAAACAATTTCTACTAAGGCGTCTGTCTGTATTTTAGTAGTAGTGGTTGTTTTGTAGGCACGATAACTTTCGAATATATAATCAGATTAGACTAATCTTTGATAAACGTTTTTGAAGTGTAAAAGAAAACGACAAGCTTGTTTTAGTCAGCTATTTTTGATCAAAATTCAAAAAGTTAAAGAATTTTCAAAGTTTTTTCAAAAATTAATTTTTATATTTTCACATTATGTGTACATCTATTTGTAGTACTCGGAAAGTCAGCCAATTTATCTCCGTGAATGTGTTTGTTAACAAGGAAATTATTAGAGTTACCACATTTGCAAAATTTGCACAAAAAACGAAAATTAACATTTTAAGCGCAACAGCGCATGATATAAGGAGAGCTCAGAGAATAATAACAATACTTTCTTAAAGCTATATAAAATCATCATAAAAACTTTCTGCATTTTGTTGAAAAATTGAAAATTCAAATTTTCATCGCACAAAATATAAAATGTCCAACTCACAGTCAAACTATGCAAGATACAAAATATGATGGAAAACCAAGAATTAGTGCACCGACAAATATTTACCTAATTTTCAACTTTATTTCATTTAACAGTGCGTTCTAGTCACTTAGAATAGAGTTAAAACTTCCTAATGCAACCTCCAAATATTAGATTAGTCATGGCCGTCTTTCTTTCTTTCTTTCTTTCTTTCTTTAGGGGGCCATTTCCTTCAGCACTAGGTCTATCGAGAGATCCTCTTTTTCTGCTCAGGTTCTCCTGCTGATTAGAGCGAGGCCTATCCGGCCATTGCTATTACATAGTTCTCTCTGTTTCTGTTTTTAGTTGGATATAATTCTTTAAGTAGAGTGGAGATGGAGATGATGTATATGTGAACGTAAACAAAGGTGATAAGTATAGATTTAAATTAAGAAGGTGAAAATAGTAATTATGGTATTATGGTATGAGCATATGAGAGAAGATTTCTAATTTTGAAAATGGAAAAGTTACTGGTATTTAAGTGACTGAAGTTTCTCCCAGCAAGTAGAACACTGCGAGAATCAGAGCAGATGGTTTCGGGGGAGGTATGATCGTTTATTGTGATTTCTAATGCTTCGGGAATAGCAATAGCTTCCGCAGTGAAGTTTTTAAGAGTATTTTCGGCGTATTACCTAAATTCTAAATTAGGAGGTCTCTTTGTAAGGAGTTCTCCCAAATCCAAATTCATGTTTGGAGATTCAAATTCAAGGTTTTAATGTAGAAAATAGTTTATAGGGCTATAAGAAAACACAATTTTTTATTCATATTTTTGAACACTAATTAAAGAATTTAATAGCTAGAAAGCTTCTCTTATATTAAATGTATTTTTTGAGCATTTATTTTTTCTAATCGATAAAGGGGGTCTAAAATTGGGTGTTCCTCACAAGAGAGGAGTTTAAGAGTGAATTTTCTAGTTATGAATTGAAATCTGCGGAATAGAAGAGGTTCTTTAACTTCAGAGAACATGACTGGGATTGGTGTGGAGTTGCGGTAGACAAGGATAAGCCTGAGGATGCGATTTTAAAGTTTGCAGATTTATTCGAATGGCTTGGTTTTATATATGGGCAAGACTTGACAACCATATTCGAGGAAGCATTTGATGAGTGAGTGGTAAAGAATGCGTAAGGTTTTGGTGTTAGAGCCCCACCACGTATCACTAAGAAATTTAATAATATTAATAACTTTGTTAGTTTTTTTGATTAAGCGTAGGAAGTGAGCGTTCCATGTTAATTCTGAGTCAAAAAGTACACCTAGGAAGGTGACTTCATAGGAGAGGGTAATTCTTTGGCTATTTAAAGTGATGTGGGAGTCCGTGGGAACAAGTGATTTATTGACATTAAATATTAGAAATCTGGTCTTCTTCACAGATATATTGAGGCCTCCTGTTTTAACGAGCCAGTTTCTAAATATATGACTATGTCATCTGCATACTAAAGAATTTTACACCGGGAATAAATGTATTTGTGGATATTTAAGGTATAGATATTATACAAAGTTAGGCTAGAGACGCATCCTTGGTAAAGGCCTCTTTTAAATTTGTAATGTCCAGCACGGGAGCTGTTAAACTTAAAATAAACTTTTCTTTCGGAGGCGACATTCTGAATAAATTTGCAGATCATCCAAGGCAGCCCTAGATTGTGTAAATCATTGATTAGGATTTCTGGGATCACTCTATGGTTAGCGGCTTGTACGTCAAGGAAAAGGGCAGCTGTAAAAGATTTTTTAACGAAGGAGAGGTGAATTTCTGTAGATATGGTAGCTGAGTTAACAATGCAGAATCGATTTTTCCGGAAGCCAAATTGTGAGTTGTGGATAATCATTTGGTTTTCCAGCCACCACTTGATTCATGTGATAATTAGTCTTTCTAGTAGTTTAAGGAAGCACGAAGCAAGGGCAATTGGGCGGAATGTGTCTGAATTTGATTTGGGTATTAGGATGAAGGAGGGTTATTTGGGAGAGGAAGAGGGTGAATAAGTAGGCGGGAGGGCAATTGGATTCGCAAAATTTATCGGTGAATGTTTCTATTTTTTTGGTGGTTTCGATATTATGCTTAGCAGTAGTTGGGGAAGGGGTAGATAACAACCTGTACCGAAATCCTTGAACTGTGTTCCAGATGTTGGAAATCTTTGAATTGAGAGATAATGATTCACAAAAGGCTCTAAAGCTTGTTCATTTAGTTTTTTTTTCAGGTACGTTTAGAGGAAGCTTCGATTTTTTGAAGGTCTAGGTAATTTTTATAATTAGTGAATTGACGATATTTCCCTAGTTTGGCTTTTCTAAGGCGTTCAATTTTTGAGCATTTTTCATTCCAGCATGGCGGAGAATTTGGGAAATCTATTTTAGGTTTACTTTCAATTTTCGGACATGCCTTGTGGAGAGCCTTGTCAATTAATTCGAATATATTGTAATATGCTTTAAGAGGTATGAGAGGGGAACCCTCAATTCTAAGGTTATCAAATTTTTTGACTTCAAGGATGCTTTGAAAGATACTCCAACACGCTTTCCTTAAATTATATATATGGGAGGAGAATTTGTAAGTAAGGTAATTAATTTGTAGGATGGTGGTGACAGGGAAGTGGAACTGCCCATCTTGTCTTGTTCCACTTTCCATCAACATAGCGCAATGAGATTATTAGATACTATAGTTAAATCGATAGCTGATTTAGCTTGATCAGGACGGTTAAAACGAGTGGCAGATCCATCATTCAGTATGCTAAATATTAAATTTTGAGTGGCTTCGAGGAGTTTGTTTCCAGTGGAAGAAGAGTTGACAGTTAAAGTCTCCTCATATGAAGATGGAAAAGAAGAGGTCAGTGTAGAACTCGAAAAGATCATTCTAGTTTATAGTGTTGTTAGGAGTCCTCGGGTTCCTATAAATGTTTACTATTAACAATTCACCCCAATTGGTTGGAATGGAGATTGCCATTGATTCCAAAAAGTTGGGAATTTCATATGGTATAACGGAGGAGAAGGGAATATAATTTCTAATTGCAATAAGTAGACCTCCTGCAGAGTTATCGGAGCGATCATTTCTGATTATGGTAACTTTTTGAAGAAAAAAATTATTTTTATTTTTAAAAAAAGTATCATTCGACATGGTGATGCGATAGTTATGGAGAATTCTTTCGAGGTTACCTTTTTTGTTATTGATACATTTACAATTCCCATGTACAATTTCTACTTTTTTTAGATTGCCCATGTGAAATTTAATATAAGAAATGGCTGGATGAATTTATAATTGGAGTCGGTTGGTTATGTTTTTAATCAGTTGTTGTATATATAATAATTATTAGGTGGCTATTTTCTAGAGAGAGGATGAGCATTTATACTGTTAACGGAGTTGTTAAATTGGCCGGTAAGTCCGGCATTTCAAAGTGAAAGGAGTGAAGAAAATCGTTGTAAAATTTCCATTAAGGATAAGATCATATTCATGAGAGTTTCAGGGTTCACCGAAGTAGTAGAGTGGTTGCTAGAAAAAGTAGAGGTTGCTCAAGTAGAGTCACCGTTTCGGTCTTGCAGGTAGACTCTATTTCCAAAGGGACTTGGATCTATGGTCTAGAACTGAGCAAAGGCATCAGCAGCTGGATTTTAGGATTAATTTTTTTTTAGAAGGGATAGGGACAGGTAGTGAGGGCATGTTCTGTGCACCGCAGGATGAAAGTAAGTTATTAACTGCGAAGTTATATCCTGTTTTATAAATCTTAGGCTTTGGGGTCGTCGTTATTGTGTCAAGATTGACATCGCCTAAAGTAGGGAAGTTTGAGAAATTGAAGTGTGGAGAAGTCTGATTTTGGTTGCTTTCAGTTTTTGGGGAAAGAAAGAGTAAATATGGCTGAGGTAGCTATTCGGGTGAGCTTTTTTTTTGTACAAGAAAGCAGCGGATTTGATCGTTGTATTTCGGCATGCAGCGATTTTTCGTATCGCAAGGTCTTCCATATACTTAGGAAATTTCTTGTCACTGGCCCAATGCAGACCTTGACAACTCAGACATACAGGAGAGCTATTCAGTTTTGGGCATGGTTGAATTTCTTCGTGTGGTTTCTGTCCACAATACAGATATCGAGGATTCTTGCATAGGGAATTGACGTGACCGTGTCTGTAGCATCCAAAACATATTTTAGGTTGTGAAAAATATGGGATTACTAGGCATCGATTTAAAAAAATTTGTAAATCTTCTGAAAAATAGTGTCCATCAAAGGTTAGGTGGACGGTGGAAGTAGGGAGAATTCTGCCTTGTTGATCTTTACGGTCAAATCTCTTAGCCTAGCTAATTGGAAAAGGACTCTCAGCATGTGCTCTTAGTTCCTCCATGGGGAGGTCCAACGGGATCTTTCTAACTATACGCAAACGTATCACCCTGAAATTAGGGATAAATGCTCTTAATTTGCGAGAGATCTTCTCTAAATTTTCTACAATGGAGTTTTCTCCGATCGCAGATGACTGTGGTTCTGGAGGGGCCTTTCTTTTGGCAGCCTAGGATTTCGTCTTTAAAGTTGTTATGGAGAATTTTTCCTACTGATAGTGAGTTAAGAGGAGACTTATCAATACAGTCTACCTCAACAGTGAATGGGCCTCCATTGTTATTTTGGTCTTGCTGCCTGCCCGGTCAGAAGAATGTGGTCTAGCTGTTTGGTTGGGAGAATAGTCATTCGGATTCTTTGAGGGGCCCGTTCATTTTTCGGAACGGATAAAATTTAAGAAAGGTAAAATTTCAGAATGGGTTATAATACATAATGGTAAAACTTAGGAATACCAAAAATTC
>NC_046661.1:46613632-46616051 GCF_010883055.1 Belonocnema kinseyi | reverse complement strand
TACTTTTTGCTATTCCTAAGTTTTACCATTATGTATTATAACCCATTCTGAAATTTTACCTTTCTTAATTTTTACCGTTCCGAAAAATGAACGGCCCCCTTCTTTGAGGGGTCAGTATACATAGCATTAGTGGTGTCCATAGATAGCTGGTTTGGGATTGTATTGTTAGGGGTCAAGTCGTCATTATCTGAGGTTAGGGTGGGGATATTTAAATTGTTCGGTGCGGATGTTAGTTCCCTAACCAAGGAGTCGCGAGTGTGATTAAAATTCTCTGCCTCCAAATCTACTTCAGAGTCGGAGAGAAAATGATCACTGCGTGACCCCATGTTTGGAGTTCACGCTGGCCCTGAGGCCGGCGGTCTCGTGAACATCCACCTGATTTCCGTTTGTTGAGATTATCGGACAGTTATGTCCTTGCAAAGTTCACTGGTATACACCGTGGTGCCAGAGGCTTCCTGTCGTTGATTGTTGACAACGATGCGTTATTTAATCTCTCAAAAATACGAATATAAATGTAAAGTCTTCCTCTACGATCACACTCTTTCTAACCGACCTTGGCTCAAGTCACATATATCATCGGCATGGCCGTCGACATTTAAACTAAAGCCAGGATGCATAGAAAAAGTCATGACCGTCTACATATGCAATAAGGTATTTTCAATTCAATCACTAGCTAACTTCGATTCGTTGAATGCTAAGGGTATAGCAATTGACAAAATGAATTCGAATATGCTCATTTTTTCTCTATTTTTCTAATATCTTCGTAAAAGGTAATTTTTGCTGTATAAGTGCATTTCAATAAATAAAATAAAATTTACTTAATTTCAATAGGGGTTTTTACGAAAATAACATTTTATTTACTGAGAAACGTTTAGAAAGTGGTCTAGTTCCATGCTCTACAATGCAAAAAAGAAGGGAGTGGCGTTTAAGGTCAGGTTAGGATTTTGTCTTATCAGTTTAAATTTTCCCACTGTTATATTTGAAACATCAGAATGTTTCACGAAACTCCCAACGTTTTATCAAACTTTTTATCAGGCTAAAGTTTCATGAAACTTTACATGCCTACTCATCGTGAATAACAAATTGCTGTTTTTTATGATACAATTGTATTTACCATATTTTTCATGTATGACACTAGCAACTGCAAGATTAGATAACTTTAAACTTCCACATAAAATCTAGTAGAAATTTCAAACGCCCAGGCATCAATTTCGATGCAGACGGTCATGATTTAGTTTTTACATCCCGGCTTTGATTGTTTCAATGTCATGTAGGTTTTCACTAACCTAAGATTCGGATATTATAACACGCCAAGTACAATTTTTATTCCAAGAAACCAATAGTCACTGGTAAATGGGAGAAAATTTAAAGTTAGGTAATTATTATTATTATAACTTACCTGCTTATCAACCTCTATTTTAACTAAACAACGCCTGACAAAATCATCTTGACAGGTGACTGACAGTTTGTAAACGCATCGACATATAGAAATGGACCGGTAACGCTGTGGGGAGAACGGTTATAGGCTCTAGAGATAGAAAAAACATATGAGACGTAGACCTATCTCTTTCTAGATTAAGCTGATAGGTCAAGAATCTTTTCGTTGGGTGAAGTTTCGTGCAGCACAGGGCCGTGCTTTGTGTCGTGAGTGAATAAATAATGTGACGTTTATTGTACTTTTCAGAATTGATTTGTATATAATTTATTGTAAATAAATATTAAAAATCGTGGTAGCGTGTGTAGTTTGTGGGCGTTGTAAAGACGTTTATATGGGGATATGTTTTCATGCGTAATAAAGTTATTGAATATTGTAAAATAAAAAATGTTACAACAAAAAAAACCCTCAAAATATGAAGTATTGTTCCTACGTAATACATATGGTTACTTCTAATATTATAGAAATATTGAAAATTGCATGTTTATGTTATTTTATCGCTAGATTCCCATTAAAAGATAAGAACAGAATGAAGGCCTGGAGTTCTGCAATTAATTTGACTAGAGGAAGAGTAGTAAAGCATTGGAGACTTTGCAGCGTGCATTTCACCGCAGATGACTTTTGAACAAAGTTGAAGAATTTTCAACAAAATAATTAAATTTCAATCCAAATAATGAAATTTTTAACCAAAAAAATAATAAAGAGTTAACAAAAAATTTTAAAGCAAACTTTTTAATCACAAATACTGAAATTTTATCAAAAAAATTTGATTTTATTATTGGGTTCTACAAGTTGAGTTCGCATTTATGTGAAGAAGCGGAAAAAGGTGTATGACAGTACTTTTTAAATTTTTGACAGTTTTCATATCATTTTTGAACTGAAACTGAATCGAAAATTTCGAACCAAAAGTGGCACGGATCGAATTCGGGTTTTCGACAATCGAAGCGCGTACAATGTCGGTTCGAATTTTTCTGCACACGTCTA
>NC_046661.1:46611208-46613532 GCF_010883055.1 Belonocnema kinseyi | reverse complement strand
CACCAAGGTTTCTCTCAAGCCTAAAAATCTGGCTGAAATGGATGACGAGCTTCGTGGACATTTTTCCGGTGAATCCGACCTCTGGGCTATCAATTATTGTGTTAATGGAGCGAGAACTTTGGCCGATGCGAACTGTAAAACAAAACCAACAGTTGATCATAAGACCAAAAGACAATTGCCATAAAGATAGGCTGGGCAAGACAGTACGCGTCCCGCATTCAGTGTGTGATTGACTACATCACATCTGGCAGAAATTTTACCGCCAAGGTTTGAAAGTTCGCGCGCGAACTCCGGACCCGTTATCACACACTTAACAAGTCAAAGCTGCTGACCATCAGACAGCATATTGTTGAGAGAATACGGATACTATCTGACGCTAAGAGAAGTCCAGAGTGGAGGGATAGGTGGGTCAGAGAAAATCAACAGTTTCTCTCTTACCCATCTCGACACTTCCAAGACCCTCTAATTACTGTCGAACACCCACCCAAACCAGAGGAGGTCGAAGTATTTTGGAAAGAAGTCTACGAAGTGCAACAAAATTTGGACGAAGACTCAGAAAATATAAATAGATTCAAGGAGTTATGTGGTGCCCTCATAACACCTGATAATGAATGCCCACCTATCACTACCGAGGAGGTGAAAAAAGTATTAAGAGGGATGAAGAACTATTCCGCACCGGGACCAGATTGTATCAAAACCTTCTGTTGGAAGGAGATTTCTTCAACCCATCAGAATTTGGCCCCTATTTTCACCTCATATTTAATGTCGGAAGAGTCGATTTCGGAGTCGTTGGTGGAAGTGCGCACAATCCTCCTGCCTAAAATACGCAACTTAGCTGACCCGAAGAATTACAGGCCAATAACTTGTCTAAACACACTTTTTAAGATATTCACAGCTATCCTAAATGATAGAATAGTTCGGGCAATTGAACCTGTGTGACAAGAAATATATGAACAATGAGGCTTAAAGAAAGGCGTAGCCAGATGTCGGGAGAACCCGCTCATCGACAGATGTGTCTGCAAAGATGCAGCATTCTACCAACGTGACCTATCGATGGTCTGGATTGATTATCGAAAAGTTTTCGATTCGACATCCCATAGACTTATCATCTGCCTTTGGAAATCTTAAAGGTTCATCCGCAAATAGTTGGGTGCATAGAGAGATTGATGCCGCTTTGGAAAACCAGATTTACTATCTTATCAGGAAAAAATCGTGTGACAACTAACAAGGTTACCTTTCAGAGAGGTGTTTTTCAGGGCAACACCATGAGCCCACTCCTCTTTTGCCTTACATTATTGCGACTATCTCTAGTACTTCGTCATTCCGACGGGTACTTGTGCGGCAAACCTGCAGATCGAATGTACAAGGTCACTCATGTATTTTACATGGACGATCATAAGATCTATGCTAAAAACAAAGAGCAATTACATCAAAGAGCAAAATGCATCAAATCTTATCTATCTCGAGTACCCGGATTAAGAAATCACAAAAGAAAAACTTTCATGAACAGCTCCTCGATAAGAGGATGCACAGTATCTTCCACAGAAATGTGAAGGATCAATCAATGTCTTGTGTGCTAACGTTTGCTTTCCTTAAATCTCCCGGATTGAAGTCTGGTACGGAGGATTTCATTTTTGCATGCCAAGACGGTGTTATTTCCACCTTAACATGCCTTTGCCAAATTTTGCGCCAAGACATTCTCGATGATAGCTGCAGGGCGTGCCATGCACACCCCGAGAATTTAGCTCACATACTATCTAGTTGTCCAACTCACGCGAGAACGACCTACATTCAAAGGCACAATGCGGCACTATGAGTGATTTATTACCATCTCTGTCACTCTTACGGCATTAACCTTAATATCGCTCCTCTAAATGCTCCTAGGGAAATTGAGTCAATTGACGAGAATGGGAGGTGCCGCATATACTGGAACTTTATATTCTCGACAATTGTTTCTGTTGCTCACTCGAGACCTGACATAATAACCAAGAAGAATAAAAAGAAAGAGAGGTATCGAGACCCTATAAGGGTGTTGCAACGAGTGTACCCGGAATATTCTGTTAAACTAATCGACCTTATCATCGGCGCTCTTGGAGGTGCCAAGCGTTCACTTGCTAATGGCCTAAAAAGCATCCATGCATGTCAAAAATATGCTAAAACACTTGCGGGTAAAATGCAGAAAGTGGTAGTCCTTGGGTCGCTCCATGTTCTTAGGGTGCACAAAGCTTTTGCTGGATCGTCGTATTGATTCCTTTACAGATTGCAACCACCTATCTCACGGTCGTGAGACGTGGTTGTGGCTGAAATTCTACCGCGATTACGCT
>NC_046661.1:46594235-46611108 GCF_010883055.1 Belonocnema kinseyi | reverse complement strand
TCAAATAAAAATCTGAAACAATTTTATTCGCATGTCAATCATAGAACAACTCTATATTTTTTTGCTGAATTTATTTCAACTCTTGAACAATAATATTCTCTCAAACGATTAATAAACTACAATATGATGACATTTAATAATGCCGTAAATGAAAAAAAATGATGCATTCTAAGTTTTAAATATAAAGGGAAGAAAATTCAACGAATGCATATTTCTCTTTCTATATGAAGAATCTGAAATTGAGTTGATCTCGCGTCTATTCCAAAATTTGAGGATTTCTCGATGAGCCGACTCTCAAGATTTTTGAGACCACAATCCTGGGTGACTTCATGTCGTTTTTTTCTCAGTCTCGCCTTATGAAATATTTAGCTTAAAATTCGAGCATTTTAAAAATACGGTATTTCTTAACTCAAAATAAACTAAGCTCTTTTCTGTGAACGTACACAATACAAGCAATATTAACACGAGGTAGATAATATAGTCATACTGTATGCCTTGAACAGAAATAATCTACATAACTTAGTCTATGATTTACCTGCTAATAGAATATTTCCAGAATTTTATTCGACCATTTTTAACACCTTAAGAAATTAGAATTTTTTGAAAAACTTATTTTCAACGATTTTTATAAAAAATTATGAGAAAGGTTCAAGGGCTCATTTTAAAGATAATTAAGTCATCCACCAACATCGATGATCATATTTTGGATAAAATACATTCCTGAGGATGTATATCTCGGTAAATATTAAATATTTGTTAATCTTGTTGGGCTCATTTTAAAGGGAATCCAATTTACTACAAATCATGTGCTTAATCCTTTACGAGATTTACCGAAAATAAAATTTCGGTTTTTATGGCCTAAGGATATGCGCTCTATCTTGCTAACCAATGCTCATTTTTTAAAGCTACAGGGCTCGTTTAAAAGGTAATTTTGTTCACTCCAAATCATTTGGCAACCACTTTTGCGATCAAATAAATCCCTGAGGATAAACACTACATTCTCGCTTTCAGTCAAGTGCCGCAGGTTGCCGTCAAATAATCTTTGATTGATTTCGCGGGGACCGAAACGTAAACAGTGAGGGCCGCCTGACTAGTTTCCAATTGAAATGTACAGGGTGCCTAAAAAGTCCCGAGACAGTTGGATATTTCCTCAGGTAAAATATTTTTCAAAAAAGTGAAGGTTATTCCTGAAGTAATTTTCAACAAGGAAATTAATGGTGTCCTTCATTTTGACGTTAAAGTTGACCTTCATAGCTTCTTCAAGCTCAACTTTGTTTTTTCAAATGGAAACCCCCCTTTTTTACATCTGCAATCGATAGAGCGAAAAATTCTACGTTAAGGTATGTACCCAAGTCATAGGTCAATTGTGACGGCTAAGGTAAATTAGAGGTTATTTTGAATTAACAAAGTTTTCCAAGAGGTCAGTGTAATTCCTGAAGTAAATTTCAACGAGAAATTCATTGGTGAGCTCTTGTATTGATCTTGGTTACAGCGTTTCGAATATTGTAAAATCATAAGGAAATTTTCCATTAAAAGTTCCAGGTGTTCTGGTGAGAGTTATGTTCCTTCCCGAAGAGTTATACAGCCCTTTACCGTTTTTCGATACCTAAGTCAATACCTAAGGTGATACCATAAGTCCTGTACCGTTTTTCCATACGAATATTACGATTAGAAACTAAATTTACGAATTACGAGTAAGTACTTACTATCTTTCGCTAAAAGATTATTATGACGCAAGCTAAACTTTCGGAAAGAGAGAGGTTATCTGTATTAATGCTGCGTGGTTGGGGAGATCTATTGCGATCTTATGATCTAGTTTGTTAGCTTTTTAATCGCACTTTTCGTAATGGAGAAGGGTTCAATCCTGTCTCAACATCAACAATTGAAAGAACTCTAAGGCGCTTTATGATCATGGATCTATCAAGGACCTTCAGAGAACTGGTCGGCCAAAATCTCCAGGATCTGAGGAGATGCAGATGCACATAGCCTAAGCATTTTTTGAAAACCCACACCTTAGTTTACGTCGAGCTAGTGATGAGCGTGACATTGCTCCTGAGAGAGTGCGAAATATTTTCAAAAGCATTAATTTCCATCCTCACAAAGTTCACCTGGTACAAGAGCTCAATTAAGACGATCCTGATCGTCGGGTTGAATTTTGTGAAATTATGATGGACAGAATTGATAGAGATCCTCTTTTATTGTTCAATACAGTATTTTCTGATGAATCTACTTTCACTTTAAAAGGTGAAGTTAACAGGAAAAATTGTAGATATTGGTCCATCACAAATCCTGATTGGAAGTTGACGAGTCACACACAATATCCACAAAAGATTAATGTTTCGGCCGGTATCTAGAATGATACATTGACAGGTCCTTTCTTCATCGATGTTAATTTTAATGCCCGTGCATATGAAGAGCTTCTCAGAAACCAAATTGTACCAAGAATAAGGGAAATTACAGGCGACGATTTTTAAAATATTTGGTTCCAGCAGGACGGAGCAGCGGCTCATTACGGTAGAAAGGTTCGAGCATATTTGGATATTCAGTTGCCTCAAAGGTGGATTGGAAGAAGGGGTGAAATCGCGTGGCCTGATAGATCTCCTGATATGACGCCTCTCGACTATTTTCTTTGGGGTTATTTAAAGAGCAAAGTATACTTAACGCAACCGCAAAGAAATGTAACTCATGAGCTCTAACTCATTTTCACAATCGCATAGCTTTTTGTCAAGAAGCTCAAGGTTTTTAGTTCGATCATCTTCACTGAAGCGTGAGAGTCAGGGGACTCACGCTAATCAAGCCACTCGAAACGTGAGAGGCAAGAGGACTCACACTAATCAAGCACCCCAAAGGGAACAGAATTTACTGCGTCTACGTCGTTGTTCCTGGGTAATGCGAAACTTAAGCGTAAACTGCTTGTAAAAAACCTTGAAAAAACATTGAAGATCATCACCAAGCTCAATACAGAGCTCACCAATGAATTTTTCGTTGAAATTGACTTCAGGAATTGCACTGACCTCTTGGAAAACTTTGTTAATTTCAAAAAACCTCTAACTGACTCTGACCGTTGCAATTGATCTATGACTTGGGTACGAACCTGAAAGTAGAATTTTTCGCTCTATCGATTGCAGGGATAAAAAAGGGGGTTTCCATTTAAAAAACAAAGTTGACCTTCAAAAAGCCATGAAGGTCAACTTCAAGGTCAAAATAAAGGTCACCATTGAATTCCTCGTTGAAATTTACTTCAGGAATGACCTTCACTTCTTTGAAAAATATTTTACCCAAGGAAATATTCAACCGTCCCGGAACTTTTTATACACCCTGTGTATTTCAATTGGAAACTAGTCAGGCGGTCCTTACTATTTACGTTTTGATCCCAGCAAAATCAATCCAAGATTATTTAAAGGCAACCTGCGGCACTGGACTGAAAGCGAAAATGTAGATATATATCTCGTAAATGATTAAACACATGATTTGTAGTAAATTTGATTCCCTTTAAAACGAGCCCAACAAGATCAACAAATATTTTATATTTACCGAGATGTACATCCTCAGGAATGTATTTTGCCAAAATATAATCATCGATGTTGTTAGATGACTTAATTACCTTTATAATGAGCCCTTGAAACTTTCTGATAATTGTTTACAAAAATCATTGAAAATCAGTTTTTCAAAAAATTCTAATTTTTTAAGGTGTTAACAAAAGTCGAATCAAATTCTGAAAAAATTCTATTAGCAGGTAAATCATAGACTAAGTTATACAGATTATTTCTGTGCAGGACATAAAGTATGATTATATTATCTACCTCGTGTTAATATTGCTTGTGTTGTGTACGTTCACAGAAAAGAGCTTAGTTTATTTTGAGTTCAGAAATAACGTATTTTTAAAATGCTCGAATTTTAAGCTAAATATTTCATAAGGCGAGACTGAGAAAAAAACGACATGAAGTGACCCAGGATTGTGGTCTCGAAAATCTGGAGAGTCGGCTCATTGAGAAATCCTCAAAATTTGGAATAGACGCGAGATTAACTCAATTTCAGATTCTTTTTATAGAAAGAGAAATATGCATTCGTTGAATTTTGTTTCGCTTTATATTTAAAACTTAGAATGCATAATCGTTTTCCATTTACGGCATTATTAAAAGTCATCATCTTGTAGTTTATTAATCGTTTGAGAGAATATTATTGTTCAAGAGTTGAAATAAATTTAGCAAAAAAATAGGGAGCCACTCGATGATTGGCATGTGAATAAAATTTTTTCAAATTTTTATATGACTCTTTTTTAGCACCTTAAGATACGAGAATTGTTTGCAAATCTGATTTTCAACGATTTTCGTGAAGAATGATAAAAAAGCGTCTATCATGGCACGCTCTATCTGGATGGTCCTCTAACAACACCGATAATCATATTATGGATGAAATACATTCCTGAGAAGATATGCCCGAAAATCTATTATTGGTATATATCGACGGGTGAGTGGAAGAAGGTAGTGTCTCATTTTTGTTTCAAGAAACGTATCTTGCCACGGTTCCAATACATGTCGTATCTAGCTTGTGATTGAAGAGACGTAGTATTTCTCTCGCAGATTCAAAAGACGTCGTATCTCGGGTGACCGCCCAAGAGATGTCGTGCCTTTTTCGCGGTTCAAAAAACGTCGTATCGCGTTCGCTGTTCAGAAGACGTCGTACACCGCCCGCTGTTTACAAGGCGTCGTATCTCGTTCGCAGTTTAAGGAACGTATCTCACAAATTTATAATTTGTCAGCCCGTATTAAATACTCAATAAAACAGCACAATATACTTTATTCAAAAAATAACTTATAAAATATTTGCAAGTGATTATTTAAACTTAATATTGCTGCTGACAATGAAGAATATCTGCCAACATGAGATACAAGATATATTTCTGAAAACCCTACGGCTCTAACATTACATAGTGGCCGATTACGGAGTATAGCTAGAAGTGCACACTCTGACAGTATTTCACTTATTCATGTTTAAAAAGCGGATATTACCGCATCTGAATCCAACTATGGTGGAGCTATTTAAAATCCTCTGGATCATCCAAATTCAAGAATAACAGCATTAAAACCTGTAGATCTTGAACAAGACGACGTTTTTAGAAAATTTATAACTTCACCAAAGAGGAGTAAGATTTTGTATAACTTAAGGCCATGTGATGAGTGAGTCACGTGACCAGATTGCTACCTTAACGTCACTTTGTATCTTCTAACTTATTTCTACACGAAGCGCCACATCGAGTTGAAAATTTGATACTAAATAGGAAGCATTAAGAATGATGTTTCTATTCCTAAATTTAAAATTGGTACGCCTTTCATAAGAGCGTTACTAATAAGGTCTTACTAATGACAATTAAGTACTTTTTTATGTGTAATTTTGTGTCTGTTCAGTGTTAGAAAAAAGTAAATTTACTAAAAGTTATACGTGTTTAAAGAAAGGTTAAAGTATTAAAAAGATTTTTTTGAAAAGTGCGTGTATGTTTCTTTTTAAAGAAACACACATACATACGCACTCACTCAGTTACTTATGAAACCTACCTAATAATGTTCAGCGGCCTGAACAAAATTTAAATGTTATGGAAAAACTACATAGACAAATGTATTTTAAACAAGATCCTCACAAATTTTATGACAGTTTTTTGGTGAACAACCCCTCGTGTTGTATTGGGTAATTAGTTTCTTTATTTATTACATTCTCATCATTTATGATTGAGAAAGTATTAGAATTGCCGGAAGTTTTTTTTCTACATTATATTCAGTTAAATATAAATAAATAATGTTACAATTACACACCAGGTACTCAAAATAGAAAAAAATATATAGCGCACCAACCGGGCTCCGCAGTCGACAAACCTGGGCACTTGAATGCACAATAGTTATTTGGAAAAGCGAAAAAATATAGCGTGCACTTCTAGCTGGACTCCGTAATCAGCCATTATGTAATTTTAGAGCCGTAAAGTTTTCAGAAATATATTTTTTATCTCATTTTGGCAGATATTCTTCATTTTCAGCAGCATTATTAAATTAAAATAATTATTTGCAAATATTTTATAAGTTATTTTTTGAATAAAGTATATTGTGCTGTTTTATTGAGTATTTAATACGGACTGAAAAATTATAAATTTGTGAGATACGTTCCTTAAACTGCGAACGAGATACGACGCCTTGTAAACAGCGGGCGATGTACGTCTTCTGAACAGCGAACGCGATACGTTTTTTGAACCGCTAGAAAGGCACGATGTCTCTCAGGCGGTCACCCGAGATACGTCTTTTGAATCTGCGAGCGAAATACTACATCTCTTCAACCACAAGCTAGATATGACATGTATTGGAACCGTGGCGAGATACGTCTCTCGAAACAAAAATGAGACACTACGTTCTTCCATTCACCCGTCGATATGGCCTAATGATATGCGCTTCAACTCAGTAACCAATGAGTATTTTTCAAACATAAACGGCTTCTTCGAAAAGTAATTTATGTATCTACACATCAGACGACAACATTTTTTCTCATAAGATACATCGCCGCGGAGATATTCTCGAAGAACCGATTGTTGGTAGCTTTGAACGAACAAAAAATTGATTTTCTCGCGAACAGGATATGTTCAAATTTTGTCTCCACAATTTTTGAGCACTTCTAGGTACCCGAAAAATCATGCCATATTCCCTTTTCTTCGGAGTTTCAAGTAAACTTTTTTTTGCTTCCCCACCACCGTGAGAACCAGTGATCGACCACTAATCAATGATGAGCAATGCATAAATAATTTCTCGATGAATATATAATAGGCAGGTTAATTCATGCAAAATCCTATTAAATAAAACAAGAATCCAACGACCAAATTTGGACCATAACGAATAAACAGAAACCAAAAATCCTATTGTTCTCTGAAAAAAAAAACAAAAAACAAAATTTTCGGACAAAAATAAAAAAAGAGGAAAGAAAAATGAGAAGGCAGCCAACCACATCCCCTTCCTTCTCTTTTTCCTTCTTTTGTTTTTTTTATTTTAATTATCATCAAATTACAATAAAATAAAAATAAAAAACATAAATAAATAAATAAAATTGCATTACCAACGTTCCGGTACTCGAATTTTTAAATTGGATTTTGATATAATTTAAATTTCTTAAATTTTGCGGCAGGTTAATGTCACGCAGTTTGGGACAAAAATACTATTTATACCTAGTATCACCTTCATGTTTTTAATAATCACAGGCCTAAAATAATAGCAAATTTATTGGTAAATTATAATATAATGCTTATACGCGAAAAATGCAATTCGAGTATTTTCATAAGGTCTATGCAAGGGACGGCTATTAAAGGGTTTCACTGTATTTACAGGTTTTGTGAATTATCTATTATAATTTATCCAAATTAGAAATTACTGACATGTCACTTGTATTTTCTGCCAGATATATGAGGTCGAATAGAGCGCCACGATTCCAGAACGGAGCATAACTCGGTAAAGTCGATTTGTAATTAATCTTTGGTCTCTCGCTCGTCGTCACATTTACAGATTTTGGGTTTTTTCGATGAAATTTGCACACAGTACTCTGTTAGATAGCCTCAGAATGAGGATATAAGCAAAAATTTCATATCATTATTCATACCAAAATTAAAATAAATTTCTAGGTCATTGCGAATTCAATTCCTTATAATCTTCGATCGCTTCGTTTATCGAGGAATTTTTGAGCAAATATAAACTTCCTGTGAAAAAGTTGTTCAGGAAACAACGAAACATGTCTATTAGACAGACAGAACACCTCGGAGTACAGCTAGCCAAAGATTTTTTTGTTTATTTTTTTCGCTTTTATACAGCTATATAAGTCTGGAAACTTGAGCCTAAGGCACCCTGTACATAGTACATGAAGCTACACTGGAGACTTCTGCTATGCTTAATACTGTGCAATTTTTTAGATAGATCTAGAATTCTCGGTTTACTACGGCTGCGTAATGCTGTGCGACGATAGTTAGGGATGCATAATAGGCTACATGGAACATGCGGTTACACTGTATCGTTATGTGGTAAATAATGATGCGCAGAAGCCTTATGCCATAGGTAGAGGAACGCAGTAAAGGTGTACAACACTTAGGGGTGCGCAGTGCATAATTCCATTTTTCCCAAATTCAAAATAAGTTTGACAGTAATTTTTAATTGTAAATAATAAAACATGATACTTTCTTTCTGTTAATCAGAAATAAAATTGCATTTCAAGTCGAAAAGTTCAATCAAGCAAAGAAATAACAGACCTAACATACAATTAACTTTCTTCGCCTTAAATTTTTACTATTTTGACCGAAATTAGGAAAAAGCTTTACCAATGCATTGCACTTTCATAATAAATAACAATTCAGTCGACGAATTCTAGATTATTAATTTAATTCAGAATATTTGATATGATTTAAAGAAATTAATGCACGTTGAGTTTTCACGCATATTGCTATACTGACCTGTATATTAAATTTAATACACATATATATTAAATTCACCACACCAATGTATGTTATACACGGAGAAAAAGATATCGCACAATGATATCACAAGAGCTCTACATTGCAAGAAAGTGTAATATGATAACGTACAATCAGGTTCCGGAGTTTTAAATGATATCATAATGCACTAATATCACAGAAATAAATGAAGGTAAATTTTGTTACTGTCGTCTCCTATACGGCGTTCTTATAGCAGAAATGGGAAAAAGGCAGAGTATGAGTGAGTTCGAGCTATAAATCGGGACACCAGATTTAAAACAGTCACTGAAAAGAGTAAAAAATTTCTGCAGGTAAGACCTGCAACTGAGGTTAGGAAAATAATTCTGAACTTGTCGACGCAAAATGTAACTAACAGATGAGAATCCCCATTTCTCTCAAATTTAATGAAGTTAAACGACGCTGGATAGCGCTGGCGTCGCAATTATCACTACACCTGGAATAAAAATGGAGCGATTATACGATGAAAGATTATCCAGACAAGGTTAAAAATCGGAAAATATCTTCGAATTATGTGAAGTTTATCTGGAAAGGTTAATTTTTGTTCTGTGAATCTTTCTCCTGGAATCAATGTAAAATTTACCTTTAATTTTTCCTGTGATCGTTTGTTCACTACTCGAACCCTCGCGAGATCACAAAAGTAGAAATACAATGTGATAGCGTAATAAACTTAAATTCTTACGTTATAGATTGCACAATTATGCGGTATATAATGTTAAAACTTGCAATGTACGATATCAGAATTTTGCGTTAATATAATGAGATAATTACGATATACAGCACAGGAATTACGATATATATTGTAACTCAACTTATATGGTACATGCGGTTTCGCAATGCACTTATCTAGTAAGCAGGGTTGCGCAGAAAAAGTTTAATATACACAGTGTTGCGCTGTCAAGTTATATGAAACCGAGGGGTGCGCACTAGATTGATGAGACACATGAGGTGTTCACGGTACAGGTCCATGGTTCTGAGGTTGCGCAGTAGATTTTAACAGAAAACAAACTAGACATATAAAGCGCACATGGGTGTACAGTATAGGTCCAAGATGCTCAGTATGCATAGTGAATTCCTTCAGCACATACAGATGCGCATTAATAGGTTTCGTAAAACGAAACTGCACAGTCGCACGCACTAAAAAAACATTACTGTGCGTGCACTCTATGTGCTTTATAAGTCTGCGTATACTGGTTCAAAAAGCCAATGCAAATTTTTTTTCGAATTTTTAGGAATACTGACAGTAATTTTGCTCTTTTCCTCAGAAAATAAATCCATTTTTTTAGTGAAAAGAATGTTTTTGTACATTTTATTCAGGATCATCAATGTTAACTAAATTAACTTAAAACTCAACATTTTTCTTAGAAATTAGACATAGAACACGAATACAGTATAACTTTTCAAATATCACCCCCGAAGTGTGTTTTGTAGGGTACCGACAAAACTCCATAAGTGAAAAAATTGGTTTTGCGAGATTTTGGCGATAATGATATTTTTTTGCGGTTTCAAAAAATAAAAGTTGTTTCTGGTACGCAAAGTACCATTTAATGCTGATAATAAGATGTTTACATGAATTGTTTAAAAAATTTATTATTGTTTTCAAGAATTTTCTCATAGAATAGAGTTAGAAAGTCGCGTTCTTTTAATGTTTCATTTTTTGTTTAATTTTCAATTGGAGGTGGGTAATCGTTCAATCATTTCAACAAACATAATGATTTAAACTTGTTTAATTTTCAACTACAATAAGTTAAATAATTGAACAAATTTAAGGAAATTTATTGATGAAATATTTTATTATAATTGGTAATAATGTTTTCTTTGCTTAGTGGTAGAATGCTTCGGTTTTTTCTAAAAATTTTAACTGTATGTATGTTTTTGATTAGGAGTTACTTAATATTTAATTATATTTAGCACAAATAATTGTAATCTGGAATGAATAAATAATCTCGAATTGCAAATATTTTAATATCAGCCCACACCTACCATATATTAAGAGGTCACCCTCCCATATTACATTTTTTTTATTTCCAAATTTTTCTTTTACGTTCTACAATAAACTACTTGTTGTAAGTAAAAAACAAACTTTTACAACTCAGTTAAAGACCTAGTTCTTTCACGTACCTATAATTATTCTATTCTTTGTTTTTATCTGTTGCGTAAGATAGCTTTTTTGTGTAAGTCATGTTTTTTAAACATTGGGAAAAAAACGAAAATAATTCTATTTGAAATATAGTTTTTTTGAGATTGACTTATTATTTTTCATAACTAAAGAGACGAACCAAAGTAAATTTTTTTAGGAAAATTCGCAACTTTCTAGTACCTGTCTGTAGAAGATAGATATGAACGATATTAAATTGTCTATACAACTTTTTTGATCAATTTCATTAATTAATACCTGACTAAGTAAAAAAGGACGTAAATTAAATTTTTTTTAGAAAAACCGCAACAATTAGACATTGATATGGATGAAGATAGTCATGAAAAACAATAATAATGTTTAAAAATTATTTTTGCTAAATTTAATTAATTATGAAGTCACACCTGATGAAAAATAGACAAACAGTTAAAACTTTTAGAATAAGCAATAACATTGCACCATTAAGGAAAGAGAATATTATTAATAATGATAATAAAATGTTTAAGCAATAATTTTTGTTAAGTTGAATAAATTACGCAGCTCCACAAAAAAATTCTGCAACCCGAGCTAAACAACACCATAGGTCACTTTGACCCTCTCAGATCCGATTCAAGGTCAAATGAAGTTCAAAATGCAGAAAACAATTGGATCGGAGAAAACCTCTACTTTCAAACGTTTTCGGGGTTGCCTAATTTTAATCCGAAGTTAGTTTGATCCCATCAGGACAGGATAAATTTCAGGTAAAAGTAAAAATGAAGAAAACCATTCGATCGGTGAAAACCAATGGATCGGAAGAAACCTCTACCCTCATACATTTTTGCGGTCGCTGAATCGGAATTCGGGATCCGATTGATCCCCCTAGGTCAGGTAAAGGTCAAAATGAGCAAAAATAATTAAATCAGCGTAAACACTACTTTAAGACGTTTTTTGGTCGCTAAATCCAAATCCTGGGTCGTGTTGACATCAACAGGTCGGGATAAAGGCCATCCCAAGGTGAAAATTAAAAAAAAACCATGTAATTAGAGAAAACTTCTAGTTGTTGATATTTTTTGGGTCGCTGAATCTGAATCCAGGGTGATTTCAACCCCATGAGTTCGATTCTATCGCTTTATTAATTTCGACGTTAGGATGAGCTTCATCCAAACCTGATACGATAAAAATGACCACGAATTTGATTTTATCGACCCAAAAAACACCTTGAAGTAATGGTTCACGCCTATTCAATGGACTTTTTCTCATTTTGACCTTCACTTGACCTTGACCCTGATGACCCTACATATTTCCGACGGTAGAGGTTTTAATGGGTCTATTAAATTTGACCTTCAATTGACATTTATCCTGACCTGATGGGGTCAAACTGACGCCAGATTCGGATTCAGGGATGAAGTTCCGAACAGCTGAATCCTTCGATTTTCTGAAACTTCATATCCTTATGTATTTTGAAGCGTTGTTAACGAATACGATAGTTAGCATTGGCAACTAGACGATTTTCATGGTAAAATCCTGGAAAAAGTATGATAATCATGGTTTTTTGCGTTTATCTAAGCCAATATGCAAAATCTTTTAAACAAAACTTATAGATCTCATTAAAAAACATATTTTTTGTGATATGAAAAAAACCTTAAAAATCAAGATTTTTTGCGTTTAGCTCAGCCAATACACAAAGTTTCGTAAAATATTATTAATAAAAGTTGTAGATTTTATTCAGGTGGATACTTTTTGTTTCGAGCACTTTTCCCGCCTCCCGTCACAGGACCTAGGAAAGAAGTATGGGTTTGAACAACATTATTTTTGTGACCAGTCAGAGGGGTGCCTTCCCGCCCCTCCCCCGCGGGACTTCGAAAAGGGGTAGGGGTTTCAACAACATTATTCCTTTGACCAGTCACAGGGGTGCCTCCTTGCCCCTCGTGGGACATGTGAAAGGGGTAGGGGGTTGAACAACATTATTTCTGTGACTAGTCAGAGGGGTGCCTTCTCGTCTCCCACGGGACTGGAAGAGGAGTAGGGGTTTGACCAACATTATTTCTGCGACTAGTCATAGGGGTGCCTTGCCACCCCACGGGACTGGGGAAAGAGGTAGGACGTTGACCAACATTATTTGTTTTAGCAGTCAGAGGGGTGCCTTTCGCCTCCATAGGACCTGGAAAAGGGGTAGGAATTTGACTAACATTATTTATTTGACCAGACATCGGGATGCCTTCCGCCTCCATGGGACCAGCAAAAGGGTTAGGCATTTGCCGAAAATTATTTATATGATCGGTCAGAGGGGTCCCATAGCGCCCCCCCCCCCACAAGAGCTGGAAGAGGATTAGGGGTTTGACCAACATTATTTCTGTGACTAGTGTTAGGGGTGCCTTCCGGCCCCTCACGGGACCTGGGAAAGGGGTAGGAGCTTTGACCAACATTATTTTTGTAGCAAATCACAGGGGCGCCTTTTCGCTCCCAAGGAGAAGCTGGAAATAGGTAGTGGAATTGGTAGGGATTTGACCAGCATTATCTCTGTAATTAGTCACAGAGGTGCGCAATTACTCTTTTTGCCACTTAGGGCCTGTTGCTGTCTTTTTTACATAAAAATCGATATATCATTCATTTTCTCAGAAATTATCACTCGGAGAAAAAAATATTCAAAGCAAAGAATATGTACCTCAGTGAGGGCTGTAACTTTTATGAATAAAATTTTGCGAAATTTTGCATATTGGCTCAGATAAACGCAACTATGTATTTTATTGGTTTTTTCATGGTTTCACCATGAAGATGATCTAGTCGCCAATTTTCACTATTAAATTCGTAATCAGTGCATCAAATTAGATAAGTATGCAAAGTTTAAATAAAATCGGAGAATTCAGCTATTGGGAACTGCGCCCCTTATTACTTCACTGCAGTTGCAAATTGGACAAAAAGGGAGAAAAATTTCAGAAAAACCGTGCCTTCCCAGCATTATTCAAATGAATTATTATCATTTACAGTCATAAATTCTTTAAAGAATTAATGTTCTTGACTTTACTTAATTATGTAACTCATTTTAATTGAAAATTGGACAAGAAGATAAATTTTTGTTTGAAAATGAAATTTTCTTGCATTATTGTGAGACACTATCAATAAATATAACAATAAATTGTAGAAACAATTATTATTGTTAACATGATTACCTCCTTCTAATTAAAAATTAAACAAAAAATGGAAACTTTTTGCAAAACATCAACTTATTAACTTTATTCTATGAGAAAATTCGTAAAAATAATAATAAATTGTTTCAACAATTTATGTAAACATGTAATTATTAGTGTAGAGTGTTATTCCATATACAAAAAACTACTAGCCTTAAAAAAACCTTTAACAAAATTATAATTGGCGCCAAATTCTCCGAAAACCTAATTTTGTATTTATGGGTCTTTCCTCCTATAAAACAGACTTATAGAAGTGATATTTGGAAAGTTACATCTTAATCGTACTCTCTGATTAATTTTGAAGAGAAATAATGAGCTTCAACTTGATTCAGATAATATTGAGGATTTTGTATAAAATGGACAAAAACTTCTGTTTTTCTTATGAAAAATACGTGTTAAACTTTATAAGGCATGCGGGAATAACCTTAAATTCAAGAATACCTAGATATTTATATGATTCGACTGCAGCCATTGCCTCGATGTCATTTTCGAACTCGTTCTCTAACTCTGGGGTCCCTAATTCCCCTCTGATTGTATGCACTGTAAATTAAATGCACTACAAATATCTATTCCGAACTCCATGTGGATATAAGTAGAAAACTGCTTTGTGACATCGATGACTTTCTGCAGCTTCTGGGCTCAACTAGCGTACAGCTTCAGGCCATCCATCTAAAGAAAATGGGTCCCTTGATGAACATCCTCATTATCATGAATTCTGAACCCATGAAACATGCTGCTTAGTGTTTTGCTCAATGGATTCAACGCTAAACAGAACCATAATGCACTGAAGGAGTCTCCCTGAAATATTTCCGTCGTAAAGAGTATTGATCTAGTTATCCTTTCTTGTCCATGATCAAAGTACTTGATTTTTGTACCCCAGAGCCTCATTGCATGGCTTAGAAAGTCAATAATGCGTAGGAAGATTTTGTAAAGTTTTAAGACTTCATGCAAATAATCATGCGGCATGAAAGGAAACGCTTGCTTGTAGTCAATGTATGCCACGTGTAAGTTCCTTTGATGTTTACAAGCTTAAGTCATATCAACAGCCTCTATAGTGACTAGATCTTTACAGCCTTGCGAGTTTTTACAACATCCCTTTTGTTCTTCTTTAAGAATGTCATTTTCGTCGCAATGAGAATATACTTCATCTGCAATGATAGCTGTAAGACATTTATAAATTGTTGGAAGACAGGCTATCGGTCATACGTGAGATGGAGTTTGAGCGTCTGGCTTTTTGGTAATGTATACGTAGTACCCTGGAGCATAAAGCCTGGCATCATGTCTGGGTGTTCAGTGATCTTCTGAAAACACCTCGCCAACGCAAGATGCTGAATCGTCAGGTACTTGTACGAGAAGTTGTGCACCATGTCCGGACCTAGAGGTTTCCAATTACTTGCCCTCATGCATTACTTTTCTCGTTCCGTGTTGGTTCTACATATCTAAACTCTAGTAAAGCATGACCAAAATTCCTTTCAAGGTGCTGTAGTTTTTCTGGGATTTCCCTATCCACATCATCGTTATTAAAATCCGGATGTGGTTCTAGTGGATCCGGTGTGTCATGTTCATTTTCCCTAGCACGTATGACTTCAGCACCAATCAAGACTTCGATTTCCACATCTTCCAAGGCAAGCTTATCCATGCGAAGCTGCTGTTCCACTTCCATTTTGATAGCAGCTATTTCAACAGCCGAAAGCAGTCTGTTTACAGATATTGTGCGTTTTTTATCTGCCAGATTCTGCTCATTTGTTTTTGTGGCTAGATCTGGGTATTTTCGTCGCTCTTTTGTTTGCTGAAACTCTGCTTCTGCCTTTGGTTGTACATATAAGGGCATCCACATCTGGAGCATGTGGTGATGTTTTTCATCAATAGGTTGAGGAAGAACATAAATTGCTCCTGCTTGACCGTTTGACGCGGCTTCCTGTAACTGATGTTCATTGCTCTCTTTTCTCCACGCCAAGTCAACCTGTTGTTTAATGTCAATTGCTCGGTCTTCTGTCACTTGTAGATTAGTCCTGATGTCCTTCACCTTAGCGATAAGATCTCTTAGTGCGACTTGTTGTATATGAGGATATTTTGCAGCAAATTTCGTTCTAAAATTGTATCCTTTTTCCATTTTCGTTTCAAACTTCGCACTTTCCTAATAGAGACGCACCAATTCCTCTTTCATTGTGATATCCCAATTGATGCTCTCCCACGGTATTTCTATCCAGGTGGTTAGCTGAAAATAGCTAACGCTAACCACAGCATCCACAGCAGGCAAGTTAATGTTCCACTTCTTACCGTTTCTCACAAATGTTCTTGCTGGCCAGCTGTTTGGTTACTGAGATCTTCCTAAACATCTCGCAGCTCACCATCGCCACCGTTATGCACGCTGTGGACACCAACTGTGGCTCCAGACGCGACCCGACAATTCTCGGGAAGCGACAAGCGTTTAAAAATCTTGAATATATTATCCATTTTTCATTTATGGGTTTTGCTGTTCTATTTAGTATCTCTCCTCTTCTTCATCAGCCTATTCGCCATAAGAAACCCTGTAAGTAGCATTGCTGCCGCCAAAATAGCCGTCAAAGTCATGAGAAGAAAGCTCACGCCCTATCGCGACATCAACGCGGAACACCTTCGGTAGACTGTTGATTACACAGGCCCACAAAAAAAACAAAAGTGTCTGTGCAATTGACCAGACCTATATATTCTTATGTATTTTTCGACGCTGAATCCGAATTTGCAATAAAAGAGTAGGGTCCAGCTACTTTTTTATGGGGTTTTGATCGAAAAACCTAATTTTTTACGGTTTTTTCATGTTTTTTTTAAATAAAAAAAAATAAAGAAAAATTTTATTTTTTTGACTTCAGAATCGAATTGTACGGGGAAAAATACATCGAAAACCTTGTTCTGATTTTTTTTTTACAAAAATTTCAACCCACCATACGGCGATGAAAAGGCAGAAAATCGGGAAAAGTAAAAATTTGCTTCAAATTTGATTAAAATGACATTAAAATCAAGTTTTACGATTTTAAACCGATTTATAAACATTGAAAATACTTTACTGTGGGTTTTTGAGGT